>NC_041391.1:318250809-318347013 GCF_002162155.2 Triticum dicoccoides
AAACAGAGTGAGAGGGCGGGGTGGGGCGCGCCATTAGATATGTTGAATGTTTGCCGTCCGCCCTCTTTGCCGTCCGCTTTTTTGCTCTTTGCCGTCTGCTAGCAGACGGCAAAGAGGGGGGCGTATTTTTTAAACAGCTCCTCAGTGGGGCCCCCCTTCCTCTTTGCCGTTTGCTGGCCGACGGGAAAGACTCTTTGCCGTCAGCTAGCGGACGACAAAGAACTGGCTGATGGCAAAGACTTTCTTTGCCATCTGCCAATTCTTTGCCGTCTGCTTTTGGGTAGCTGATGGCAAAGAGCTTATTTGCCGTCCGCTAGCGGACGGCAAAGAGCTGGCAGATGGCAAAGTAGCTGATTCCAGTAGTGACTCAGGCATGCAAAAATTGCTCTTCGGCCTCCTTATGGCCTCGAGGAAGCTGCGTCATTACTTCCAAGCGCAAGAGATCACCATGGTCACCCGCCTCCCGTTGCAACGAATACTGCATAACCCAGATGCAATAGGGAGGATCGTGGAATCGGCCCTAGAGCTATCGAGTTTCCTTTTAAAGTTCGAAAGCACCTTGATAATTCAGAGCCGAGTCTTGACGGAGTTCGTTGCGGAATGGACCTCGACGCCCGACGAAGAGGTACAGGAGACCACTCTCCCCGGCAAGGAAACGAGCAGCAACTGGATCATGTACTTTGATGGGGCTTTTTCGCTGCAAGGTGCCTGTGCTGGTGTGCTGCTTGTCGTACCCACCGGAGAGCACCTCAAGTATGTCGTCCAAATGCACTTTCCCCAGGAGATGTCAACTAACAACACCACCAAGTACGAGGGCTTGCTTGCTGGTCTCAGGATGGCGGCGGACCTCGGAGTCAAAAAGCTCATCGCCAGGGGTGATTCGCAGCTCATCATCAGGAAGATTAACAAAGACTATCAAAGCCCGTTGATGGAAGCTTACGTGGATGAAGTGAGGAAACTGGAGGAGCACTTTGACAATATACGAGCAGAGCATGTCCCCCGGGCGGAAAACGACATCGCCGACTACCTATCAAAGCGTGCTGCCCTCAAGCTACCTGTGGAACCAGGTACTTCTGTGCTTCGGTTAACTCAACCATCTGTCGAACCATCAACAGGGCAGAACAAGCAGAGGAAGCTAGGCCCCGGCAAGTACTTCCCCACCGAGCTCCCCGGAGCCGTTGGCGGAGGTGTTGCCGTGGATGCCGATCCTGCCATGGGGCAACCGACTCTAGCAGGGCCTTAGGCCATGGCCGTAGAGACGGTCGCTCCGGTGGCAGAAGAGATGCCTTTGGTCCTTGCCGTCGAACCGCAAGCTCCGGCATGGGTGCAACACACCGTCCGATTCCTCCAAATGGGGGAGCTTCCTGAGGAGCAGGAAGAGGCAGAGAGAGTAGCCCGCCGGTCTGCTCTGTACCAATTCATCAACAACGTCCTGTACAGAAAAAGACCGAATAGGGTGAAATTGAAGTGCATCTCCCGGGAGGAAGGACTAGAGCTATTGGCAGAGATACATGGAGGCATATGTGGCTCCCTCATAGGGTCGAGGGCCCTTCCTGGCAAGGCTTTCCGGCAAGGTTTCTTCTGCCCACTGCCTTCCAGGATGCAACGACACTAGTAACCAAGTGTGAAGCATGCCAGTTTCATTCGAAGAAGCTTCATCAACCAGCTCAAGCTCTTCAAACCATCCCTGTCTCCTGGCCCTTCTCGGTCTGGGGGCTCGACATATTGGGGCCTTTCCCTCTTGCCGTCGGGGGCTTTGAGTACTTGTATGTTGCAATAGACATGTTCACAAAGTGGCCAGAGGTGGAAGCGGTGATGAAGGTGACAACACAGTCAGGCATCAAGTTCTTCAAGGGGCTAGTTTGCCGTTTTAGGGTACCCAACAGGGTCATCACTGACAACGGCACATAGTTCACGAGCCATGCCTTCATGCAGTACATTGAGGATCTCGGCAGCAAAGTCTGTTTTGCTTCCGTGGCACACCCACAAAGCAACGGTCAAGAAGAGAGCAAACGCTGAAGTTTTGCGAGGCTTAAGAACGAAGACTTTTGACAGGCTGCGCAAGAGTGGAAGGCGCTAGATTAACGAGTTGTCGGAGGTTCTTTGGTCGATCAGGACGACGCCAAATCAAGCCACCGGCCAGACACCCTTTGCCCTGGTCTACGGAGCAGAAGCAGTTCTCCCCACGGAACTCATATACGGGTCACCTCGAGTTCTCGCTTATGATGAGCTTGAGAAAGAGCGCTTGTGGCAAGATGACGCAACGCTCCTTGAGGAAGATCGTCTCCGGGCGGCTCTGAGAGCAGCATGCTACCAACAAGCCTTGCGCTGCTACCATAGCCGCAAGGTTCATGCCCGGAGCTTTGAGGAAGGCGACCTTGTTCTTCGGCACGTTCAGTCGGCCAAGAATTCCGACAAGTTGACGCCGAAGTGGGAAGGCCCTTATCGGGTAACACGAGTCACTAGGTCCGGCGCAGTCCGCCTGGAAACCAAAGATGCCATTCCAGTGAGCAACTCCTGGAACATCGAGCATCTTCGCAAGTTTTACCATAAGGCGCCGGGCCTCCCGGCAAGCCACCTTTTGTACAAGCCTTGCTGGCAAGGCACGTAACCCTTTGTACGAAGCCAGGCGTAGACCCTGCATAAATAAACGAAGTGCTGGCGCCCTAAGTTATAGCATGCATGCTAGATTGAGTCCCTCCCTCGGTTAGAGTTGATAGTGCTTAGCGGCGACTAACCCCTAACATAGAGGTTGAGCTTGCGTCATTTTGTTCCTGTCTATCCTCTTTGGTGCGCAGGGTACATGAATGTTTCCGCCAAGCCAAGTGGAAGGAAGAGAACAAGTCGGCGCTCCGGACCCGGCAATCCAAGCCAAGGGCTAAAGACACGAGGGCCCACCCACGGCAAGTCAGGTTTGCCGGGGGCTGCAGATTCAGATAAGTTTTCCCATTCCCTGTCGTGCATTTCCGTATAAAACTTGGGACGTACGGAATCTCGTTTTGTTCCAAAGGTGTCGTGCTCACCTCTTTCCTGTCACCCAAGAGCTTCTTGGTTCGGAATATGGTTGTAGCCGAGGCGGCAGGGAAGCAAGCGTAGGGCCCACCGCCACCTCGTCCCTGCCTCCGCCAAAGGCGTGAGTATGGACGAAAGGAGTGGGGAATGGCAAGGCCTGCTGTCGGGCAGTGGTGTTTATATTAAAAATAACAAGGATCTGTTCCTTTGTATGGGCTTTGCCCACACGCACACACAAGACCTGACAAGCCCCCTTTTCCCATTAATACGTTCCATACAGGTATAGTTGTACGGAATATAAACATGAACAAGAAGATTACAAGTTTTAGATCTAAATAAGGCCCGTGGGCTTAAGAATTAAAAAAAGATAAGATGCCCGTAATCCATTTCTTGTCCCTCTCCTCAGCAAATGAAACAAGAAAGCAAAAGGGAAAAAGGGGCGCTTAGGCAAGGTACGAGCAGGAGAAGGCGCCAAGAGAACATGCCGGTGGTCGCCTAGGAGAGGGTTGGCGGTGGTGGCGCCGGAGGAAGAGCTGGAAGATGACGCAGTGGTTCGTCAATACGCTATGAAGGCGTCGGTGCCATCGTACTCCGACTTGACGGCCTGCCACCCGCCTTCTTCGCCTTCTCTGGCCTCCCTACGCCAGCCGCCCAAGGAGGCGACCCCAAGAAGTTCCAGGAGCCAGCGACACGGATGATGGGGTCGCCGGTGTCGCCCGGAGCGGCGCCGGACGCTTAGTCGGGCCCGTCATCCTGCCGCCCGCTACCCTCGTGTCACTGCCACTGTCCTCCTCGCCACTCTCGATCGAGGAGGAATCTTCATCATCAAAGGAGCTCTCCACGCAGCACCTTACGCGAGTCCCGAAGTGCCCAAAGACCTTGACGGAGAGGAGGCCGCTCTCCATTAATTTGAAATGGAGAGTAAGCCCCTCCGTCAGGCTGTGGATGCGGGCAAAAGTCTTCCACCCTCGCCGAAGATACATGACGTGAGGGGCGGGGAACTCGACGTCAGCCCATGTGTCGTTGTTCCCGCAGCCCCTCATATGCAGCCGCAGCTCCTGCGGCGGGTCTAGCTCCATCTCCCGCGCAAATGGAGTCGGGAGGTGAAGACGACAGTGCGGCGGCTGGCACAACCTGATGAAGAACTCGTAAGGGTTGTCCCCGACGTGGCCCTCCACCGGGGGAGGGGCCACTGGTGGAGGCGAGGCCGGTGCCGCCTCGTCCTCCTCTTCCCCGGGCGCCGCGACGGCCTCGACCACGCCCCCTCCCCCTTCCTCTAACGGCTGGATCTGCCGCCACAAGCTCTTGGGGAGGAGCGATGCGTTGTCTAGCCGAGACCCTCGCCGCCACCGATGAAGCGTCGCCACGCCCCCTCGCCATGGCAGAAGGAAGGAGGGAGCAGGAATGGGGAGAAGCGGATGACAAAGGATTGAGAGACGCAGTTCCTCCCGCTCCCCTCTTTATAAAGGGGCGGGGGCGGGGCTCGGCCGCCCCTTTCGGCCAATCCGGCTCATTGAAGTGACAACGGGCAGGGCCGTCGACCGCCCTCCCTACCCAATTGAAGGCACGTGGGGAACCGACCCACGCGCGCGCGACTTCCCGTATCCCGCGCACCTGTCATTCGCTCTGCGTCATGCATGCAGCAAACATGGCGCAAGAGACGGATGCAATGGGACGCGTGGAGCGACGGTTCCCAATTAAGGGCAGTAAATGAGCGGTGGCCCTGCGGTCTCAAGGGGACACGCAAGCTGCCTCTTTACTATCCACCGCAAGATGACGCCAGCGTGCTTCGGTCACGGACGCGCGCGCGACCCCCACGTCGCGCGTCTAGTGCGGGTCGTGGGGAAGCACAGCAGACGGAAAGTTACTGCGGTAAAAACCGCCCCGCCTGCCCGTGCACCATTTTGGTCCTGGCCCAACAACGCGTTGCGCCTATGTGTGGCCCAGGCCCAGGGGCTCTTGTCGGTGTACTAAAGTAGGGGCACTCCTTTGTACCCCTTTACTTGTGCACGGGTAGTCAGAGCCACAGGCCGAAGCCACACTTAGCAAGGCAAAAGGGAGGAGTCGAAGCCGCAAGATGATCAGCGCAAACGCCAAAGACCGAGACCACAGAGAGCAGATGGACGAACCAGGATTCCCTAGCAAGACCCTTGCCGGGGCAGCCCTGGCAAGCCCCTTGCCGGGGCGGCTCGCCCACACCGGCGGAGTGAGCCACCCTTGAACCCACAGTCTCCAACACTATCAACTACATTGGGCCAGTGCTCGGGAGGCACCTACATGGTAGCATGCAGATCTTTGTGAAGACAAAGAATATTCAAGATCAGATGAGGATTGGAAGGCAACAACCCTCGACAAGATTCTTACCAAGGAAACCCACAATAACCCCGGCAAGATCCTTGCCGGGGACGACAGCGCGCCACGGCAAGACCCTTGCCGGGCCACCCGGCAAGACCCTTGCCAAGGGTGTCAGCGGGGCCACTTCCAGGCCCGCACCAACCAAGTCTCCACCGTCGTTCACATGCAGCTGCCAGCCCAACCAGCTGGGTAGGCACTTGCGTGGCGACATGCAGCTTCCAGGCCAACTCAGCACATGCCTACGTGGCGGCATGCAGATCTTCATGGAGGCTCCACCAACGCGCCACCTCAGCTGCTTGCCTGCCTACATGGCGCCGCATGCATCGTTGGCCAGGGCGCGTGTCGAAGCGAGGGGGGCGGTGACGGACGGGACGGGCCTCACTCCCGTTCCCGATAAAGCAAGAGGACACCTAAGCTACGCATTAAATGCGTCCTGTCCTGTAATACGAGCGATAAGGTCATAGCACTGTAGGCCTTTCCACCTCCTGTGTGCCACTGTGGCAGCCCCTTTTGACTATAAAAGGAGGCCCATGGCGTACTGGAGGGGGATTTGGCTCTTTTGAACCACGCAGCCACCGTAGCTAGTTGAAGAGTTCAAGAACACTCAATACATCCACCAAAGCAGGACTAGGGTTTTACGCATCCTCGCGGCCCGAACCTGGGTAAATGATCCTTGTGCTGGTTACTAATCCTGCTCTTCTCACAATCCCGCGCCCCGCAACCGCAGAAGGGATCCTTGTGATCCCATAGGTGTCGTTTCCCACCGACAACCTCCATAATCGAGAAATATTTCCTTAGTCCTCACTAAGGATAATCTTGACCGCTGTCCAGTGATCTACTCCTAGATAAAAAATTGTACTCCCTTGCTAAACTTAGAGCAATGTATACAATAGGTCTGGTACACAGCATAGCATACTTTATAGAACCTATGACTGAGGCATAGGGAATGACTTTTCATTGTCTTTCCATTTTCTGCCATGGTCGGGTTTTGAGTCTTACTCAGCTTCACACCTTGCAACACAGGAAAGAAATCCTTCTTTGACTGTTCCATTTTGAACTACTTCAAAATCTTGTCAAGGTATGTACTCATTGAAAAATCTTATCAAGCGTCTTGATCTATCTCTATAGATCTTGATGCTCAATGTGTAAGTCTTTCTTTGAAAAACTCCTTTCAAACACTCCTTTATGCTTCCCAAAAAATTCTACATTATTTCTGATCAACAATATGTCTCTCACATATACTTATCAGAAAGGCTGTAGTGCTCCCACTCACTTTCCTGTAAATGCAGGCTTCACCGCAAGTCTGTATAAAACTATATGCTTTGATCACCTCATCAAAGCGTATATTCCAACTCCGAGATGCTTGCACCAGTCCATGGATGGATCACTGGAGCTTGCACACTCTGTTAGCACCTTTAGGATTGACAAAACCTTCTGGTTGCATCATATACAACTCTTCTTTAATAAATCCATTATGGAATGCAGTTTTGACATCCATTTGCCAGATTTCATAAAATGTGGCAATTGCTAATATGATTCGGACAGACTTAAGCATAGATACGAGTGAGAAACTCTCATCGTAGTCAACACATTGAACTTGTCAAAAACCTTTTGCAACAATTCTAGCTTTACAGATAGTAACACTACTATCAATGTCTGTCTTCCTCTTGAAGATCCATTTATTTTCTATGGCTTGTCGATCATCGGGCAAGTCCACCAAAGTCCACACTTTGTTCTCATACATGGATCCCATCTCAGATTTCATGGCCTTTAAGCCATTTTGCGGAATCTGGGCTCATATCACTTCCTCATAGATCGTAGGTTCATCATGGTCTAGTAACATGACTTCCATAACAAGATTACTGTACCACTCTGGTGCGGACTGTACTTTGGAAGACCTATGAGGTTCTGTAGTAACTTAATCTGAAGTTTCATGATCATCATCACTAGCTTCCTCACTAATTGGTGTAGGAATCACTCGTACTAATTTCTGTGATGAACTACTTTCCAATTCGGGAGAAGGTACAATTACCTTATCAACCTCTACTTTCCTCCCACTCACTTCTTTCGAGAGAAACTCCTTCTCTAGAAAGCATCCATCTTAGCAACGAATATCTTGCCTTCGGATCTGTGATAGAAGGTGTACCCAACAGTTTCCTTTGGGTATTCTATGAAGACGCACTGATAGAGGCGGAGGTGTCCCGTCTTTCAATGAGATGATGGATTTCGCTTTGGTGGAAGTCGACTTTGACGATCCGACTACGAACGTGCGAGGACGTCGCGCCTTAGCAATCGCTAAACCAACTCCGAGAGGTTATGGACCACGTCGGAGCACGATCAACCTGACCACGAGGGTCTGTTTCCTGCAAGCAAACAAAGAACAAGCAAGAAACTGAGATTGCAATCTGGATATTGCGAATATAAGATGAAAGCTTTATTGATCAAGGTGGGGTTCTATGACGCCTTTGTCTGGTCGTTGAACACAAACGAAGTACGCGAAGTTGCAGCTATGGTGAACTTTAATCTAAACAAAACCCAAAGTCTAAACGGTGCCCTAAGGGCTGTATATATGGAGGAAGAGAGGGGGAATTTCGTGGCCCTTGGTGGAGCGGTCCGAAATCAACCCTATCTCTTGTTTCCCCACACATACGGACTCTAAAAATAGCCAATACTTATGTATTTCGAAATTGCATGGGCCTGGCCCAATAAAAAGGTGACGCAGCACCTATAATAGTCTCTGGATGAAATTTATGAAGTGACATCTTGTATATTTCGTCCAAGGCTTCATGCACTCATTATGGTGGCTTCAAAGACCTGAAATCATCACTTGTAACTCCGTTCTTGTTCCCCTTGCGCATGCCATCATCTCCATGCTTGTTCTTGCTCCAATGTTTATCCTTCTCCAAGCTAGGCCCTTCATTTGTAAGCAAAACAAATGTATCCAATTTAGGCAGCATCATATTCTCATGAACATTAGAATCATTACCAAGAAACGAAAGTAACTGGTAATTTAGTTGGCGTGCGCGAGCTCTAGTAATTGGTCCAGTATGTATAGCAGCAGGGGCTGTGGGTGTAACAATGGTATTGATGTCCTCATCATCCTCCCCTTCTTGAAATGAAGTCGTCCTCGACGGAAGCTCATCTTCCTCACCCAAATAAGGCTTCAAATCTGCAATGTTAAAAGTGGGACTAACCCCAAAATCTGCAAGCAGCTCAAGTTTATATGCATTATCATTTATTTTCTCTAACACCTTAAAGGGACCATTAGCCCGTGGCATGAGCTTTGATTTGCGCAAATCAGGAAATCTATCCTTACGCAAATGTAACCAAATAAGATCTCCAGGTGCAAACACAACATGTTTTCTACCCTTATCTCCAGCGAGTTTATATTTGGCATTCATATGCTCAATGTTTTCCTTAGTTAACTCATGCATTTTTAAAATCAATTAAGCACGTTGTTTAGCATCAAAATTAACCTTCTCTGAAGATGGAAGAGGCAACAAATCAATAGGTGCACGAGGTAGGAAACCATACACAACTTCAAAAGGGCACATCTTAGTAGTAGAATGAAATGAACGATTATAAGCAAATTCAATATGAGGCAAGCATTCCTCCCACATTTTCTTATTACTCTTCAAAACAGCCCTAAGCATAGTAGACAATGTTCTATTGACTACTTCAGTTTGGCCATCAGTTTGGGGGGTGACAAGTAGTACTAAAAAGTAGTTTAGTCCCCAACTTAGCCCATAAACATCTCCAAAAGTGGCTAAGAAATTTAGTATCACAATCTAAAACAATAGTATTTGGCACACCATGCAAGCGAATAATTTCACGAAAGAACAAATCAGCAACATTAACAGCATCATCGCTTTTATGACATGGTATAAAGTGTGCCATTTTCGAGAATCTATCCATGACAACAAATATGCTATCCCTCCCCTTCTTTGTTCGAGGTAAACCTAAAACAAAGTCCATAGATATATCCTCCCAAGGAACACTAGGTACAGGCAAAGGCATATATAAACCATGAGGATTGAGTCGTGACTTAGCTTTTTGACATGTAGTGCAGCGAGCAATAAAACGCTCAACATCCCGTCTCATCTTTGGCCAAAAGAAATGTGTAGCAAGTACGTCCTCCGTCTTCTTCACGCCAAAGTGTCCCATTAATCCTCCTCCATGCGCCTCCTGCAACAACAAAAGATGAACGGAGCTAGCTGGAATGCATAACTTGTTAGGACGAAACACAAATCCATCGTTAACGACAAACTTGTTCCACATTCTTCCTTCTTTACAATTATGCATTACATCTTTAAAATCAGCATCATGCACATATTGATCTTTGATGGTCTCCAAACCAAATATTTTGAAGTCAAGTTGTGAAAGCATAGTATAGTGACGAGACAATGCATCAGCAATAACATTTTCTTTTCCCTTCTTGTGTTTAATGACATAAGGGAAAGTCTCAATGAATTCAACCCATTTAGCATGTCTACGATTCAGTTTAGCTTGACTTAATATGTTTCAAAGATTCATGATCAGAATGTATAACAAATTCTTTGGGCCATAAATAATGCTGCCATGTTTCTAAAGTCCGAACAAGAGCATATAATTCTTTATCATAAGTAGAATAATTCAGACTAGGCCCACTCAATTTTTCAGAAAAGTATGCAACAGGTTTGCCATCTTGTAATAACACACCTCCTAATCCAATTCCACTAGCATCACATTCAAGCTCAAAAGTCTTATTAAAATCAGGAAGTTGGAGTAAAGGAGCATGTGTGAACTTATCTTTCAATACCGTGAAGGCTTCTTCCTGTGCTGTACCCCAAAGAAAAGGCACATCTTTCTTTGTAAGCACATTAAGAGGTGCAGCAATGGTGCTGAAATCTCTCACAAAACGCCTATAGAATCCAGCGAGGCCAAGAAAACTCCTCACTTGTGTGACCGTTTTGGGTTGCGGCCAACTCTCAATAGCTTCAATCTTGGCTTTATCAACTTCAATTCCCTGTGGAGTAACAACATAGCCAAGAAAAGATACTCGGTCGGTGCAAAAGGTGCACTTCCCAAGGTTACCAAACAAACGTGCATCACGTAGAGCAATAAAAACAACATGTAAATGTTCCAAATGTTCTTCCAAAGATCTGCTATAAATCAATATGTCATCAAAGTAAACTACCACAAATCGTCCAATGAAAGCATGTAAAACTTCGTTCATTAATCTCATGAAAGTACTAGGTGCATTAGTTAACCCAAAAGGCATGACTAACCACTCATATAATCCAAACTTAGTTTTAAATGCTGTTTTCCATTCATCTCCCAATTTCATACGAATTTGATGGTAGCCACTACGCAAATCAACTTTGGAGAATATTGTAGAGCCACTCAATTCATCAAGCATATCATCTAGCCTAGGAATAGGATGACGATAACGAATAGTAATATTATTAATGCCTCTACAATCAACACACATACGTGATGTACCATCCTTTTTCGGCACTAGAATAATAGGAACAACACAAGGACTAAGGGATTCGCGTATATAACCTTTGTCGAGAAGCTCTTGTACCTGACGCATAATCTCCTTCGTCTCCTCTGGATTGGTACGGTATGGTGCACGGTTTGGCAGTGAAGCACCGGGAATTAAGTCAATCTGATGCTCAATCCCTCGAATAGGCGGTAATCCCGGTGGCACGTCTTGTGGAAAGACGTCAGCGAACTCTTGCAAAATGTTAGTGACAGCAGGAGACAAAGAGGAAGGCACGTCCTCGAATGAAAATAATGCCTCTTTGCACACAAAAGCATAGCAAACAGATTTGCTGAAATCTAGCTCATCAATATCAGATTTGGTGGCAAATAAACATGCACTTTTCAATTTAATTTCAGAAGCAACACTAGATGGTTTATTATTAGGCTTCATTTGTTGCTCAAATTCTTTTGCCACAATCTGATTTTCACTCTTATTCTTCTCCTGTTTTGCTTTATTAGCTCTATTAATATCATCTTTCAAAATGGAATCAGGAGTCATAGGAAGCAAAGTAATATTTTTATCCTTATGAACAAGAGTATAGTGATTGTTTCTACCATGGTGTACAGATTTTTTATCAAATTGCCAGGGTCTACCAAGTAATAAGGAACATGCTTGCATAGGTACCACATCACAATCAACATAATCAGCATATGTAGAGATACTAAAATGCACACGAACAGTACATGTTACCTTAACCTTGCCGCTGTTGTTGAACCACTGGATGTAGTAAGGATGTGGATGTGGTCTTGTGGTGAGAGAAAGCTTCTCCACCATCTCCATGCTAGCCAAGTTGTTGCAGCTCCCTCCGTCTATTATGACGCGCACAGAACATTCCTTCACAACTCCCTTGGTATGGAACAAATTGTGCCTTTGATTTTGCTCAGCTTGTGTGACCTGCACACTCAAAACACGTTGAGCAACTAAACATTCATACCTGTCAGCGTCTTTAGGAGCCATGTATTGCGTCTCATGATCAGAATCATCTCCACCATGTTCTTCACGTGTAATAAGAGCCAAAGTCTCCTCATCATAGTCACTAGCGGACTCATATCCACCACCCTCGGTAGCAATCATCACACACGGAGATTTGCATTCTCTCGCATAATGACCCCCTCCCTTACAACGACGACAAATAATATCACTTGTGTGCCCTGTTGATGCCATGGAAGAAGAAGAACTCTGTGCAGGCCCGGCAGGTGCACTCTTGGCAGATAATGGTGGTTGTGCCTGTTTTCTTGTATCACGGCTGGAGGAGGCACCTGATTGAGGTGCTGGTGCAGTTGAAGTAGAAGATGCACGCGGTGTCCATGATGAAGGTTGGCCTGCAGAAAAGTTAGTTCGCGCCAATGCTTGTCAATCCCGCACTTCACCTTCAGCTTTACAAGCAAGATGGAATAAACGAGTGATATTAGTATACTCCTTATAGTCTAGAATGGTCTGAATCTCTCTATTTAATCCACCCAGAAAACGTGCAAGCATAGCTTCATTCTCCTCAACAATACCACAACGAATCATGCCAGTTTGTAATTCCTGATAATATTCTTCTACAGAATTTTTCCCTTGTCTTAAACGCTGCAATTTTTGAAGCAATTCACGTTGATAATATGGTGGAACCCAACGCGTATGCATAGCAGTTTTCAAAGCAGCCCAAGTAGTTGGAATAGGATATAATCTACAATGTTCAGACCACCATTCACATGAAAAACTAGTGAAAGCACAAACAGCAGCAGCAACCCGTCTCTCCTCGGGATATTGTAAACATGTAAAACGTTGTTCAGTTTCTAACTCCCAAGTAAGATATATATCAGGAACATATCTACCCACAAATGGTGGAATATTCAATTTTAGTTTAGGAATATGGACATCATCTCGTACCTGAGGTGGTGGTGCAGGCCTACCATTACGAATATATACCTGAGGTCGACCTGCTGGTGGTGGTGCTGGTGGCTGCACGTAGTTCAGATTTTGATGAACCTCATCCTCATAATCGCCCGCATACTCATCATCCTCCTGGGTACCAACAGCAGCAGTAGCACGAGCCAAAGAAGCATCAATAACAGGAACAGCAGCACCAGAAGTTTGGCCATCCTCAATAGGAACACGCTTCGCACGTCCATACTTATTCAGAAGGAGGCGTTGTTGTTGTTGTTGCAGAGGTGCGATAGGTGAAGCCGGCGGTGGTGGTGGAAAACGCGCGAGCAATTCATTAAACTTGCTATCAAGCTTTGTTTCGAACGTCTTCTCAATGCCATCTATCTTCTCCATGGCCTCGTCAAATCTGTTTAGCACATCTTGCACCTGTCCACTCATCATTTGCTGAAATTTATCATGTAGCTGTTTGTTCGTCAGGTTCTCCCAATCAGTCTCATCGGCTTGTGATCCTACCATGGTTAGCAGCAAATAGAAACACACAAGAATATGATCCTACAGACTACTAAGAAGTGGTGGTGGTGTATCACAAACCCGTCAAGAAAATCTCAAATTCTTACCAGTTCTTACCCAGCAGCAGGTGGTGATCGGCAACCATTGTAGTCAAAACTCTCAAAGCTTGGATAGAGCGATTACCAGGGAGAGTCAAACGCACGACGTAGATGTATGTGGAGCTGGGAAGGCTTATAATATGGTAGCAAAAATGGATCAACAATAATCAATTCAGAGATGCAAAGTTGAATAAACGCTCAACGACGGTACTGTGCTGGTCCTAGGCTAGACTGTACTAGAGACGCGAGCCTAGAACACTAACAAAATCACGGCGCTGGGTTTTTTTTCGCTCTTCTTTTTTGCGCTGCTTTTTTTTTGCGCTGCTTTTTTTTGCGAATAATCACTATAATGGCGAGTGTCTCAAAACTCTTCCCAGGTCAAACTGACAGGATGGGCATGAAATTGTTTTGACCAATTTTTTTTTTTGACTGCCCGGACCCAAAAATTGGAAACGGGTTAAAAAAACTTTCTATAACGGCGACTGTCTCAATACGCTTAGAAACACCTAAAAATAGGATAGCCAGAATTTTTTTCGACAAGTGCATTTTTGGAAAATTTTGGGCCTAAACGGAGGGTGGTTTCCAGACTTTTTTTTCCGAAACCTACTCCGGCAAGGAAACACGAATCGGAATCTAGATGGATCTCGAAAACAAACCTAATATGACAAGAACTCGGACTGGTGGTGGATATATGGTGGTAGATGGCAGCGGTGGTGGTATATGACAGCGGTGGTGGTATATGGATACGGATTCGAAGCGGTGGCGGATAAGCGGTGGTGGTAGATGGCAGGGGCGATGATGATGGTGCGGCGGCGGCGTGACAACTTATGACCAGAACTCGAAACTCTAAAAGACTAGACTCTAAGACGAGCAACTAGACACGACGATGCAACCGCAAATTCAACAAAGCAAAACCCTAAAAAGATTATGCAAAGGCTCAGATTGGTTCGGATATGATGAACTAACCCTAATTTTTTTGGCTTTTTTCGTGGACTGTAGGTATGAAGAACAGACTCGATCTAAACTACGAAAAACTGTAAAATCTCACCGAGCAACCTGGAAATCTGATACCACTTGATAGAGGCAAAGGTGTCACGTCTTTCGATGAGATGATGGATTTCCCTTTGGTGGAAGTCGACTTTGACGATCCGACTACGAACGTGCGAGGACGTCGCGCCTTAGCAATCGCTAAACCAACTCCGAGAGGTTATTGACCACGCCGGAGCACGATCAACCTGACCACGAGGGTCTGTTTCCTGCGAGCAAACGAAGAACAAGCAAGAAACTGAGATTGCAATCTGGATATTGCGAATATTAGATGAAAGCTTTATTGATCAAGGTGGGGTTCTGTGACGCCTTTGTCTGGTCGTTGAACACAAACGAAGTACGCGAAGTTGCAGCTGTGGCGAACTTTAATCTAAACAAAACCCAAAGTCTAAACGGTGCCCTAAGGGCTGTATATATGGAGGAAGAGAGGGGGAATGTCGTGGCCCTTGGTGGAGGGGTCCAAAATCAACCCTATCTCTTGTTTCCCCACACATACGGACTGTAAAAATAGCCTATACTAATGTATTTCGAAATTACATGGGCCTGGCCCAATAAAAAGGTGACGCAGCACCTATAATAGCCTCTGGACGAAATTTATGAAGTGGCATCTTGTATATTTCGTCCAAAGCTTCATGCACTCGTTATGGTGGCTTCAAAGACCTGAAATCATCACTCGTCACTCCGTTCTTGTTCCCCTTGCGCATACCATCATCTCCATGCTTTCTCTTGCTCCAATGTTCATCCTTCTCCAAGCTAGGCCCTTCATTTGTAAGCAAAACAAATGTATCCAATTTAGGCAGCACCATATTCTCATGAACATTAGAATCATTACCAAGAAACGAAAGTACCTGGTAATTTAGTTGGCGTGCGCGAGCTCTAGTAATTGGTCCAGTATGTATAGCAGCAGGGGCTGTGGGTGTAACAATGGTATTGATGTCCTCATCACCTAGCCCTCTCCGGTGTCTATATAAACCGGATGGCTTTAGTTCGTAAGACGAACAACAATCATACCATAGGCTAGCTTCTAGGGTTTAGCCTCGTTGATCTCGTGGTAGATCTACTCTTGTAACACACATCATCAATATTAATCAAGCAGGACGTAGGGTTTTACCTCCATCAAGAGGGCCCGAACCTGGGTAAAACATCGTGTCCCTTGTCTCCTGTTACCATCTGCCTAGACGCACAGTTCGGGACCCCCTACCCGAGATCCGCCGGTTTTGACACCGACAATGGCCTTTCATAAATTTCGTCCATAGCTTATTATTGGTGTGGCGCGACCTTATTTTGGGCCAGGCCCATGTAATCTATTTGTAGAGTCCATATTGTAGGGGAAACGACTTAGGAGGTGTTTTAGTCCCACCTTGCCAAGGGTGGATGAAATCCCCTCTCTTTTCCCTATAAATATAGCCCTTAAGGCATCATTTAGACTTGGGTTTTGTTTAGATTAAAAGTTCGCCATAGCTGCAACTTCGCGTACTTCCTTTGTGTTCAACGACCAGACAAAGGCGTCACAAAACCCCACCTTGATCAATAAAGCTTTCATCTTATATTCGCAATATCTAGATTGCAATCTCAGTTTCTTGCTTGTTCTTCGTTTGCTCGTAGGAAACAGACCCTCGTGGTCAGGTTGATCATGCTCCCGTGTGGTCAATAACCTCTCGGAGTTGGTTTAGCGATTGCTAAGGCGCGACGTCCTCGCACATTCGTAGTCGGATCGTCAAAGTCGACTTCCACCAAAGCGATATCCATCATCTCATCGAAAGACAGGACACCTTTGCCTCTATCAAGTGGTATTAGAGCAACTATGGTAGCCATGTCCACATCATTGTATTCGGTGTGATTCCTAGCTGTTATTCGATCAATGTGATCATTTTGGTAGCTCTCATCCTGTGATGAAGCGCGCTTCCTAGATCCATAGATGGACCTGGCCATACCGGACTTTTTGTTCAGGAGCTCTCGTAAATCGTATGCTGACTTGTGTGCGTCATCATTAGCCATCTTGTCATGGCCACGGGGTGGTCGGTCCGGCTGATCGGTTGTTTTCGGCTGAATGGGCTCTATGGCCTCGTCGTCGAATTCGGGTAGCAGCTTGCGCTTTGGATAGCTCTTTGTGTGGCGATCTGCACCATATTTCTCTTTAGTGTCGAGCATTGTGTTCCACCTGCAGTTGAGCGTATCCTGCGCGGCTTTAAGCCTTTGCTTCTGCTTCTTTAGGCTCCTCGCTGTGGCAATAAGCCTTCTGTGGAGGTTCTCTTGTTTCAAGAGTTTTTCTCGGATGATGAGTGCATCATCGTCCGGACTGTTCTCCTCTCCGGAGACAGGTTAGTGAATTTTACCCTCGGGATCGGCGTCATCTGACGTCGGCTCCGGACTATCACCGCCCCCTGGCTCATCCTGCTCCATTGCTGGGTCCATGGGGTCATCGTTTCCTTTGGAGTCAACCGGGGTATTATTATTTCTTGCGCTTTTGTCGCTGTTTTTACTGTGGCAGGATTTAGATAGGCGCCTACGGCGCCGCTTTGGTGGCTTATCGAGGGGATTATCCTTCGTTGCATCATCACCGTCGCCTTCTTTTGGTTTGTCCACCATATATATATCATATGATGAGGTGGCAGTCCAGCGCCCAGTGGGCAGTGGTTCCTATTCTTCTCCTGCATCGTCGTAAATACCGTCGACGTCTTCGGAGTCGAAATCGAGCGTGTCGGTTAGGTCATCGACAGTGGCTATGAAGTGGGTGGTAGGTGGGGAACGGATTTTGTCGTCGTCCACATCCCACTCGAGCCGAACATAGTTCGGCCAAGAGTCTCCTAACAAGGACAGATATTTTAACAAATTTAGCACGTCACCCAAGGGCGAGTTCTGAAAAATATCCGCGGAGGTGAAATCCATGACCAGTGCCCAATCAGATTTGATAGGCACGGGCGTACGTGGTTCGGATCCTGTAGCCGAAGACGAGTCCGAGGGTCCGATGACGCCATCCTTACAGGAGGTGGGATCAGTGTTCGGCTCCAATGCCGATGATCGTGCAGCCTCCGTGGCGGGGTCCATCCACCCGTCCTTGGAAGTCGCAATTTGTTCTGGATTGATTCCCGGGGCCGCCGCAGGTGCGATCTCCCGAACACTGTCTGATGGCAGATCTAAGTCATGCTTGATGCGACTATTAGGCGTACCTGACATGGGCTCAAATCCGTCAAAGATCAACTCTCTGCGGATATCGGCAGTATAGTTCAAGCTTCCAAACCTGATTTGATGGCCAGGGGCGTAGCTATCGATCTGCTCCAGGTGGCCAAGCGAGTTGGCCTGCAGTACGAAGCCGCCAAATACGAAGATCTGTCCGGGAAGGAAAACCTCCCCCTGGACTGTGTTGTTGAAGATGATTGAAGGAGCCATCAAGCCTTACCGTGACGACACAGTGGAACTCTCAATGCAAGCACCAATGTCGGTGTCAAAACCGGCGGATCTCGGGTAGGGGGTCCCGAACTGTGCGTCTAAGGCTAATGGTAACAGGAGACAGGGGACATGATGTTTATCCAGGTTCGGGCCCTCTCGATGGAGGTAATACCCTACTTCCTGCTTGATTGATCTTGATGATATGAGTATTACAAGAGTTGATCTACCACGAGATCATAGAGGCTAAACCCTAGAAGCTAGCCTATGATTCTGATTGTTGTTGTCCTATGGACTAAACCCTCTGGTTTATATAGACACCGGAGGGAGTTAGGGTTACAAAGAGTCGGTTATAGAGAAGGAGATCTACATATCTGAATTTCCAAGCTTGCCTTCCACGCAAAGGAGAGTCCCATCCAGACACAGGACGAAGTCTTCAATCTTGTATCTTCATAGTCCAACAGTCCGGCCAAAGTATATCGCCGGGCTATCCGAGGACCCCTTAATCCAGGACTCCCTCACTTATCACACCCGATCATCACGTGGTGTCTCGACACGCCGAACTTTGGCAACGGTGCCTACTCAGGGAGAACACTTGTACCTTGAAATTTAGTGAGAGATCATCTTATAATGCTACCGTCAATCAAAGCAGAATAAGATGCATAAAGGATAAACATCACATGCAATCAATATAAGTGATATGATATGGCCATCATCATCTTGTGCCTTTGATCTCCATCTCCAAAGCAACGTCATAATCACCATCGTCACAGGCTTGACACCTTGATCTCCATCGAAGCATCGTTGTCGTCTCGCCAACTATTGCTACTACGACTATCGCTACCGCTTAGTGATAATGTAAAGCAATTACAGGGCGATTGCATTGCATACAATAAAGCGACAACCATATGGCTCCTGCCAGTTGCCGATAACTCTGTTAAAAAACATGATCATCTCATACAATAAAATTTAGCATCAAGTCTTGACCATATCACATCACAACATGCCCTGCAAAAACAAGGTAGACGTCCTCTACTTTGTTGTTGCAAGTTTTTACGTGGCTGCTACGGGCTGAGCAAGAACCGTTCTTACCTACGCATCAAAACCACAATGATATTTCGACAAGTTAGTGCTGTTTTAACCTTCAACAAGGACCGGGCGTAACCACACTCGATTCAACTAAAGTTGGAGAAACGGACACCCGCCAGCCACCTATGTGCAAAGCATGTTGGTAGAACTCGTCTCGCGTAAGCGTACGTGAAATGTCGGTCCGGGCCGCTTCGTCCAACAATACCGCCGAATCAAAGAATGACATGCTGGTAAGCAATATGACTTGTATCCCCCACAACTCACTTGTGTTCTACTCGTGCATATGACATCTACGCATAAACCTGACTCTGATACCACAGTTGGGGAACATAGTAATTTCAAAAAAAAAAATCCTACGCACACGCAAGATCATGGTGATGCATAGCAACAAGAGGGGAGAGTGTCATCCACGTACCCTCATAGACCGTAAGCGGAAGCATTATGAAAACGCGGTTGATGTAGTCGTACGTCTTCACGATCGACCGATCCTAGTACCGAACGTACGGCACCTCTGCGATCTGCATACGTTCAGCTTGGTGACGTCCTGCTAACTCACGATCCAGTAGAGCTTCAAGGGAGAGTTCCGTCAGCACGACATCGTGATGACGGTGTTGATGAAGCTACCGACGCAGGGCTTCACCTAAGCACCGCTACGATTGACCGAGGTGGATTATGGTGGAGGGGGGCACCGCACACGGCGAAAGATCAATGATCAACTTGTGTGTCTTAGGGTGCCCCCCTGCCCCCGTATATAAAGGAGCTAGGGGGGAGGCGGCTAACCAAGAGGAGGGCGCGCCAAGGGGGAGTCCTACTCCCACCGGGAGTACGACTCCTCCTTTCCTAGTAGTAGTAGGAGAAGGGGGAAGGAGGAGAGAGGGGGAAGGAAAGGGGGCGCCGCCCCCCTCCTTGTCCAATTCGGACTAGAGGGGGAGGGGGCGCTGATAATCGGCAAGTATACGGGATCAATTGTAGCCTCTTTCTATAAGTAAGAGTGTCGAACCCAACGAGGAGCTAAAGGTAGAACAAATATTCCCTCAAGTTCTATCAACCACCGATACAACTCTATGCACGCTTAGTGTTCGCTTTACCTAGAACAAGTATGAAACTAGAAGTACTTCGTAGGTGTCATAGGATAGGTTTGCAAGATAATAAAGAGCACATAAATAAAAAGTAGGGGCTGTTTAAATAAAGATGCAATAAAGTAAATATAGCGAGTGTGGAAAAGTGGTGGTAGGAGTTGTGAAATTTCCCCTAAGCAATTGACTACGTTACTAGACCGGTAATCACTATTGCAATTCTATTTGAGGGAGAGGCATAAGCTAACATACTTTCTCTTCTTGGATCATATGCACTTATGATTGGAACTCTAGCAAGCATCCGCAACTACTAAAGATCATTAAGGAAAAACCCAACCATAGCATTAAAGTATCAAGTCCCCTTTATCCCATACGCAAACAACTTACTTACTCGGGTCTGTGCTTCTGTCACTCACGCCACCCACCATAAGCAAATCATAAACATATTGCAAACCCTACAGCGGGGATCCCTCATGCTTGCGCGACACGGAGAGCACCATAGGACAGCACCAATAATAAAACATGCAACTCAAACCAACCATAGCAATTCATCAATCACCGATAGGACAACAAAAATCTACTCAGACATCATAGGATGGCAACACATCATTGGATAATAATATGAAGCATAAAGCACCATGTTCATGTAGAGGGTACAGCGGGTTGCAGGAGAGCGGAGCGCTGAATATAGATGGGGGGAAGGTGATGGAGATGTTGGTGAAGATGGCGGAGGTGTTGGTGAAGATCGTGGTGATGATGATGGCCCCCGGCAGCGCTCCGGCGCCACCGGAAGCAAGGGAGAGAGCCCCCCTTCTTCTTCTTCTTCGTTGACCTTCTCCCTAGATGGGAGATGGTACTTGGCTCCCATGGCGTGAGAGGGCCAAGAGCCCCTCCGAGATTGGATCTATCTCTCTGTCTCTCTCTCTGTTTCTGCGTTCTCAGATCCTTCCCCTTCACCGTTTCTTTTATATCCGGAGATCCGTAACTCCAATTGGGGTGAATCTTTCGCCCAGATTTTTCCCATAAAATTAGCTTTCTTGCGGCAAAAGAAGAGCGTCAACCGCCTTAAGGGGTTCCCATGAGAGTCCAGGGCGCGCCTGCCTCCCTGGGGCGCGCCCCCTATCTCCTGGCCCCCTCGGGCACCGTCTCGCGTTGATTTTACTTCGCAAAAATCATAAATATTCCAAAATAATTCTCCATCCGTTTTTATCCCGTTTGGACTCCGTTTGATATGGGTTTTCTGTGAAACATAAAACATGCAACAGACAGGAACTGGCACTGGGCACTGGATCAATATGTTAGTCCCAAAAATAATATAAAAAGTTGCCAAAAGTATATGAAAGTTGAATAATATTGGCATGAAACAATCAAAAATTATAGATATGATGGAGACGTATCAGGCGCGCGGCCCTGCCTTGGTCGTCCCTCCTCTTCTCCATTAAGGCCCATAAGGCCCATTATACTCCCCGGGGGGTTCCGGTAACCCCCCGGTACTCCGATATATGCTCGAACTTGCTTGGAACACTTCCGAAGTCCAAACTTAGTAATCCAATATATCGATCTTTATGTCTCGACCATTTCGAGACTCCTCGTCATGTCCGTAATCATATCCGAGACTCCGAACTACCTTCGGTACATCAAAACACATAAACTCATAATATCGATCGTCACTGAATGTTAAGCGTGCGGACCCTACGGGTTCGAGAACTATGTAGACATGACCGAGACACGTCTCCGGTCAATAACCAATAGCGAAACCTGGATGCTCATATTGGCTCCTACATATGCTACGAAGATCATTATCGGTCAAACCGCATAATAACATACGTTGTTCCCTTTGTCATCGGTATGTTACTTGCCCGAGATTCGATCGTTGGTATCTCAATACCTAGCTCAATCTTGTTACTGGCAAGTCTCTTTACTCGTTCCGCAATGAATCATCCCGCAACTAACTCATTAGTCACATTGCTTGTAAGGCTTATAGTGATGTGCATTACCGAGGGGGCCCAGAGATACCTCTCCAACAGTCGAAGTGACAAATCCTAATCTCGATCTATGCCAACTCAACAAACACCATCGGAGACACCTGTAGAGCACTTTTATAATCACCCAGTTATGTTGTGACGTTTGGTAGCACACAAAGTGTTCCTCCGGTATTCGGGAGTTGCATAATCTCATAGTCACAGGAACATGTATAAGTCATGAAGAAAGCAATAGCGACATACTAAACGATCAAGTGCTAAGCTAACAGAATGGGTCAAGTCAATCACATCATTCTCTAATGATGTGATCCCGTTCATCAAATGACAACTCATGTCTATGGCTAGGAAACTTAACCATCTTTGATTAACGAGCTAGTCAAGTAGAGGCATACTAGTGACACTCTGTTTGTCTATGTATTCACACATGTACTAAGTTTCCGGTTAATACAATTCTAGCATGAATAATAAACATTTATCATGATATATGGAAATATAAATAATAACTTTATTATTGCCTCTATGATGCGGAGCATCCCTCGTTCATCCCCATGTACACTCCGACTACTCTCCAAGCCCCAAGAGGACATATGACGAGACCTCGAACATACGCCATTGGGCACAAGGTACAACCGAGATGACCATGGAGAATCCAAGGACCAAGGCGAAGCATGGAAGAGGAGAAGGAAGAAGAAGAACGGACAAGACAGGACTTACCCATATCATCTGGACCCCCAGCCGGACGATCCGGACCAAGCCCGGATGATCCGGACCCCCTCCCGGACGATCCGGGTAAAGTGCCCGGAGACACCCGAAGCCTGCTCGATGAAGCCGGATCATCCAGACGGTCGCCCGGATCATCCAGACCCCGACACCCGGATCATCCAGGCCACCATCCGGATCATCCAGACCCCGCCTGCGTGCGTGACTTGGGTCGATGCCCGTGTACCCCTTCGCCCCTCACTTACCCCTTTGTGGCTTAGCACTATAAATAGACCTCCTTCTCCCCATTTTGAGTGTTAGCATTGGTTTAGCTCATTTGAGATAGAGCCTTGCTCATCCATTCGGATCTCCTCCTCGTGAGAGATCGCGGCCTCTTCGGAGAAGATACACCTGGATTCAAGATCCCTTTACGGGAAGATACCTCTTGGATTCAAGACCTCTTCTCGGAGATGAACTACCGCCACTTGTATCATCCTTTATTGGATTTGGACTGTGTATCTCTTTGTGTTTCTTGGATCTAGCACATGTGTGATCATATTCGTGTTGGTTGAGTGTTTTCCCTTGTGTTCCCCCGTGATTTCCCTCGTTTCCTTCCGCGCGTTCTTCGTGTTCCTCATAGGGATCCTCTCCAAACGTGAAAGAGCGGACCCTAGGGTTCTACCCTACATCATATTGGTATCATGAGCCACATTGATCATGTTTTTGGAGCCCCTGCCCTTTGTTTTCTAGCTTGATTTTATTGATTTCATACTAAATCCGGAAATCCCCACCAAAAATAGCCCCAAATTTTTTTATGATTTATTGGTTTTGATGATGTTTTGTTGATTTTGATCTGTGGATTTGCTTGGTTTCGAGTGGATCTAGCATCTCCCCAAGTTTCCCCATCTTCCATCCACGAAATCTCCTCAATTTTGTCCCAAAAATCACCCATTTCCGCCCAAAAATTCGTCCCCGAGAGGAAATCCCGAGCAGTTTGACCTGCCCGGATCATACGGACCTTCTCCCGGATCATCCGGACACCTCCCGGATCAGCTGGGCCCTCTCCCTGACGTCCGGATAACCCACGCTCCTGAATACCCGAACCGGAGCTGACGAACCCGGATTATCCGGAAGTACTCCCGGATCATCCGGACCAAGCCCGGATCATTCGGACCTCCTTCCGAATGTCCGGTTAACCCTGAAACTGACTCGGCTGAATCTTTGTTTTGATCATTACTAATTCATCCGGAGCCCGTTTTTTACGTTCTTTAGCCTCGTTTTGAAGCTATTGACATTCCCCATCCCACAAAAATACCACCACCATCATTTCACTCCATCAAAGTTGGTGAATTTTGGCATCTTTGCCTAGGGCTTCCAAAACATCGTCCGCTACACCATCATCGACTTCCGCAACCTAACCCATTTTGTTCACCATAGCATTAGTGGTTTCTTGAGTAGTGATTCGAGTCTCCTAAGGTGTTTCGGCTACTTAGGGACGGTTGCTTCTTCATCAACCACCACCACCACTTCCACATAGACGTGCCCACCATACACTTTCGACAACCAAACTTAACCCAATTTTGTTTGAGCTTGTTTGAGTTGTGGCTTGTGTCTCCTAAGGTGTTTCGGCTACTTAGGGATGGCAACTTCAACTCCGACACGTGTATAGCCCATCATTTCACTTCCGCATTGCCAAGTGCAAACCACACCCGCCTTTCCGCTACCACCATTTCACATTTGCCTTTGGAGATTTTGAGTTTGCGGTTTTTCCGTTTCCTAGGGTGCTTCGGCTAACTAGGAACGGGTTGACATCGGCAACACCGCCTCCCATCATCGCCAAGGACGGTAACCTCGATGACATCATTGTATATTCCCCTTGTCATTGCATTGATAACCCCTAGCCCATTTTGCGTTACTTGACTATCGAGACTAGCCATTTGAATATTGCCGGCAACATTACTTGTGAACATTAGTGATCGTCCCTTCCATTGCATACATACCATATCATATTGGTATCATCTTGCTATCATATCATCTCTTGTGTCACAAGTTTGTTCCCGCATATATACAATTGCTATCTTGGTTTGTGCATTGTGCAAAAGTGGCCATACAAAAAAAAGAATAAGCTTTTAAGCAAAAGAGAAAGAGCAAAGAGCTTGTAAGCAAGTGCCATAGCATCATACCACATTGCACATAAGATTGTCATATCCGATCATCTTGGATCATCTTGAGAGAACACCGGGAACCATACACAGATAGCATACTTGGGATAGAGTTTATCCATTTTGCATCTTATAGGTTATGCACAAGTGTCGTATCCGCCTATTGAGCAATCGTGCTAGCATCTCTCTTGAGTTGTGCAACACGAGCATTTTCCGTGGATTCCACATTTTGTGCTCATTCCTTGGTTGCACGACCCCATTTATCTATCCGTGTGTGTGTTTTCGTGTGCCACATTGCTATTGGTCTACTTGTTCCGCTTGCGAATTTGTGAATCTCTTTCAACATTATTGACTCTTGCTAACATTTTGCATTAAATTTTTGTGCCACTATCTCACTGAGCTCCACCATAAGCTTTACTTGTGTAGGTGTGAGAACCGACAAGAATAGGTACCAATTGTGCTATTTCCTTGTTACACATTTGAGTGATCATTGATCCATCTTCAACATTGGTCAAGGTACATTTGGTATAGTTCTTCTCTTTCTCCCACTAATATTTGCTCGAGTCTTGTGATGGATAGGCAAGGCACTTCCTCTTCGTTCTACGACAACAACGACGGCGTGAACAACTACATCAACAAAGCGTCCATCTTCGATCTACAGTGACAAATGCAAGGCGCACAATCAGTATTGCGAGAGCGCATCGAGAACATCTCCATCGACATTCGTCACTCCGAAGCAAGGAAAATGGACTACATCGACAAGAAGCTTTCCGCACATAAAGAGGAGCAAGATGCAAGGATGGAGGAGATTAGAGCATTGGTAAAGTCTTCTTCCCCTTCGTCATATTCAAGGCGGCGACATTCAAGCCACAAGTCTTCGGAGCGCGAAAACGATGCAAGGGCAAATCATCCTCATCCACATCTACATGGCGACCACCATCACGTTCGTGATCAACATCATCATGAAGGGCAAGTCACCTCCAAGCAACATGTGCACAACGACGACGAACGACATCTACTACGAGCTCAAGCACGACAATGACACCATCATCATGAAGATGCTCCACAAGCGCAAATGCACAAGTCCCAACAAGCCCTACTTCACGCCAAGTCGAAGCTTCATGAGCAAAAGAGAAGACCGCGAGACGAGCACCACCAAGACGGAGTTACGGATACACCAACCACTTTGGCATCTTCGCCAAGTGCTATCAAGGCATCTTCGCCTTTGGACGTACGACAATTTCGCCTACTTCCCACGAGTACGCCTACAACAACTTCATCAAGTCCAAGGAGACCACCTACAAGTGAGGGCGACACTTTCAACTTCGTAAGCCCCTCAAGGAAGATGGCCAAGCATGGGAAATTCCCTTCGGTCATGGAGACAAGCTACGAGGTGCCACATCATATGGACCTCCCACACCAAGACGGTGACAAGAAGGTCGAGCAAGGGCCATCCCCTTCGACCACGGCGATAGGAGTTGAGCATGGAGACATTTGCACCTACATCTCTCCGACACCCACATATGTCGAGATACCCCATTTGTCATGTGAGGAGAGCCACCACCCCATGAGTGAGATGAGTGACTCCACCATATGTGACATTGAGAGCATTTCATATGAGAGGATGAGTGTGACCACCACTAGCCCCACACATGAGAGCATGCCACACATCCTATGTGAGGTTGAGCGCCATTTGAGTGACTCCACCAACCATATGAGTGAGAGCATCCTTGAGGGAGTGAGCGAGCCACAACACTTAGCGAGCGAGGTAGTTGACACGACATGTGAGGCCACTATTGATAGAGGCGAGGGTGTCCCGATCTTTCGATGAGATGATAACTATCGATTTGGTGGAGACGACTTTGACGATCCGACTACAAACGTGCACGACGTTGCGCCTTAGCAATCGCTAAACCAATCTCCTGAGGTTACTGATGATGCCGGAAGCACGATCAGCCTGACCACGAAGGTCTATTCCTGCAAGCAATCGAAGAACGAGCAAGAATATGATAAAGCAATCTGAATATTGCAAATATATATGAGGTATTGATAATGGTGGGGATCCGTAAGCGGTCTTGGTCTGGTCGTTGGACACAAACGAAGTACACGAAGTTGCAATGGCTAACTTTTAACTAAACAAATCCCAAGGAAAAGCTACTAGATGGATCTACTTATATAGGAGCAAGGGGTGGCGGCCAAGGAGGTGGGAGGACGTCCCAAGGCAGCCTAAAACTAAATCTAGGTCGTACAAGGCCAATGGGCCCAAGTGGAGGTGATGCAACACCTTTGGACTTGTAGTTTGACTCGGATTCTGCTGCAGCATCAGATTGTTTCGTCCACAACTCAACGCTCCGGACGAATTTGAAGGTGATTCCAATTGGGATGGAAAGTGCACGAAATCTAGTTTCCAACAAAAAAAGAATCACCCAATTCAGAGTCCGTATGAAAAACTTGTGTGCGTTTTGAGTCAGGTATGTCTGTGCAGTCCGAATCTGAATCCAGAACGTGAGAGACTTGGACTCTATCTTCTCTTGGGCCAAAAGTGACGTGAGAGAACTTTTTGGACAGCAAATAAACATATCTTTCTTCCTTATCTTCATATGTGGATTGTACAAATGTCCCATACACCTGCAATTAGACAAAACACAAAAGTGTGTGAAGTATTTTTGTTCTGGATAATATAAATAGATTATTGAATAGTTTGCACTAGAAATCACCTGACAAATATGCATATATGCAATATTTTTGGTCATATCCAAGGTAGTCATGTCCTCATCATCCTCCCCTTCTTGAAAATAAAGCCGTCCTCGGCGTTGCTTAATCTGAAATGTGGCTAACAAAAGAGACAAGGTGTACATGTTGTATATGTATATGTCATTCATTTTTACTTCCCTTGATTTTTGCATATATGACACATGAATAGATGAGTAACTTGCATAGTTCATAAAATCTATAGCCAAAAAATTAGCACAAGAAGTAGAAGGCATGAAAATATTGCAACTCAGTTTGCACATATAAGTGAAGCTCTTATTCATTTCAAAAGATTGACACTGTTCATCATTAAACCATCCCAACATTGGTGAATAAACCTTACTTGCATCAAATTTACATGCTACAACATGCTTAAATAAGCAAACATGCAATAAGTCATTCAACACAGAATCATCACCAAGATTAGAGGTCATATCAAAATGATTAAACATTGGTTCTTTTGCATCAATAGTTAATTCAATGGGTGCACTCAAAATTGTTGGTATTTCAGTTGTTTGATCACATGGCAAAGTCAAATTATCAACGTAGTCCTCTAAAATAGGTGGTGTGATCAAAGTAGTGGGTAGCTCATCAAATGGTGCATTCATATTGACAAGGCATTCATCATTCTCATGTAGAGATGGAAGATCAGTACCTTTGTCATTACCTCTTATGATCAACTCAGATGATGTAGCCACTCTCGGGGGCGATGTGTCACATGGTGGAGGTGATGTAGTCCTGACAACAACGGATGTGGTTGTCATAGTATGCCTAGTAGTTGAAGGAACAATCATATCAACTCTTGGAATGTGCACCGTGCGCTTGTTCTCCTCGTGGCCAACACGTCGTTTTATTTCCTGTTCAGCTTTGCAAGCAAGATGAAACAAATGGTCCATAGGATAACACTCTTCATGAATTAGTATCTCTTGAATATCACGGTTTAATCCTCCCCAAAATCTATCCATAAAATCATCTTCACTTTCTTCTAAAGAGGAATGCAACAAGGTAGTTTGTAAATCATCATAATATTTTGTTACAGTTTCACTACCTTGTTTTAAGTGTTGCAACTTCTTAATCATGTCACGAGTATAATAAGCAAGGACGAAAGTATGTCGCATGGCAAGTTTCAAATCATCCCAAGTAGTAGGTATATAATCAGGGTGTAACCGACAATATTCACTCCACCAAACCAAAGCAAAACCAGTGAAAGAACCAACCGCAACCTTAACCTTTTTATGTTCATTGAAATTATGGGAAGCAAATATATTTTTTATGTCGAACTCCCATTCAATATATAAAGCAGGTTTAAAACGGCCATTAAATGGTGGTATAGATACATTAACCTGATCATGTGCATTTGGATGTTTGTGCACCTCTCGTGACGGTTGTGGTATTTGCAAAGGTGGTGGCACGTCTCCCGCGATCGACAAAGCCCATGAATTGACTCTGGATCCTGTCATGATTAGTAGAACAAGAAACAAAAACCAAAAAATAATGTTCCTATAACTACTAGGATGTGGTGGTAAAACGCTCACAGTAAAGCAAATATCAATGTCTTACAAGTTCTTACCATGCAGCAGGCGGTGATCGGCAACCAGCGGTGTCAAGTAACTCCGAATATTGAGTAAAGCGATTGCCAGGGGAGCGTACGTATACACGGTGTAGAAATATGTGGAGCTGGGTTGGCTATATATGGTAGCAAAAGATTAGCAATAATCAATTCAAAGATGCAATGTTGAATAAACGCTCAACGACGGTACTGTGCTGGTCCTAGGCTAGACCGAACTAGAGACGCGAGCCTAGAACAGTAATGAGGTCACGTCGTAGCACAACCAGCATCAATGAAGGATACTAAGTAGCTCTGGACAACAAGATATAAGTGAAGATCACAACGGCAGTAAAGATAATGATGTGAAACAACAGCCAAGCTGTTTTACTGAACAGTGCACAAAACAGATTCCAATCCGAATTCAACTACGAGATTGAGTCTAAAAAGATCTGAATTTTGTTTTTTTTCTCTTTTTTTTCTCGCACTTTTTTTTTCTTTCTCTCCTTTTTTTCTCTGACTTTTTTTTCTCTTTTTTTTCTCTCGTTTTTTTTCTCTCTTTTTTTTTCTCCCTCTTTCCAAAACAAACTAGATAAGATGCAGATTGGATCAAGTGAAGATGTGAACGATCTCAACTATTATTATGACAATGAATGGTGGGTAGCAAGTGGTGGAAATTGATGGATGGGTGGTGGACAGCGGAAGAGATAATGATGCAGCGGTGGCGTGACTAATGTGAACAGAACTCGAAACTCTAAACGAACTAGACACTAAGACCAGCAACTCGACACGACGATGCAACCGATAATTCAACTATGCAAGCAATGAAAAGAAAATTGCAAAGGCTCAGACTGGCTTGGACCAAGGATGAATAGATCTAACTCTTTTTTTGTGGCTTTTTCTTGGACAATAGGTAAGAAAATAAATCTAATCTAGGAAAACTGGAAATTCTCACCGAGCAACCTGAAAACTGATACCACTTGATAGAGGCGAGGGTGTCCCGATCTTTCGATGAGATGATAACTATCGATTTGGTGGAGACGACTTTGACGATCCAACTACAAACGTGCACGACGTTGCGCCTTAGCAATCGCTAAACCAATCTCCTGAGGTTACTGATGATGCCGGAAGCACGATCAGCCTGACCACGAAGGTCTATTCCTGCAAGCAATCGAAGAACGAGCAAGAATATGATAAAGCAATCTGAATATTGCAAATATATATGAGGTATTGATAATGGTGGGGATCCGTAAGCGGTCTTGGTCTGGTTGTTGGACACAAACGAAGTACACGAAGTTGCAATGGCTAACTTTTAACTAAACAAATCCCAAGGAAAAGCTACTAGATGGATCTACTTATATAGGAGCAAGGGGTGGCGGCCAAGGAGGTGGGAGGACGTCCCAAGGCAGCCTAAAACTAAATCTAGGTCGTACAAGGCCAATGGGCCCAAGTGGAGGTGATGCAACACCTTTGGACTTGTAGTTTGACTCGGATTCTGCTGCAGCATCAGATTGTTTCGTCCACAACTCAACGCTCCGGACGAATTTGAAGGTGATTCCAATTGGGATGGAAAGTGCACGAAATCTAGTTTCCAACAAAAAAAGAATCACCCAATTCGGAGTCCGTATGAAAAACTTGTGTGCGTTTTGAGTCAGGTATGTCTGTGCAGTCCGAATCTGAATCCAGAACGTGAGAGACTTGGACTCTATCTTCTCTTGGGCCAAAAGTGACGTGAGAGAACTTTTTGGACAGCAAATAAACATATCTTTCTTCCTTATCTTCATATGTGGATTGTACAAATGTCCCATACAGCTGCAATTAGACAAAACACAAAAGTGTGTGAAGTATTTTTGTTCTGGATAATATAAATAGATTATTGAATAGTTTGCACTAGAAATCACCTGACAAATATGCATATATGCAATATTTTTGGTCATATCCAAGGTAGTCATGTCCTCATCAACTATGATTTCTAACGACTTAACCTCTACTCCTAGTGTGTTTTCTTCTTTGGCGCTAGGTCTCCTACATGACGACATGCCTACCCTCGATGAGTCCATCCCTCCAATGGGAAAATCGATGGCCATGGTGGACGATGATGCACCCCCCACATGGTTCCATCAAGATGAAGATGACAACGAGTGGATCTTCAACACCTCACCTACAACACATGAGCGACGCTCCAAAGGTAATATAGGTGATGATGCTTCTCTTGTCCCACTAGTGGACCCTCTTGACAATGATTGCTTGCATGATGTTGACACACCTATTTCCATGCTTCATGCTAGTGCGACTTCTTCATGCCTTGACTTACCTATTTATGATGAATATGATGATGAGCATGTTTAGTTGCCTAGTTGTGATGCTATGCTCCATAGGATATCATGTGAAAATTCTATTGGTCACTTCATGTTTGATAATCCTTTAAACTTGTCATATGCTATGAGTGAGATCTCCCATATTGCATCATTACAATCTCAACATAGTAACTATGCATGCCCCATTAAAATCAACCCATTTGCACTTATGCCATAGATGACGAGATGATGGTCATTGGCTTTTGTTTTTCATGTGATGATATTGCCATGCTTCCTTTACATGATTTGCGCAATTCATCTACTATGTCATGCCATGATCACATTGTTCCAAATATGCATTGTTTTGGATGATGTCAATATTCTCGATGTGATGTTTCCATTAATGCTCATGAGGAGACCCCCATAGTTTCCTCATACATATTAGGAGATTTTGATGCATTCCATACTTTGCATGATTCCCATAATTGCGTGCACCATATGCATTCCATGACTAGCAATGCTCTAGATATTTCTCATGATGCATTACATCCTTTGAGTCTCCATTATGCCATGCATAACAACAAACCTCTCATGATGGATGACATGTTTCTATATCACGCATCTCATTTATTTGAGCATTGGCTATTTAGTGCTAACCAACACAAGCACGTGCGCATCATGATGGATGATGTGTACATATATCACGCACACACAATTTTTCCTTTGCCTTTGTTTTGTGTAGGTACTTATGAACACTCGTCGACCTCACAATCCCATGAGTTGATGAAACGAGCTCTTGAGAGCAACGATGCTTTGGGATCATGTGAATTGTCCTTACCACCGTTCCCTTCGCGCAAGGACTACGCGCATCTCTTCTACTTGGCTCTCACACGGCTATGGGCTATTTACCACTTGTCACCTTATACTCATTTTCCCGTGTTCACTTTGCATATTATGATTGCTCCTATGCCTTTGCCATGCAATTGTGACCCTTGCTTGCATCTACCCATGATTCACCATTATGCTATTTCTATGTGTATTTGCATGCTTGGTGGAAATACTTGTTGCTATTGCCATGTTTACCATCTGCTCGATACTATTGATGTTTGTTGTGTTGGGAGAGTCATGATGACCCATTGCTATTTACATATGGCTTCTCACCAATACATTCATGATATTCTTCTCATATCTTGCTTTGATGCTTGTGATATGTCATGTGCATTATATATGCCCACTATTTGCACACGTGCCATGATTGCCATGATTCCCTCTAGTATGTTGCATCTTCGCACTACTAGCTTGCTTGACTTAATCGCTATGATTGCTTGCTAGGTTGCATCACCCATGTTCCACTCTTACTCACTTTCTTGGGTTGATGACATATATGCTCATGCCTCTCACATGATATATCTTGATCATTGTCTCTTGTGTCCATTAGTTGCCTCTCCCATATCCACTTGTATTGAGTGCAACCATACTATGCTTATTTATCTTGGAGACTTGGACACCTTACTTGTGATGCATGCTTGTTTGATTGAGCCTATGTTATTGGGTTGTTCTCGCATCATATACCTCCATACTATGAAATGCTCCCTTGTCCTTTCTTATGATGAGAATGATGCATACACTTGTTTGGTATCTTACCACACGAAGGATAGGTTTTGCACTTTCGCTAACCTCATTTGTTTTTCCAAGTGTTTGTCATGTTCTTTCGTTTTGAAGGATTCACAAGGCATTACCGTCATGAGACATATTGGCTATTTGAAGGCATACATGATGCGCAACACCAATATTTTCGACATCCTCATAAAGGTGAACTCCTTCCCTATGAGCCATCCTCAAGTACACATATTGGATGGGTCACTCTTTCATTGTTTTTTCCTTCTTGTTGTCTACATGATACATCTCGTGAACGGAGGAGCGACATTGGAGATTGGCTACATGGACATTCACATTGAGGAGCGCTCACACTTATTGGACGCATCTTCGGAATTCCACTCAAGCCACGACATCGAGCATTGGTACACCAAGACCTCCATATTTGTTGATTGTGCTGATACATGTCATGCTCGATGGACATTTCATACTCACCACAAATTTCCATGTCATCCATGATATATGAGCTTGTGCATTTCCTTAGCAAATTTGTTGTGATCTAACTTGATGGCATATTCATACATCTTGATCATATTGCCCACCATCAATTGCATGATACCATACACATAATGAGCATCCATTGCGATATTCATGCTATTGATGGACCATCTCTCTATGACATCATTTTGCACAATGGTAGAATTTGTCGCTTTGTGCACCATGCTAATTACCCCATGAATGTTTTGCATATCAATCTATATCATCTTGATAAGCTTCATGTGCTTTGTCACGAACCATCTTGCCGCACGGACTCATATTTACTTCATGGACACTTTGTGTGCGCTAACCATTGTATTTCCAAGTGTACTTTGTGTTTTCTCATTTTGCATGTACCACATACCGGAGACACCTTGGAGTACTTGGATTGCGCAATGCCTTCATCTACGTCCAACTACAAGTCCGTCCACGACAATCGTTTCCATGGTGATGAGGATCATGATCTGAGGTCGGATCTTTCCCAGGGGGGGGGGAGATGATGCGGAGCATCCCTCGTTCATCCCCATGTACACTCCGACTACTCTCCAAGCCCCAAGAGGACATATGAAGAGACCTCGAACATACGCCATTGGACACAAGGTACAACCTAGATGACCATGGAGAATCCAAGGACCAAGGCCAAGCATGGAAGAGGAGAAGGAAGAAGAAGAACGCACAAGACAGGACTTGCCCGGATCATCCGGACCCCCAGCCGGACGATCCGAACCAAGCCCGGATGATCCGGACTCCTACCCTGACGATCTGGGTAAAGTGCCCGAAGACACCCGAAGCCTGCTCGACGAAGCCGGATCATCCGGATGGTCGCCCGGATCATCCGGATCCCCGACACATGGATCATCCGGGCCACCATCCGGATCATCCGGACCCCGCCTGCGTGCGTGACTTGGACCGAGGCCCGTGTACCCCTTCGCCCCTCACTTACCCCTTTGTGTCTTAGCACTATAAATAGACCTCCTCCTCCCCATTTTGAGGTTAGCATTGGTTTAGCTCATTTCAGATAGAGCCTTGCTCATCCATACGGATCTCCTCCTCGTGAGAGACCGCGGCCTCTTCGGAGAAGATCCACCTGGATTCAAGACCCCTTTACGGGAAGATCCCTCGTGGATTCAAGACCTCCTCTCGGAGATGAACTGACGCCACTTGTATCATCCTTTGTTGGATATGGACCGTGTATGTGATAGAGGCGGAGGTGTCTCGATCTTTCGATGAGATGATAACTATCGATTTGGTGGAGTCGACTTCGATGATCCGACTACAAACGTTCACGACGTTGTGCCTTAGCAATCGCTAAACCAACTCCGAGAGGTTATTGACCACATCGGAGCACGATTAACCTGACCACGAAGGCATGTTCCTGCAAGTAATTGAAGAACAAGCAAGAATATGATTAAGCAATCTGAATATTGCGAATATGGATGAAGTATTGATAGAAGTGGGGTTTCATAAGCGGTCTTGGTCTGGTCGTTGGATACAAACGAAGTACACGAAGTTGCAGCGATGGCTAACTTTTAACTAAATAAAACCCAAGTCTAAACGATGCCTTAAGGGCTATATTTGTAGGGAAAAGAGAGGGCATTTTGTTCACCCTTGGCAAGGTGGGACTAAAACACCTCCTAAGTTGTTTTCCCTACAATTTGGACTCTAAAAATATATTACATGGGCCTGGCCCAAAATAAGGTGGCGCAACACCAATAATAAGCTATGGACGAAATTTATGAAAGGCCATCTTGTATATTTCGTCCACCATCTTGTATGTCATCATGGTGGCTTCAATGTCCGGAAATCTCCACTTGAACCTCCGTTCTTGTTCTCTTCGCACGCACCTTCATCTCCGTGCTTGACCATGCTCCAATGTTCAACCTTCTTGTCTGTGCTAGGCCCTTCAATTCTAAGCAACACAAATGTATCTATGTTAGGCAGCATCATATTCTCATGAATATTAGAAACATTACCAAGAAACGAAAGTACCTGATAATTTAATTGGCGTATCTGAGCTCTAGCAACTGTTCCCAGAGGTAAAACAGTAGGGGGTATCGGTGTAACTTTGGTAGCCATGTCCTCATCATCCTCCCCTTCTTGAAAATAAAGCCGTCCTCGGCGTTGCTTAATCTGAAATCTGGCTAACAAAAGAGACAAGGTGTACACATTGTATATGTATATGTCATCCATTTTCACTTATCTCAGTTGGGCACATGTGACACAGTTATACAAGAGCACCCTTCAAAAGTCGTGAAATATAAAGCCAATATATTATCACAAGAAGTCAAAGGCATGAAAAAATTGCAACTCAGTTTGCACATATAAGTGAAGCTCTTATTCATATCAAAAGATTGACAATGCTTATCATTAAACCATCCCAACATTGATGAACCATCACCAAGATTAGAGGTCATATCAAAATGATTAAACATTGGCACAATTATTTTCAAATGTATTTGATCCAAATCTGATTTATTCCCTGATTCGCTTGATTATTTTGCATCGATAGTTAATTCAATGGGCTCACTCAAAATTGTTTGATCACATGGCAAAGTCAAATCATCAACATAGTCCTCTAAAATAGCCGGTGTGATCAAAGTAGTGGGTAGCTCACCGCATGGTGCATTTAAATTGACAAGACATTCATCATACTCATGTGGAGGTGGAAGATTAGTACCTTTGTCATTACCTCTTATGATCAACTCAGATGATGTAGGCACTACCGGTGATGATGTGTCGCATGGTGGAGGTGATGTAGTCCTGACAACAACGGATGTGGTTGTCATAGTATGCCTAGTAGTTGAAGGGACAATTGTATCAACTCTTGGAATGTGCATCTCGCGCTTGTTCTCCTTGTGGGCAACACGTCGTTTTATTTCCTTTTCAGCTTTGCAAGCAAGATGAAGCAAATGGTCCATAGGATAACACTCTTCATGAATTAGTATTTCCTGTATGTCACGATTTAATCCTTCCCAAAATCTATCCATAAAATCTTCTTCACTTTCTACTAAGGAGGAATGTAGCAAGGTAGTTTGTAAAGTATCATAATATGTCGTTACGGTGTCACTACCTTGTTTTAAATGTTGCAACCTTTTAATCATGTCATGAGTATAATAAGCGGAAAAGAAAGTATGTCGCATGGCAAGTTTCAAATCATCCCAAGTAGAAGGTATATCATTAGGGTGTAACCGACAATATTCACTCCACCAAACTAAATCATAACCGGTGGAAGAACCAACCGCAACCTTAGCTTTTTTACGTTCATCAAAATTATGGGAAGCAAATATATGATTTATGTCGAACTCTCATTCAATATATAAAGCAGGTCTAAAACGACCATTAAATGTTGGTATAGAAACATTAACTTGATCATGTGCATTTGGATGTTTGTGCACCTCTCGTGACGATTGTGGTATTTGCATAGGCGGTGGCACGTCTCCCGCGATCGACAAAGCCCGTGAACTGACTCTGGATCCTTTCATGATTAGTAGAAACAAGAAACAAAATCCGAAAATAATGTTCCTATGAACTACTGGGAAGTGGTGGTAAAACGCTCACAGTGTAGCAAATATCAAAGTCTTACAAGTTCTTACCATGCAGCAGGTGGTGTCCAGCAACCAGCGTGTCAAATAACTCCAAAAGTTGGGTAAAGCGATTGCCAGGTGAATGTATGTATGCACGATGTAGAATTATGTGGAGCTGGGTTGGCTGTATATATGTGGAAAGAAAATGCTACAACCACGTTAGTTCATGCAAGCTGAAAATTCGCTCAAAGTGGTCGAGTGCTGGTCCTAGGCTAGACCGTACTAGAGACGCGAGCCTAAGACACAAAGGGATTCACGCAGTCACAACTAATTAGTGAATGTGGGTGTTGCTCATACAGCACACAACTTCAACACATCAACCAGATTGGAATGGTATTTGTTTCTCTTTACTTTTCATGTGCACGCAAACAAAGAAATCTGCACTCGAATCCTTTTTTTAAACTGGATACAAAACTCCAACGCTTCTCCCCTTTGGATAAAGAATAACCCCTAGAGGCACATGCAAGGGCAACCAGATTTGCACCTTTTTTTCTCTCCCTCTCTTACTTTTTTTTATCTCTTCGAGCCAACACTCTTCCTTTTTTTTTCCTCTTACTGCCAAAAACCAGGGTAGCACCAAGTTAAACCGAACGTGTACCAATCTCGTGGTTGATCTCTTTCCTTTTTCAACTGGCCAAGAAAATCAGCCATCAACCCCAACCGATCAGCACCTTAATCTTTTTGTTATTAGTATTTACTTTTCCAATCCAAACAAGGAGATGCTTCCCTTTTATTTTTCCTCGGGAATCCAAACTTGGCAACCCAAACAGAAGTACCACTAGTACATCCCACGTTTTTCAATCCAAAGAGGCAGTGAACAAACAATAAAAATTCGGATCTGCGATTCCAAACAAGGCAACCGATGGGCACCTTCCCTTTTTTTTTCTTTGCTGCGATTTTGCACTTCTCCTGTGATGGATTCTCCTTCCTTTTTTTTGCGATCTCCAATACTCCCGTAAGGAAACTCTTTCTTCAAAAAACAAAATCAAATGTGCCACACTAGGACACCAAATCAGCCACCAACCAAACCGATTGGCACTTTCCTTTTTCTTGATTTCTTTCCTTTTGTATCTCCAACGTGATGATCAACTCCAAGGCAACAAATCCACGTGCACTTCCGTTTATTTTCTCTTCCTTACTTCTCTCTCTACTATCTCGTTGAATTATTCCCTCTTCAATAGGACCGAAGGTGCCCTTCCAAGCAGCCCAACAGCACAAAAATCGGACAAATTATGGCAGAATCTTTCGAAATCTCTCTCAAATTCGTTTTGCCTTTCTTTTTTTTTGGGTGCTGAAATAGACTTGCCAAAACGAATTTTTAGTAGTACCCCTCACTGTTTCCAACGAAATCAATTCCAACGAGGCAACAATCCTTTAAATCCTCCTCTTTCTTTTTATTCTGATTTCTTTCCAAAATCAATCAACTAAAATGGGAGGAATCACGCCAATCCCAACAGATCTGCGGTTGCCGTTTTACTTCTTTTTTTTGTCAGCCAATCCCTTTTTTCCAAACTACAACGTGCACGTACTAATCTGCCAGCAATAATTTTCTTTTGAAGCTCCAACGGGGGTGACTAGTATTCTTTGCCAAAATCAAGTACGTACACTAGTACTACTAAAATTAAGGCAACCAAAGTACAGTACGGATCTGGACTCTTCTCTGCTTCCTTTGATTTTTTTTTTCTGATTTCCCACCGTAAGATGCCAAAAAACAAACTATTTTGTCTCTCTCTTCACACACGGAATTCGAGATCTGATGGATTTTGCAAGTAGTACGTCACGCTCAAAGCAATAGCTAGTACTAAGTAATAATTTTGTTTGTATTTTTACTTTTTTTTTCAAAGACCCGAACAAAATCTTGTAACTTCCTCTTGTATTGCGCTGCCTCTGATTTCACTCCTATCAAATAGTACTCTTTCTTGTTCGATTGCTCCAAGATGAATTAGGCTTTCAGAAGAACAATATGATGATAACGACCTATGAAACAACAATGGATGGTGGTAATGGCGGTGAAATAATTAGTGGCATCGGAAAATCACAGTGAAGTGTACGATGGTGTATGCGGAAACAGCGTGAACAAAACGTGACTAGAACTCGAAACTTTAAAAGTTTAACACTAAAACCAGCAAGTCGACACACGATGCAACCAAAAATTCAACAATGCAAAAACTAAGTGGCAATAGCGAAAGGCTCAGACTGTCTGGGACACGGATGAACTAATCTAACTTTTTTTTGGATTTTCTTGGACTCTAGGTATGAAGAACAGATGCAATCTAGACTACGAAAAACTGGAGAATCTCACCGAGCAACCTGAAAACTGATACCATTTAATACAGGCGAAGGTGTCCCGATCTTTCGATGAGATGATAACTATCGATTTGGTGGAGTCTACTTCGACGATCCGACTACAAACGTGCACGACGTTGCACCTTAGCAATCGCTAAACCAACTCCGAGAGGTTATTGACCACGCCGGAGCACGATCAACCTGACCACGAAGGTCTGTTCCTGCAAGCAATCGAAGAACAAGCAAGAATATGATTAAACAATCTGAATATTGCAAATATGGATGAAGTATTGATAGAAGTGGGGTTTCATAAGCGGTCTTGGTCTGGTCGTTGGACACAAACGAAGTACACGAAGTTGCAGCGATGGCTAACTTTTAGCTAAATAAAACCCAAGTCTAAATGATGCCTTAAGGGCTATATTTATATGGAAAAGAGAGGGGATTTTGTCCACCCTTGGCAAGGTGGGATAAAACACCTCCTAAGTTGTTTTCCCTATAGTTTGGACTCTAAAAATATATTACATGGGCCTGGCCCAAAAGAAGATGGCGCAACACCAATAATAAGCTATGGACGAAATTTATGAAAGGCCATCCTGTATATTTCGTCCACCATCTTGTATGTCATCATGGTGGCTTCAAAGTCCGGAAATCTCCACTTGAACCTCCGTTCTTGTTCTCTTCGCACGCACCTTCATCTCCGTGCTTGACCATGCTCCAATGTTCAACCTTCTTGTCTGTGCTAGGCCCTTCAATTGCAAGCAACACAAATGTATCTATGTTAGGCAGCATCATATTCTCATGAACATTAGAAATATTAGCAAGAAACGAAAGTACCTGATAATTTAATTGGCATATCTGAGCTCTAGCAACTGTTCGAAGAAGTAAAATAGTAGGGGATATGGGTGTAACTGTGGTAGCCATGTCCTCATCAGTATCTCTTTGTGTTTCTTGGATCTAGCACATGTGTGATCATATTCGTGTTGGTTGAGTGTTTTCTCTTGTGTTCCCCTGTGCTTTCCCTTGTTTCCTTCCGCGCGTTCTTCGTGTTCCTCGTAGGGATCCTATCCAAACATGAAAGATCGGCCCCGAGGGTGCTACCCTACATCACTCTAGGGAATATTTCCTTCACATCATCACCATCCCCTCCGATAAGAAGGACGCGTTGATCTGCGCTGACCAACTCTACCGGGAAGCAGTTGCATCGACTGCCGCCAAGGGACTTGCTCCTACCGCCGAAGCCCCGGGAGGGAAGAAGACTAGCAAGACCTCTGACACCACTTCGGTAAGCGCACCTCTTCGGAGTGTTGTGCTCCCGTCGAGGACGTGCCAGAGAGCTCCACCGGCAAGAGCAAGAAATCCAGAGCTGCACCACGAGAGACCAAGAACGTGTCCATCAAGGAGGATGGCACGGGAGGGGCTTTCACCATAAGCTCCACCCTCGATAGCAAATAGGAAGGTGCGCTCGTCACTTTCCTGCGGGCGAATGTCGATCTGTTTGCATGGCAAGCATCCGACATCCCCGGTGCTCCTAGGGAAGTGATTGAGCATCATCTTGCTGTCTGTCCTCATGTGCGACCCGTCAAGCAGAAGGTTAGGAAGCAAGCTTTGGAAAGGCAGGAGTTCATCATAGAAGAGATCAAGAAGCTAGAAGCGACAGGCTTGGTGAGAGGAGTACTCCATCCGATGTGGTTGGCCAATCCGGTGGTGGTGCGCAAGGCAAATGGGAAGTGGAGGCTGTGTATTGATTACACAGGTATCACTAAGGCCTGTCCAAAAGACCCTTTCCCGTTGCCGTACATTGACCAGATTGTTGACTCCACAGCCAGGTGTGACCTGTTATCATGCTGTAACGCCTACTCAGGATACAACCAGATTTTCATGACAAGAGAAGATGAAGAGAAGACAACATTCATCATCCCGTGTGGTACGTATTGCTTTTTACGGATGCCTTTCGGGTTGAAGAGTGCTGGCTCAACGTTTGCAAGAGCAGTCCAAATTGGTTTTAAGCCCCAGCTACATAGAAATATGGAAGCTTATATGGATGACATAGTGGTCAAAACAAAGGACAAGGCAACACTTGTACAAGATTTGGAAGAAATGTTTGCAAATCTGCGCAAGATCAACCTCAAGCTGAACCCTGAGAAGTGTGTCTTCGTTGTTCTGTCCGGCAAACTTCTCGGGTTCTTTGTGTCACAGTGTGGGATCTAGGCGAATCCAGACAAGATCAAGGCCATTGAGCAGATTGAGGCGCCTAGGTGAGCGTTCTTACCATATATTTTATCAGCTATGTGCTGGTGCTCCAACGACTCTCAGAGGTACATAATCTATTCATCCTATCTGAATTTGTTAGTTGCTGGCTTATTTGGTTCATACAGTTGTACAGGTGATGGCATCCTAGTATATCCTCTCAAACTTCTTTTGAACATAATCCTTTTCGTCCTGCTGATCAAGGATGTGCGTCATCTCACTGGCTGCGTTGCCGCCATGAGCAGATTCATTTCCAAATCTGCTGAACATGCCCTTCCCCTTTTCGAAATCTTGAAAAAGGCGGGCCCAATGGAATGGACCCCAGAGGCCGAAGCAGCGCTGCAGGACTTGAAAAAATACCTCTCCTCCACGCCGATACTGGTTGTGCCTAGACCACAAGAGCCGCTGCTACTGTATCTAGCAGCAACGGATCAAGTGGTCAACACTGCGCTAGAAGCACAGAGGGAGGTAGACGAAGGGGCAGTGGCAGTGGCAGGACTGGAGGATGGTGAGCTAGAGCTCCCCCCAGCAGGGCCTGGTCCAGGCAAGGCTAGGCCCCCGACAGGGTCTGACGCCGGCGAGATAGGGCCTGTGCAACCAAGTGAAGTGGTGCAGAAGAAGAAGATGATGCAGCACCCGGTTTACTTTGTCAGCTCCCTCTTGTAGGGGGCTAGGTCAAGGTACTCCGGTGTGCAGAAATTGCTCATCGGCCTCCTTATGGCCTCGAGGAAGCCGCGTCATTACTTCTAAGCGCATGAGATCACCGTCGTCACCCGCCTCCCGTTGCAACGGATACTCCACAACCCGGATGCAACCGGGAGGATTGTGGAATGGGCCCTGGAGCTGTCGAGCTTTGGTTTGAAGTTTGAAAGTACTTCGACGATCCAGAGTACAGTCTTGGCAGAGTTCATTGCAGAGTGGACCTCGACGCCTAACGAAGAGATCCAGGGGACCACTCTTCCCGGCAAGGAAACAAGTCGCAAGTGGATTATGTACTTTGACGGGGATTTCTCCCTACAAGGCGCCGGTGCTGGTGTGCTGCTTGTCGCACCCACCGGAGAGCACCTAAAGTATGTAATCCAGATGCACTTTCCCAGGGAGATGTCGACAAACAACACTGTTGAATACGAGGGGTTGCTTTCCAGTCTCAGGATCGCGGCAAACCTCGGGATCAAGAAGCTCATCGTCAGGGGTGATTCACAACTTGTCGTCAGGCAAGTCAACAAAGATTATCAAAGCCCGTTAATGGAGGCCTAGGTAGATGAGGTGAGGAAGCTGGAGGAGTGTTTTGATGGTATACATGCAGAACATGTTCCCCGAGTGAAGAATGAAATCGCCGACTACCTCTCGAAGCGCGCTGCCTTCAAACTACCTGTGGAACCAGGTACTTTTGTGCTTCGGTTAACTCAACCACCCGTTGAACCATAAACAGAGCAGAACAAGCGGAGGAAATCAGGCCCCGACAAGTACTTTCCCACCGAGCTCCCAGGGGCTGCTGGCAAAGATGTTGCGTGGACAATGAGCCTGCCATGGGGTAACCGACTCCGACAGGGCGTCAAGCCCTGGCCGTAGAGACAGCCAGTCCCATGGCAGAGGAAATGTGTTTAGTCCTTGTCGTCGAGCCCCAGGCTCCGGCATGGGCCCAACATACCATTCGATTCCTCCAAACAAGGGAGCTTCCTGAGGAGTAGGAAGAAGCAGAGAAAGTAGCCCGTCGGTCTGCCATGTATCACTTTGTTGACAACGTTCAGTACAAAAAAGACCAAATGGCATTAAATTGAAGTGCATTCCCCGGGAGGAAGGACTAGAGCTATTGGTAGAGATACATGGAGGCATATGTGGCTCCCACATAGGGTCGAGGTCCCTTGCTGGCAAGGCCTTCCGGCAAGGTTTCTTCTGGCCTACTGCCCTCCAGGATGCAACGACACTAGTAACCAAGTGTGAAGCATGTCAGTTCCATTCAAAGAAGCTTCATCAACCAGCTCAATGCCTTCAAACATTCCCTCTCTCCTAGCCATTTTCGATTTGGGGGTCGACATACTGGGCCCTTTCCCCCATGCTGTTGGGGGCTTTGAGTACTTGTACATTGCAATTGACAAGTTCACAAAGTGGCCGGAGGTGGAAGCAGTGAGGAAGGTGAAAGCGCTGTCAGCCGTCAAATTCTTCAAGGGGCTAGTTTGCCCTTTTGGTGTGCCAAATAGAATCATCACCGACAACGGCACGCAGTTCACAAGCCGCACCTTCATGCAATACATCCAAGACCTCGGCATCAAGGTATGTTTCACTTCCGTGGCACACCCACGGAGCAACGGCCAGAAGGAGAGGGAAAATGCTGAAGTACTGCGAGGCCTGAGGACAAAGACTTTTAACAGGCTGCACATGAGTGGAAGGCGCTGGATTGATGAATTGCCGGCGGTTCTTTGGTCGATCAGAACGACGCCAAATCAAGCCACCAGCCAGACACCCTTTTGCTTGGTATACGGGCAGAGGCAGTTCTCCACGCAGAACTCACATATGGGTGACCTCGAGTGCTCGCTTATGAGGAGCTTGAGCAAGAGCGATTGCAGCAAGATGATGCAACGCTCCTCGAGGTAGATCGTCCTCGGGCGGCTATGAGAGCAGCATGCTACCAGCAAGCCTTGCGCCGCTACCATAGCCGCAAGGTTCATGCCCGAAGCTTTAAGGAAGGCGACCTTGTTCTTCGGCACGTTCAATCGGCCAAGAATTCCAACAAGTTGACACCAAAGTGGGAAGGCCCTTATCGGGTAATATGAGTCACCAGGCCCGAAGTAGTCTGCCTAGAGATCGAAGATGCCATTCCAGTGAGCAACTCCTGGAACATCGAGCATCTTTGCAAGTTTTACCCACAAGGCGTGGTTGCTGGGCCCCCCGGCAGACCACCTTTTGTACAAGCCTTGCGGGCAAGCCATGTAACCCTCTGTACAAAGCCAGGCGCAGACCCTGAGCATAAATAAATGAAGCGCTGGCTCCCTAAGTTATAGCATGCATGCTAGGTTGAGTCTCTCCCTCGGTTAGGGTTGATAGTGCTTAGCGGCGACTAACCCCTAGCATAGAGGTCGAGTGTGCGTCTCTCTGTTTCTTTCCGTCCTCTTTGGTTCGCAGGGTACATGGACATTTCTGCTGAGCTATTTGGAAGAAAGACAACAAGCCGGCGCTCCGGTCCCAACAAGCCAAGGTTGCCGGGGGCTGCAGACACAAGGGTCCAACCACGACAAGCCAAGGTTGCCGGGGGGCTGCAGATTCAGATAAGTCCTTCATCCCCTGTTGTCCATTTCCGTATGGAATTGGGACGTATGAAACCTCGTTTTATTCCTAGGCCATCGTGCTCCCCTTTTCCTGTACCCAATCCCTGGGTCGGAAATTGGTTGTAGTCGCGGTGACAAGGAAGCAAACGAAGGGCCTAACCTTACTTCGCCCCTGCCTCTGCCAAAAGCGTGAGTATGGTCGAATGAAGTAAGGGGACAACAAGGCTATAGCCGGGCGACAATGTTTATCTTAAAAATAACAAGGAATCATTCCTTGGCATCAGCCTCGCTCACGCACAAAGACTCCGGCAAGCCCCCTTTTTTCATCAATATGTCCCATACAGGTACAGTTCGTACAGAATGTAAATATAAGCAAGGGGATTACAAGGTTTAAATCTGACAAGTGCCCGTATGCTTAAAAACTAAAAAGAGATAAGATGCCCATAATCCCTTTCTTGTCCCTCTCCTCAGGAAACGGAACAAGATAGCAAGAGGGCAAAAGGAGTGCCTAGGCGAGGTACGAGCAGCAGAACACACCAAGAGAACATCCCGGTGGCCGTCCGGAAGAGGGCTGGTGATGATGGTGCTGGGAGAAGAGCCGAAAGCTGAGGCAGCGGGCCGCCAATACGCTATGAAGGCATCGGTGCCCGCTTACTTTGACTTGACGGCCCGCCACCTGCATTCTTCATCTTCCTCGTCCTTCCAACGCCAACCGCCCAAGGAGGCGACCCCGAGAAGTTCAAGGAGCTGGCGATGCAGATGATGGTGCCACCGGCATTGCCCAGGAATGGTGTGCCCGACGCCTAGTCGGACCCGTCATCCTCCCGCCCGCTACCCTCGTCGTCGTTGTCGCTGTCCTCCTCATCACTCTCACTCGAAGAGGAGCTTTCGCCATCAGTCGAGCCCGCACAACACCCTAGCCTGTGTCACGAGCGCCCGAAGACCTTGATGGAGAGCAAATCACTCTCCGCTAGCTTGAAGCAGAGGACGTGCCCATCCATCTAGCAATGGGCATGTGCAAAGGTTTTCCAGCCCCGGCTATCGGCCTTCTGGGAACGGGGGTCCTCAGACTTGCCTGCTTGTGGCCTGCGGTGTGGCTCAAGCAGAGGCCCAGTACGACCCATATTCATCAACCCAAGTTCAAGATCCTCGCGAGGGGCCAAGCCTTGGGGGCGAACGACCCAAGGCTTCCACAGGGGCGGCCTCACCAGGCAGGCTCGCGAGGAGGCAGACATATCAAGGCAAAGAGTACCTCGCGAGGTGCTCGTGACGCAAGCCATGACGATCGAGACCAGGCGGGCGCCAGCCTGCGCAATGTCCTTGTTTCCTCTTTGGTGCAAAGGGGGCAAGCGCAGGCATGGAGTACCGAGGCATCAAGCAAAGGTTACCATATCAGTGCAATGAGACCAAGACCAGCAGGACAGCAGGATGGAGGTCACCGTGGAGCCCAAGACGGCGTCATCGCCAGTGCCTTTGGCAGTCGAAGACCAACTTTAGTTAGGATAGCTTGTACTAGATGCCCCCCTTCAAAATGGCCGTTGTTGGCTCCCTTCCCGCCCGATATTTGGGAAGAGGACCAGGGCCCCTATAAATAGAGATAGCCATCACCGTAGAAAGGGGGAGAGATCTGACCTAGAGCCAACAGAGACGGAGCAATTCCTCTCCAAGCACACCACCACAAGAACACCCCTCGTGAGGCTGTTCTTCCTCTGTACTGTTCATCATCAGGCCTAGAGGCAATCCACCACACTACACACTGGATTAGGGTATTACACCACAACGGTGGCCCGAACCAGTATAAACCTTGTGTCCCTTGTGTTGTTCATCGTGTAGCTTATATTTGCGACGAGGCTTTGGGGTGTGGATCGGTAGGGAGAAGACCTTCGTGCACACCCCAGAGTTCGAACCTTAAGGGTTTTGCCAGAACCCGATATCCGACATTTGGTGCGCCAGGTAGGGATGCACCGGAATGTTCTTTCCGCGGTTCCTCGTTCCATCGTTTCATCGCATCCATGGCGGACGCTCGCCGAGCTCACACCGAGCGTCGGGCTGCTCTCGCCACCTGCATCGCCTAGACGGCTCCTGTCGGAGGGCCTCCTCATCGTTCTCCGTCGCCTTCCGCCAATGCCACCACCGGCCCCGCGGGGAACGAGCAGCAAGTATCGTTGCTGCATCCCTCAGTGCGGCGGGAAGGCCGCATCGCCACCCCGTTGCTGACTCCAGCTGGTTCGTCGTCTCACGCTCGTCGCTCTCCCACGGATGCGCAGGCCGCGTTGCTCCTGACACGTGAGCTCCTGCACTACCGCCTCGTCGTGCCTCGCCCTCCGTCCTGCGTGGGCGATGCAGCCCAGGAGGTGCCTCCGCCACCTCCTCCCCAAGAAGGCGCCTGGCTCCAAGGCGCGCGGCCCCTGGACGAGACCTGCCACGTCCAGCGCCCGCGCAACAAGAAAGGAGCTGCCAGGAGATCCCTCGGCCTCAAGAAGGCGCTCACGTGCTCCCCGCTCCAGCACGTCAAGACCGCATCCTTACGCCAACACGTCAAGACCCCGCGCTGCCACTGGCAGCGGCGCGCGGGAATCTCCAAGAGCAAGCCCCGCGTCTGGAAAGGGCTCCGGTGGCCACTGCAGTTTGCCACGCCTTCACCACCGAGCTACGCAGTGTCGCCTGGCCGGGCAAGTTCAAGTTGGATCTGCCTCCTAGCTACGGTGGCACTATCGACCCCGCAGAGTTCCTGCAGCTCTACAAACTGGGCACCGAGGCAGCCAATGGAGACGAAAAGTTCATGGCGAACTGGTTTCCCATGGCGCTCAAGGATGGTGCCCGCACCTGGCTCCTGAACCTTCCTGGGACGAGATGCGCAGCCGCTTCATCGCCAACTTCCAGGACACTCACGACCGTCCTCCGGTCGTGGGTGACCTGCGCCACATCAAGCAGTAGCCAGGAGAGACCTTGCAGAAGTACATCCAGCGCTTCAACATCGCTCGCCTCAAGATTCTCAAGGTGACTGAGGAGGCCATCATCTCAGCATTCTCTAACGGCGTCCGCGACGTCAAGATGGAGGAGCTGGCTATCCATGAGGATCTATGCATATCTCTGGAGCAGTTCAACCCGGCGACCAAGTGCGCAAGGGCTAAGGAGGGGCGCCTCTCCCTTCTCGTGCTTCCAGCTGTCGACCCAGAAGAGAAGAAAGCCAAGGCCAAGGACGTGAAGCGCAAAGGAGCAGCTGTGCTTGCAGCAGAACCAGACACGAAGCGCTGCAGGGACCAGCCGGAGTCATCCAAGGGTAACCGATTCTGCGCCTACCACAACCTCTACACCCACAACACCAACGAATGTCAAGAGTTCAGAGCCGTTCGAGAAGGACGCATCGGTCGATGCAACAACGAACGGTGCTACGACCGAGGAGGAGGAAGAGGTGGAGGACGATGGGACGACCGAGGTCCTCGCCAGGAGTGGCATGACCGACCTAGCGAGGATCGCTGGCAGGACCAGCCTCGCGAGGGGGCTTGGAGGGATCAGCCTTGTGAGGATTGCCCGCAGGGCAACGCAGGCCTTCCACCTTTGCCGCCACCGCCAAGAAGGAATGACGACCACCACCAGGACGAGGGGGCTGGGGGCTTCCAGGAGCCACGTGCTATCGCTTGCATCTTGGGCGGCGCCCAGGCCCCAGCCTCTCAGCGCATCTTCAAGCAATTTGCTCGTGAGGTGAATGCAGTCCTCCCCAAGCTCGAGGCCACGTGCCCTCTCAGGTGGTCCACGTGTGCCAATACGTTCAGCTCAGCGGATCAGCTCAAGTGTGCGGCTACAGCTGGCGTGCTCCCAATGCTTTGTTCCCAGTCATCAGCAATGTGCAAGTTACCAGGACCCTCATTGATGGCGGCGCAGGACTCAACATTCTGTCCGTCGAGACGTTCAACAATCTCCAAGTGCCATATGATCAACTTCAGTCAACCAAGCCTTTCTCAGGAGTCACTGACGGCTCCACCACTCCGATAAGGCAGATTCGCCTCCCTGTCACCTTTGGACAGCACAAGAACTACCATACCGAGATCATCGACTTCGATGTTGCCCGCATTCGCCTGCCATACAATGCCATCCTCGGGTATCCAGCCCTGGCCAAGTTCATGCCGGTAACTCACCATGGTTACAATGTCCTCAAGATGCCGAGAAGTGGTAGAATCATCACAGTCCCCTGTGAAGAGAAGGATGCGGTGTGCTCTCTCGAGCATGCCTTCCAAGATGCATCAGTCGAGGACCCAGACATCAGGAGCGAGAACCCTCCCGAGGCAGTTCCCAAGATCAAGAAGACTTCACCGAGCTCAAGGCCTCAGGAGGTTGGCATCTCCGGAGGCGCCATGTCAGGACCTGCGCCCGTGCAAGGGGCACCTCCCTCCGTCACATAGGAAGGCGCGCCCGGCACCCTCCTCGGGCAAGGCTCAGGGGCTCTCTCCTTGAGGGCCTCAGACTTTGCCACGATCATGAGGGAGGCGCTCGAGAACCACTTGGAGGCGTGCTTCACAGCACGTTTCCCTCAGGAAGGCATGGGGCAAGGAGGGCCCAACCCTCAGGAGTTCATCACCAAGACCACTCAAGAGCTGCAGGAATCAAGAGTCATACGCGGCGATTGCCGCCTACCTTGCGTAGCACCCCATCCAGGCGAGGACGGTGGGCTGCGCGTCTGCATCGACTACCCAGGGATCAGCCGAGTCACGTCTCAGGAGTGCTTCTGGCGTTCGCGTGTGGGACGCTGCGAGGGTCCACCACGCAACTACATTTGCATGCCTGTCGGCCTACTGAACGTGGCTGCTGCAAACCAGCGTCTTCTACGGAGCATTCTGGCAGCTCAGGAGGCCAGGCACCACGCGATCCTGGCAGAGATCTAGATGGTCCTCGAGGAACCGCCCGGACCCCCAGAGCCTCGCGAGGCTCAGGGCTCCGGTTGGTCATGAGGATCGGCCTCTTCACCGCGCATCGTCAGCTACTCCAACACCCGCTCTACAATGGTATCAGGTGACATCTTTCGAGTTCATTTTAGCTGGGAGCGCCCCAGGGCTGCATTATTCCCAGGTCGCGTGGGTCTGTCCCTACGGCATGTACCCCTTTTGCTTATGTCTTTAGTTTACATTGCTAGGGGCGCCCCTTGGGCTGCATCATCCCAAGCCGCTCGGGCCTGACCCAGTGGCATGTACCTTTCCTACATCTATCTAAGCTGATTTGCCTTTCACGCTTAACCAGCTTGTGATAATCGCATGCTCGGGTGACACCTACCTTTGGAGCCGCTCACGCTGGCACGGCGCTTGTGCATGGGTTCGTCCCTGCAATGTCGACAAATCTGAGTGGTTGAGCTCTGGCCCGCGGCAGCCCCGCAAGCGCCACCTCACCAGGCCCTCAGTGCCCTCACCACTCTCTCGGAGCAACCAATGGTCGGCCGGCAATCGTAATGGCAACCCTTGCTTTTCTCGTGTTGGTTTACAGGGACTACCTGAGGCCTAAAACAGGAGGGATTGCGAGCTCTCTCTCTCTCTCTTACCCTTGCGATCCGCTTGCGCGTTAAAAGGGGGGCTCCTAGGCATCGCGACTCAGGGGCTCTTACTGTCTCTCCAGCCCTCACCCCCTGGCCTTCTCCACGGCATCGCAACCTGGCATACCAGCGGCGGCTGAGCTCGCTCGAGGGCCGGGACCTGAGGACGTAGAGCATGAAGGAAAGTGTGGTGAAGAGAAGGGAAGCTCACGAGGTCCTAACCCAGCTACATCCCAGCTGCCGACGTGCAAGGCCGACACCTCGCGAAGGAACGACTCCATGCTTTCGAGATAAGTCTTGCTCCTGGAATAGCTAATCAATGCGACCCCAAACCCCCATTTAATGCAGCTCTATGACAGCGACGTTGCTTTCCTTTCTCGCCCTTCGGCGGCTGCTTGAGCGCTAAAGGGGACCTCCTGAGCATCGCGCCTCAGGGGCTCTTACTGGACCTCAGGCCGCTCACCTCCTGGCCTTGACCACGGCATTGCGACCAGGCATACCAGCGACGGCTGAAGCCTGCCTTGGGACCGGGACCTGTCAGCGTAGAGCACCAGGTCGTCATGAGGTTAGAAAGGGGGAACCAATCCAGAACAGGACAAACATCTACACCACTTCAATATAAGGATAATACCAGCAAAAGACATTGCGGACACTTTACATGCCCCCACGGGGTACTTTCTCAATTTCTCGCAGGGAACAAAAGGTGCTATTCCTAAGGAGCCCTAGCTACACGCGCCCCCATGGCCGACGCCATCATCAACAGTGGGCCACGGGAGGCCGGCGCCAACCCCGTCCAGATCAGCTACGGCAATGGCCTGATGCAGCCGCCTTGCTCCGGGCACGATGAGAGCTCGGGGGCACGTAGCTGTCGTCGCTCGTCTCCGAAGTCGCCCAAGCATCGACACTGCTGCCAGAGGAGCCGCTGGGGAAGCGGGTGGCAGGCCTAGCTCTTGCCACATCGACATCCTGGCTGCCTCCTCTGGGGCAGCACTCCAGCCAGCGGCCTTCCGCATCGAAGACCTTGAAGTGCATCAAGGAGGCGACATCGTATTCGAAATGAATCACGAGGGCACCTCCTGTTCGGCAGACCCGGGCGATCTCGCCCCAGCCTCGGGTCATGTAGACCTTGCCCGGGGCGACGACTTTCAACCTCCGCTCCGGACGCCGGGGTACCGCAGTTAGCATGCTGCAGCCAAAGCTCGAGGGCCCCCCTCGGCGCCATATCGAAGGCAAAGAAGGGAGGAAAGTGCATCCAGGAGCTTGGAGGCATGGCGACCTGGAGTACGAGCTCACGAGAGGAGTCCGCGGCGTGGACTCCAGGAGCAATGGCGCGCACCGCTCGATGTCTTCTTCTCCAGGGCCCACAGCCCGGGCGTACAGAGGTAGCGGAAACCCAGGAGGTGGACACTCGTACCAAGGCCTCGACATCTCCAGCCGTGCAACCTCGTCACGGCGGCCGGGGACCAGCCGCTTCTTTGGCGGGAGCAGGTCGGGCCCCTACCGTGGGGCCTTTTCTTTCTCCTCGGCTAAGAACCGGCGGATCAGTGCCATTGGCGTCGAGAGCAGAGGAGGAGCAAGGAAGAAGAAGCGAGCGGAGCGATAAGAGATGGACAACGGGGGCTCGCGCCTCTCCGCACTTATAGTCCGGAGGAGGCCAGCCGTCGGCCTCCACGATCACAGGTAATCATGACTCTTTTTTGCATGCAGCAGGGACTCGTCAAATCGGGAAGTTGCTGAGGCAGCGTGGGGAAATGGAGACGCCCACGTCCAATCACCTGCCACGCGGCAACCAAGGCCGCAGGCTGTTGGGGTCCGCAGCGCTCCGCACTTGCCCTTTGGCTTCACCGCTAAGCCAAGTCCAAGCGCGCCTTGGGCCCGGGGGCTACTGTCAGCGTTCTGGGAATGGGGGTCCCTAGACTTGCCTCCCTGCGGCCTACGGCGTGGCTCAAGCAGAGGCCCAGTACGGCCCGTCTTCATCAACCCAAGTTCAAGACCCTCGCGAGGGGCCAAGCCTCGCGGGGCGGACGACACAAGGCTTCCTCAAGGGCGACCTGACCAGGCGGGCTCGCGAGGAGGCGGAGATATCAAGGCAAAGAATACCTCGCGAGGTGCTCGGGACACAAGCCATGACAATCGAGACCAGACAGGCGGCAGCCTGCGCAGTGTCCTCGTTTCCTATTTGGTGCAAAGGGGCAAGCGCAGGCGCGGAGTACCGAGGCCTCAAGCAAAGGTTTCCATATCAGTGCAACGAGACCAAGACCAGCAGGACAACAGGAGGGAGGTCACCATGGAGCCCAAGACATCGTCATCGCCAGTGCCTTTGGCAGTCAAAGACCAACTTTAGTCAGGATAGCTTGTAATAGTTGTTCCCCTTCAAAATGGCCATTGTTGGCTCCCTTCCCGCTCGATATTTGGGAAGAGGATCAGGGCCTCTATAAATAGAGATAGCCACCATCGTAGAAGGGTGAGAGATCTGACCTAGAGCCAACAGAGACGGAGCCATTCCTCTCCAAGCACACCACCATAAGAACACCCCTCGTGAGGCTGTTCTTCCTCTGTACTGTTCATCGTCAGCCCCAGAGGCAATCCACCACACCACACACTGGATTAGGGTATTACACCACAACGGTGGCCCGAACCAGTATAAACCTTGTGTCCCTTGTGTTGTTCATCATGTAGCTTAGATTCGCGACGAGGCTTTGGGGCATGGATCGGTAGGGAGAAGATCTTCGTGCGCAGCCTAGAGTTCGAACCTTAAGTGTTCTGCCGGAACCCGATATCCGAGATTTGGCGCGCCAGGTAGGGGTGCGCCGAAATCCTCTTTCCGCGGTTCCGCGTTCCATCGTTTTATCGCATCCTTGGCGGACGCTCGCCGAGCTCGCGCCGGCTCCTGTCGGTGGGCCTCCTCGTCATTCTCCATCGCCTGCCGCCAACGCCGCCACCGGCCCGGTAGGGAACGAGCAGCAAGCATCGTCACTGTATCCCTCGGTGCAGCGGGAAGGCCGCACGGCCACCCCATCACTGACTCCAGCCGGTAAGTCATCTCACGCTCGTCGCGCTCCCACGGACGCGCAGGCCGTGTTGCTCTTGGCACGTGAGCTCCTGCACTACCACCCCGTCGACGACCTCTACAAGGAGTGGCTCGCTTGCATCATCGAGCTCATCAGCGCTGCATGGGGCTCTCCTGCGCCGTCCCTCTCGCTGCCTCACCCTCCGTCCTGCGTGGGCGATGCAGCCCAGGAGGTGCCTCCGCCACCTCCTTCCCAAGAAGGCGCCCTGGCTCCAAGGCGCGCGGCCCCTGTACGAGACCCGCCGCGTCCAGCGCCCGCGGGACAAGAAAGGAGCCGCCAAGAGATCCCTCGGCCTCAAGAAGGCGCTCACGTGCTCCTCGCTCTGGCACGTCAAGACCGCATCCCTACACCCGCTCGTCAAGACCCCGCGTTGCCCCTGGCAGCAGCGCGCGAGAATCTCCAAGAGCAAGCCTCGCGTCTGCAAAGGGCTCCAGTGGCCACTACAGGCTGCCGCGCCTTACCACCGAGCTACGCAGTGTCGCCTAGCCGGGCAAGTTCAAGACAGATCTGCCTCCTCGCTACGATGGTACGGCCGACCCCACAGAGTTCCTGCAGCTCTACGAGCTAGGCATCGAGGCGGCCAACAAAGATGAAAAGGTCATGGCGAACTGGTTTCCCATGGCGCTCAAGGATGGTGCCCGCACCTGGCTCCTAAACCTGCCTCCCGGCTCAATCTCCTCTTGGGACGAGATGCGTAGCCGCTGCATCGCCAACTTCTAGGGCACTCGCGACCGTCCTCCAGTCGTGGGTGACCTGCGCCGCACCAAGCTGCTACCTGGACAGACCCTGCAGAAGTACATCCAACGCTTCAACCGCGCTTGCCTCAAGATTCCCAATGTGAATGAGGAGGCCAACATCTCAGCGTTCTCTGACGGCGTCCGCGACATCAAAATGAAGGAGGAGCTGGCTATCCACGAGGATCTGTGCACATCTCTGGAGCTGTTCAACCTGGCGACCAAGTGCGCAAGGGCTGAGGAGGGGTGCCTCTCCCTTCTCGAGCTTCCAGCTGCCGACCCAGAAGAGAAGAAAGCCAAGGCCAAGGACATGAAGCGCAAAGGAGCAGCTGTGCTCTCAGCAGAACCAGACACGAAGCGCGACAGGGACCAGCTGGAGTCGTCCAAGGGTAGCCGATTCTGCTCCTACCACAACCTCTACACCCACAACACGAACGAATGTTAGGAGCTCAGAGCCGTTCGAGAAGGACGCATCGGTCGACGCCCCAAGCGCAATGACCGGGGCTACGGCCGAGGAGGACAAAGAGGTGGAGGACCATGGGACGACCGAGGCCCTCGCCAGGAGTGGCGTGACCTACCTCGCGAAGATCGCTGGCAGGAGCAGCCTCGCGAGGGGGCTTGGAGGGATCAGTCTCGCAAGGATCGCCCGTAGGGCAACGCAGGCCTTCCTCCTCTGCCGCCACCGCCAAGAAGGAACGATGACCACCACCAGGACGAGTGGGCTGGGGGCTTCCAGGAGCCGCGTGCTACCGCTTGCATCTTGGGCGACGCCCAGGCCCCAGCCTCTCAGCACATCTTTAAGCAGTTTGCTCACGAGGTGAATGCAGTCCTCCCCAAGATCGAGGCCACGCGCCCTCTCAGGTGGTCCACGTGTGCCATCACATTCAGCTCAGCGGATCAGCTCAAGTGTGCGGCTACAGCTGGCGTCCTCCCAATGCTTTGTTCCCCAGTCATCAGCAATGTGCAAGTTACCAGGACCCTCATCGATGGCGGCGCAGGACTCAACATTCTGTCCGTCGAGACGTTCAACAATCTCCAAGTGCCATATGATCAACTTCAGTCAACCAAGACTTTCTCAGGAGTCACTGACGGCTGCACCACTCCGATAGGGCAGGTTCGCCTCCCTGTGACCTTCAGACAGCGCAAGAACTATCGTACCAAGCTCATCGACTTCGACGTTGCCCACATTCGCCTGCCAAACAATGCCATCCTCGGGTATCTAGCCCTGGCCAAGTTCATGGCGGTAACCCACCATGGTTACAATGTCCTCAAGATGCCGGGAAGCGACGAAATCATCACAGTCCCCTGCGAAGAGAAGGATGTGGTGGGCCCTCTCGATCGTGCCTTCCAAGCTACATCAGTCGAGGACCCAGACAGCAGGAGCGAGACCCTCCCGAGGCAGTTCCCAAGAAGAAGAAGACTTCACCCAGCTCAAGGCCTCAGGATGTTGGCATCTCCGGAGGCGCCATGTCAGGACCTGCGCCCGTGCAAGGGGCGCCTCCCTCCGTCGCATAGGAAGGCGCACCCGGCACCCTCCTCGGGCAAGGCTCGGGGGCTCTCTCCTGGAGGGCCTCAGACTTTACCAGGATCACGAGGGAGGCGTTCGGGCACCACTTGGAGGCGTGCTATGCGGCACGTTTCCCTCAGCAAGGCATGGGACAAGGAGGGGCCAACCCTTAGGAGTTCATCACCAAGGCCACTCAGGAGCTGCAGGAATCAAGAGTCATACGCGGCGATCACCGCCTACCTGGCGTAGCACCCCATCCAGGAGAGGATGGCGGGCTGCGCGTCTGCATCGACTACCCAGGGCTCAGTCGAGTAGCATCTCAGGAGCGCTTCTGGCCTTCGTGCGTGGGATGCTGCGAGGGTCCGCCACACAGCTACGTTCGCATGCCTTTCGGCCTGCTGAACGCGGCTGCCGCTCCCAGCGTCTTCTGTGGAGCATTCTGGCAGCTCAGGAAGCCAGGCACCACACGGTCCTGGCAGAGATGGAGATGGTCCTTGAGGAACCGCCCGGAGCCCCAGAGCCTCCCGAGGCTCAGGGCTCCGGTGGCTCGTGAGGATCGGCCTCTTCACCGCGCATCGTCAGCTACTCCAACACCCGCTCTACAATGGTATCAGGTGACATCTTTCGAGTTCATTTAAGTTGGGAACACCCTCAGGGCTTCATTATTCCCAGGTGGCGTGGGTCTGTCCCTGCGGCATGTATCCCTTTTGCTTATGTCTTTAGGTTACCTTGCTGGGGGTGCCCCTCCACCTGCATCATCCCCAAGCCGCTTGGGCCTGACCCAGTGGCATGTATCCTTCCGGCAGTTACCTAAGCTAATTTGCCTTTCATGCTTAACCTGCCTATGATTATCATCTCCCGCCTACCATGCGCCTTTTTCTCCCTCATGCAAATCACTCACACGTTAAAAGGGGGGCGCCTGAGCATCGCGACTCAGGAGCTCTTACTTGCTCTCCAGCCCTCACCCCTGGCCTTGTCCACGGCATCGCGACCTGGCATACTAGCGGCGGTTGAGCTCGCTCGAGGGCCGGGACCTGAGGACGTAGAGCATTTGTATCTAACCACCCCACAGGAACACTCAGCCGCCCAAGGCTCAAGATCAGGCGCAACCCGCCTTGATGTAGGGCCTCGTGAGTCCCGCGATAGCTCACGGGTGCCCAAATACACCTCCTCTAGCCCTACCGTGCCAGCCACGTGTCAGGGCGGGGCTGTACACGCCCCAGGGGCTCCTCCCGGAGGGGCCCCCTCCCACGTACCAGTGGAAGCACCATGCTCTACGCTGGGTGACGACACTGTCGAGGAGCGGCTATGCCCGTACACATAGGGAAGCGCTATGCTCCGCGCTAGTGATAAACAACTAAGGGCAGCCCACGGCTGTATCAACCTCAGGGAGCCCAGAGCTCAGTGTCTGGCCTCATCGCAACGCCTCCCATCGGGAGCGCCACCCGAGGGGGCTGGACACGGGGGCTGCGCCCGGGTCATGCCCGAGCGCACGCCACCCAGCCAGGTCCATCGGACCTGGTCATCGCGCGCCCCTCCACGAGCGGAGCCAAGATATGAAGACCGTTTGAGCGTCAAGGGGGACTCCTGAGCATCGCGACTAAGGAGCCTAACTGGTCACGTAGCCCCACACTCCTTAGTTCCGCAAGGCTAACGACGGTTGAGGTATGCGCGGGGCCGGGCCCTGCCGACGTAGAATGACAAATCTACTCCTACACCCCTCCCTATTTGTTGTTTGAGCGTCAAGGGGGACTCCTGAGCATCACGACTTAGGAGCCTAACTTGTCACGTAACCCCTGCGTCCTTGGTCCCGTCCTGGTGATCCGGTCGGGGCTAACGGCGGCTGAGGTATGCGCGGGCTCGGGCCCTACCAACGTAGAATACAAAGCAAATAGGAAGGAAACCGCAAAATCTCGAAGCAAATTCAGGAGCAAATATTACAAACCATAAATCGTTCTCACGATACCAAACACAAGTTTAAACACCTCCACGAGGCACGGTGCATGTTGTAGGAGCTGAAATAGGAAAGAAGCCGCAAGAAGATCACCCTTGGGCGGCGCCGTCATTTGCCAGGAGCTCCGCCTCCGTGGCGGAGTTGCACTTGTCGGCTCCACCTCCCGAGGCCGCGGAACCAGCAGCGCCCGCCTTGGGCGCAGTAGTGAAGGTGCGGAACTTCGCTAGCAGGGCTTCCGCTCGGCCCTTCACAGCTTCAGCAGCAGCCGCGGAGCGCTCGGTGTCCATAGGCTCCAGCAGATCGTCGAGCTTGGCGTCGGGGTTACGAAGGTAGACGTGGCTGAGGACCCGAGTCAGTGCCGCAGAAGAAAGGACGCGAGCTTGAACCTCGGCCATGGAGCGGATGCCGATCACGACCTCCTCAAGAGCCTCGACCAAAAAGGGAAGCAGCTTGGCAGGGCCGTCCTTGGCTCTGGCCAGCGGCTTCTCCAGGCCATCATCGTAAAGAGACTTCAGCGCCTTGCGAGATCTCTTCTCAAGATCCACGAAGGCCACACGATCCTTGGCCAAGACCTTTGCCTTGGCGTCCAGCTCGGCACTCTCCGCTTTCAGCTTCTTCTCCAGAGTCTTCAGTCGGCCACGATCAGCGGTCAGCTTGGCGTCGCGGTCCCCGATGGCGGCCTCCCGAGCCTTCATCTCTTCCTTCCTTGCCTGGCGGTCGCGAGCCTCCTTGGCGAGCTCATTGCGCAAGCCCCGCAGCTCATCCTCCAACGCCTTGCAGCAGTCCTGGGCGAGCGAGGCGCCCTTCAGCACTGCGTCACGAGCGGCCGCGGCCTGAGTGGCGGCTTGCTTTTCCTCCTCGGAAGCTGCTGCAGCCTGGCTCAGCGCCGCTCGAACGGAGGTCTCGGAATGAACCCAGTCAGAGATCAACCCAAGGCGCCAGGCCACCAGGCGGGGGTTGGCACCCTGGAGGTATTCTCGCAGCCGACGTAGCTCAGCAGCAGCACGGCCCAAGACGACGAAGGAGGCAGAGGAGTCAGGAACCAGTGGAGCAGGAGGAGAAGACGGCAACGTGATCACAGCTTGGGAGACTGGGAGCTCCTGAGCCTGGGCAACCTCAACGACAGCATCAAGCACCGGCATCTCCAGAGTCAGTGGGGCCGCGGGGGCTGGCACCCCGCCAAGGCGCTCCGACTGGCCTCGCGAGGACGACCGGGCAGTGATAGAGGCAAAGGTGTCCCGTCTTTCGATGAGATGGTGGCTATCGTTTTGGAGGAAGTCGACTTTGACGATCCGACTACGAACGTGCGAGGACGTCGCGCCTTAGCAATCGCTAAACCAACTCCGAGAGGTTATTGACCACGCCGGAGCATGATCAACCTCACCACGAAGGTCTGTTTCCTGCAGGCAAACAAAGAACAAGCAAGAAACTAACATTGCAATCTGGATATTGCGAATATAAGAGGAAAGATTTATTGATCAAGGTGGGGTTCTGTGACGCCTTTATCTGGTCGTTGAACACAAACAAAGTACGCGAAGTTGCAGCTATGGCGAACTTTAATCTAAACAAAACCCGAAGTCTAAACGATGCCCTAAGGGCTGTATATATGGAGGAAGAGGGGGGGGGGGATTTCGTGGCCCTTGGTGGAGGGGTCCGAAATCAACCCTATCTCTTGTTTCCCTGCACATACGGACTCTAAAATAGCCTATACTTATGTATTTCGAAATTACATGGGCCTGGCCCAATAATAAGGTGACGTAGCACCTAGAATAGCCTCGGGACGAAATTTATGAAGTGGTATCTTGTATATTTCGTCCAAGGCTTCATGCACCCATTATGGTGGCTTCAAAGTCCTGAAATCATCACTTGTAACTCCGTTCTTGTTTCCCTTGCGCATGCCATCATCTCCATGCTTGTTCTTGCTCCAATGTTTATCCTTCTCCATGCTAGGCCCTTCATTTGTAAGCAAAACAAATGTATCCAATTTAGGCAACATCATATTCTCATGAACATTAGAATCATTACCAAGAAATGAAAGTACCTGGTAATTTAGTTGGCGTGCGCGAGCTCTAGTAATTGGTCCAGTATGTATAGCAGCAGGGGCTGTGGTTGTAACAAAGGTATTGATGTCCTCATCATCCTCCCCTTCTTGAGATGAAGTCGTCCTCGACGGAAGTTCATCTTCCTCACCCAAGTAAGGCTTCAAATCTGCAATGTTAAAAGTGGGACTAACCCCAAAATCTGCAGGCAGCTCAAGTTTATATGCATTATCATTTATTTTCTCCAACGCCTTAAAGGGACCATCAGCACGTGGCATTAGCTTTGATTTGCGCAAATCAGGAAATCTATCCTTACGCAAATGTAACTAAACAAGATCTCCAGGTGCAAACACAACATGTTTGCTAGCCTTATCTCCAGCAAGTTTATATTTAGCATTCATACGCTCAATGTTTTCCTTAGTTAACTCATGCATTTTTAAAATCAATTCAACACGTTGTTTAGCACTAAAATTAACCTTCTCCGAAGATGGAAGAGGCAACAAATCAATAGGTGCACGAGGTAGGAAACCATACACAACTTCAAAAGGGCACATCTTAGTAGTAGAATGCAATGAATGATTATAAGCAAATTCAATATGAGGCAAGCATTCCTCCCACATTTTCTTATTATTCTTCAAAACAGCCCTAAGCATAGTAGACAATGTTCTATTGACTACTTCAGTTTGTCCATCAGTTTGGGGGTGACAACTAGTACTAAAAAGCAGTGTAGTCCCCCACTTAGCCCATAAACATCTCCAAAAGTGGCTAAGAAATTTAGTATCACAATCTGAAACAATAGTATTTGGCACACCATGCAAGCGAATAATTTCACGAAAGAACAAATCAGCAACATTAACAACATCATCGCTTTTATGACACGGTATAAAGTGTGCCATTTTCGAGAATCTATCCACGACAACAAATATGCTATCCCTCCCCTTCTTTGTTCTAGGTAAACCTAAAACAAAGTCCATAGATATATCCTCCCAAGGAACACTAGGTACAGGCAAAGGCATATATAAACCATGAGGATTGAGTCATGACTTAGCTTTTTGACATGTAGTGCAACGAGCAATAAAACGCTCAAAATCCCGTCTCATCTTTGGCCAAAAGAAATGTGTAGCAAGTACGTCCTCCATCTTCTTCACGCCAAAGTGTCCCATTAGTCCTCCTCCATGCGCCTCCTGCAACAACAAAAGAGGAACGGAGCTAGCTGGAATGCATAGCTTGTTAGCACGGAACACAAATCCATCATTAACGACGAACTTGTTCCATGTTCTTCCTTCTTTACAATTCTGCAATATATCTTTAAAATCAGCATCATGCACATATTGATCTTTGATGGTCTCCAAACCAAATATTTTGAAGTCAAGTTGTGAAAGCATAGTATAGCGACGAGACAATGCATCAGCAATAACATTTTCTTTACCCTTCTTTTGTTTAATGACATAAGAGAAAGTCTCAATGAATTCAACCCATTTAGCATGTCTACGATTCAGTTTAGCTTGAGTTTTAATATGTTTCAAAAATTCATGATCAGAATGTATAACAAAATCTTTGGGCCATAAATAATGTTGCCATGTTTATAAAGTCCGAACAAGAGCATATAATTCTTTATCATAAGTAGAATAATTCAGACTAGGCCCACTCAATTTTTCAGAAAAGTATGCAATAGGTTTGTCATCTTGTAATAAGATACCTCCTAATCCAATTCCACTAGCATCACATTCAAGCTCAAAAGTCTTATTAAAATCAGGAAGTTGGAGTAAAGGAGCATGTGTCAACTTATCTTTCAATACCGTGAAGGCTTCTTCCTGTGCGGTACCCCAAACAAAAGGCACATCCTTCTTTGTAAGCTTGTTGAGAGGTGCAGCAATGGTGCTGAAATCTCTCACAAAACGCCTATAGAATCCAGCGAGGCCAAGAAAACTCCTCACTTGTGTGACCATTTTGGGCTGCGGCCAACTCTCAATAGCTTCAATCTTGGCTTTGTCAACTTCAATTCCCTGTGGAGTAACAACATAGCCAAGAAAAGATACTCGGTCGGTGCAAAAGGTGCACTTCCCAAGGTTACCAAACAAACGTGCATCACGTAGAGCAATAAAAACAACACGTAAATGTACCATCCTTTTTCGGCACTAGAATAATAGGAACAACACAAGGACTAAGGGATTCGCGTATATAACCTTTGTCGAGCAGCTCCTGTACTTGACGCATAATCTCCTTCGTCTCCTCTGGATTGGTACGGTATGGTGCACGGTTGGGTAATGATGCATCAGGAATTAAGTCAATCTGATGCTCAATCCCTCGAATGGGAGGTAATCCCGGTGGCACGTCTTGTGGAAAGACGTCAGCGAACTCCTGCAAAATGTTAGTGACAGCAGGAGGCAAAGAGGAAGGCACGTCCTCGAATGAAAATAATGCCTCTTTGCACACAAAAGCATAGCAAACAGATTTGCTGAAATCTAGCTCATCAATATCAAATTTAGTGGCAAGTAAACATGCGCTTTTCAATTTAATTTCAGAAGCAACACTAGATCGTTTACTATTAGGCTTCATTTGCTGCTCAAATTCTTTCGCCACAATCTAGTTTTCACTCTTATTTTTCTCCCGTTTTGCTTTATTAGCTCTATTAATATCATCTTTCAAAATGGAATCAGGAGTCATAGGAAGCAAAGTAATATTTTTATCCTTATGAACAAGAATATACTGATTGTTTCTACCATGGTGTACATAATTTTTATCAAATTGCCATGGTTGACCAAGTAATAAGGAACATGCTTGCATAGGTACCACATCACAATCAACATAATCAGCATATGTAGAGATAGTAAAATGCACACGAACAGTACGTGTTACCTTAACCTTGCCGCAGTTGTTGAACCATTGGATGTAGTAAGGATGTGGATGCTCTCTTATGGTGAGAGATAGCTTCTCCACCATCTCCATGCTAGCCAAGTTGTTGCAGCTCCCTCCGTCTATGATGACGCGCACAGAACATTCCTTCACAACTCCCTTTGTATGGAACAAATTGTGCCTCTGATTTTGCTCAGCTTGTGTGACCTGCACACTCGAAACACGTTGAGCAACTAAACATTCATACCTGTCAGCGTCTTCAGGAGCCATGTATTGTGTCTCATGATTAGAATCATCTCCACCATGTTCTTCACGTGTAATAAGAGCCAAAGTCTCCTCATCGTAGTCACTACCGGACTCATACCCACCATCCTCAGTAGCAATCATCACACACTGAGATTTGCATTCTCTCGCATAATGACCTCTTCCCTTACAACGACGACAAATAATATCACTTGTGTGCCCTGTTGATGCCATGGAAGAAGAAGAACTCTGTGGAGGCCCGGCAGGTGCGCTCTTGGCAGATAATGGTGGTTGTGCCTGCTTTCTTGTATCATGGCTGGAGGTGGCACCTAATGGAGGTGTTGGTGCAGTTGAAGTAGAAGATGCACGCGGTGTCCATGATGAAGGTCAGCCTGCAGAAAAGTTAGTTCGTGCCAATGCTTGTCGATCCTGCAGTTCACGTTCAGCTTTACAAGCAAGATGGAATAAACGAATGATATTAGTATACTCCTTATACTCTAGAATGGTCTGAATCTCTCTATTTAATCCACCCATAAAACATGCAAGCATAGCTTCATTCTCCTCAACAATACCACATCTAATCATGCCAGTTTGTATTTCCTGATAATATTCTTCTACATAATTTTTCCCTTGTCTTAAGCGATGCAATTTTTGAAGCAATTCACGTTGATAATATGGTGGAACCCAACGAGTACGCATAGAAGTTTTCAAAGCAGCCCAAGTAGCTGGAACAGGATATAATCTACAATCTTCAGACCACCAAACACATGCAAAGCTAGTGAAAGCACAAACAGCAGCAGGAACCCGTCTCTCCTCAGGATATTGTAAACATGTAAATCGTTGTTCAGTTTATAACTCCCAAGTAAGATATATATTAGGAACATATCTACCCTCAAAGGGTGGAATATTCAATTTCAGTTTAGGAAGATGGTCATGATCTCGTACCTGAGGGAGAGCCCTACCATTGTGATTATTTGCATGTGGACGACCTGGTGGTTGTGGTGCAGGTGGTTGCACGTAGTTCTGATTTTGATCAACCTCATCCTCATAATCTCCCACATAATCATCCTCCTCCGCATTAGCAGCAGGAGCCACAGAAGTATCAACAGCGGCACCAGCAGTTTGGCCAAATGCAAGAGGGACACGGCTCGCTCGGCGGAGGGCTGTTTCACGATGTGGAGGTAGTCGTCGTCGTTGTTGTTGTTGTAGAGGTGCATTAGGTGCAGCGGGTGGTGGTGGTGGAAGACGCGCGAGAAATTCATTAAACTTGTTATCGAGCTTTGTTTCGAACGTCTTCTCCATGCCATCTATCTTCTCCATGGCCTCTTCAAACCTGTTTAGCACATCTTGCACCTGTCCACTCATCATTTGCTGAAATTTATCATGCAACTCCTTATTCGTCATGTTCTCCCAGTCAGTCTCGTCGGCTTGTGATCCTGGCATGGTTAGCAGCAATAGAAACACACAAGAATATGATCCTACAGACTACTAACAAGAGGTGGTGGTGGGTGTCACAAATCCGTCAAGCAAATCTCAAATTCTTACCAGTTCTTACGCAGCAGCAGGCGGTGATCGGCAACCGTTGTAGTCAAAACTCTCAAAGCTTGGATAGAGCGATTACCAGGGAGAGTCAACCGCACGACATAGATGTATGTGGAGCTGGGAAGGGTTATAATATGGTACCAAAAAGGGTCAGCAATAATTAATTCAGAGATGCAAAGTTGAATAAACGCTCAACGACGGAACTGTGCTGGTCCAAGGCTAAACTGTGCTAGAGACGCGAGCCTAGAACACACACAAAATCACGGCGCGACACGTAAACAAGGGAGGAGTTCACTTTGAATTTTTTTCCTCTTTTTTTTTCCTTTTTTTGCACTTTTTTTCCTCTTTTTTTTGCTCCGCAACAATTTTTTTTGAAAAAGTCTACAAATGGTCTAAAAACCACCTAGCCAGAATTTTCCAGACTTAGTTTTTTTTGAGTTTGGAACTATTTCTCTACTGCGGGTAGCATGGAAGTTGGGGAGTCTTTCTCTGTCACGACTCGGAGTATGGCGTGATCTGGAAATCCAAAACAGAGTAACAAAATACTGGACTCGGAATAGGACTGGTGGCGGAGATGAATCTGGTGGAACTCGGACTCGTGGCGGATATATGTTGCAGGTGGACTCGGATTGGCGTGATGGTGGCGGATATGTGGTGGCGTATATGGACTCGGATTGGCGGTGAATATGTGGTGGTGGTATATGGCAGCATCGACGATGATGATGCGGTGGTGATATATGGCAGCAGCGACGTGACAACCTGTGAACAGAACTCGAAACTCTAAAGGACTAGACGCTAAGACCAGCAACTTGACACGACGATGCAACCGCAAATTCAACAAAGCAAATACAGAAAAGATTATGCAAAGGCTCAGATTCGTTCGGATGGGATGAACTAACCCTAATGTTTTTTGGCTTTTTCGTGGACTATAGGTATGAAGAACAGACTCGATCTCAACTACGAAAAACTGTAAAATCTCACCGAGCAACCTGGAAACCTGATACCACTTTATAGAGGCAAAGGTGTCCCGTCTTTCGATGAGATGGTGGCTATCGTTTTGAAGGAAGTCGACTTTGACGATTCGACTACGAACGTGCGAGGACGTCGCGCCTTAGCAATCGCTAAACCAACTCCGAGAGGTTATTGACCATGCCGGAGCACGATCAACCTGACCACGAAGGTCTGTTTCCTGCAGGCAAACGAAGAACAAGCAAGAAACTAAGATTGCAATCTGGATATTGTGAATATAAGAGGAAAGCTTTATTGATCAAGGTGGGGTTTTGTGACGCCTTTGTCTGGTCGTTGATCACAAACGAAGTACGCGAAGTTGCAGCTATGGCGAACTGTAATCTAAACAAAACCCAAAGTCTAAACGATGCCCTAAGGGCTGTATATATGGAGGAAGAGGGGGGAATTCGTGGCCCTTGGTGGAGGGGTCCGAAATCAACCCTATCTCTTGTTTCCCCGCACATACGGACTCTAAAAATAGCCTATACTTATGTATTTCGAAATTACATGGGCCTAGTCCAATAATAAGGTGACGTAGCACCTAGAATAGCCTCGGGACGAAATTTATGAAGTGGCATCTTGTATATTTCGTCCAAGGCTTCATGCACCCATTATGGTGGCTTCAAAGTCCTGAAATCAGCACTTGTAACTCCGTTCTTGTTTCCCTTGCGCATGCCATCATCTCCATGCTTGTTCTTGCTCCAATGTTTATCCTTCTCCAAGATAGGCGCTTCATTTGTAAGCAAAACAAATGTATCCAATTTAGGCAACATCATATTCTCATGAACATTAGAATCATTACCAAGAAACAAAAGTACCTGGTAATTTAGTTGGCGTGCGCGAGCTCTAGTAATTGGTCCAGTATGTATAGCAGCAGGGGCTCTGGGTGTAACAATGGTATTGATGTCCTCATCAGGCAGGGAAGGTATCAGCTCCACTGCCTCTCCTTCCCACAGGCGAAGGCGCGGCCACAACGGATGAGCTTGCCCCAAGCGGAGCCACCGTGTCCCCCTTCAGCTTCTTCGCCACAGGCGGTAGCCTACCCAAGTGACGGAGAATGTCAAACCTCAGCAGCAAAAGCGAGAACAATACGGGGTTCGAGCACTTACTGGTCAATCGTGTCGTGTTCCAGCGGTCTCCTACCGAGCTTAATGCCCGAGAGCCTCTTGCCCGGCGCAGCCTCGGGAGGTCCAGAGGCAGAGGAAGGCGCACCAGAAGGGCTGGAGCTGGCTTCGGGCAGTGCTTGAGCCGGGGTAGCCCCTCGGGAGATCAGCCCCGACCTATCCTTCTTCGGGATCATGGGCAGCTCCTCTCCCCCTCGCCTGGTGTCGGCCTCGTCATCGTCCGGCAGAGTGCGGAGGATGTTGGCCCTGCGCCAGGGGGAAGTCTCCCCAGCCCCTCAGTGGTCGCCTCCGAATCGGGCTCCTCTTCTTCCTCATCTTCCTCCTCTCCTCTGCGCGAATCATCGGAAGATAATTCCACCAGCACCGCCGCCTCCTGGCCCTCAGGAGGCACCTCCGGCACCAGACCGCTCCCATCAAAGGTGGGCATGGCGTCCACCACCTGTTGCCAGTTGTCGCGGAGGAACAAGGGGATAGGAGCGCCCTCCATACTTTCCACGTCCTCTCCAACCAGGAAGCGGAGAGCTGCGGCCAGATCCTCATCAAACAGGGCCTCCGAGCTTAGGCGGAGATCGTCGTCCGCATCTACAAGCCTCCACAACGGGCGTGAGTGCGCCTGAAGCGGAGCCGCTCGCTGCGCCAGGAACTCCCTCAGGAGCGTAGCCCCGGTCAGCTTCGCGGCCTTCATGTTGCCTGGCCTCAGGTCAACGTTCATCTTCTCCAGCACCAGCTTCGCCCGTCGGTCATCAAGCTTCGCACAGGACCACGCCTCATCAGCCTGGGGCTGCTCCGTGGGCAGCACCAACCGAGAGTGGATGCATCCGGCATCCAGCATGACCCACTTGCTCCGGAAGCCATCGACCCTCTTCCCGGCCTTCGAGATCGCGTTAGCTTTGGAGTACGTGACAAAGCCAGCACATGCCAAGGTATGGCTGTCGGTGACTCAGAGGGAGAAGAAGTGGCGCAGCAAGGCCACGCAAGGCATCACCCCGACGTGTGCCTTGCAGTAGTAGGTGAAAATCGACAGGAGGAGAACAGAGTTGGGATGGAGGTGAAGAGATTGTAACCTGTAATGGCGGAGGACGGCGTAGAAAAACTTGGACAAGGGAGGCACCAGGCCGGCGATGACGGTGCTCATGAAGAAGGGGTAAAAGGTGCTCCCCTTGGCCTCTGGCTGGGCGGAGCCGGCCGGAGCATAGTCTCCCCCATCTCGTTGCCCCGCGCAGCCGTCATCAGGCGCGTAGAGGCGAGATTCTTCTCCGTCATGTTGGGGGGGGGGGGTCCAGGGCCGGCGAGTACCAAGACGGTGGAGCCTCGGCCACGACCTTGCAGGGTGCCATCGCTCACTGCAGGAGGAAGAATGAGGCAGATCTGGAGATTTCAGAAGCAAGAGAGCAGGAGCAAGAAAGGGGATCTGAAGCAAGGCGAATGAGAGCAATGAAGGTAAGCCTAACCCAGGCCAGCCTTTTGTCATTCGGGCAGTTGCCGAGGCAGCGTGGGGAAGCGGAGACGCCCACGTCCAATCAACCGCCACGCGGCGACCAAGTTCGCAGGCTGTTGGGCCCCGCGGTGCTCCACACTTGCCCTTTGGCTTCGCCACTAAGCCAAGTCGGAGCGCGGCTTGGGCCTGGGGGCTACTGTCGGTGTTCTGGGAACGGGGGTCCCCAGACTTGCCTGCCTGCGGCCTGCGGCGTGGCTCAAGCAGAGGCCCAGTACGACCCGTCTTCATCAACCCAAGTTCAAAACCCTTGCGAGGGGCCAAGCCTCGCGGGGCGGACGACGCAAGGCTTCCTCAGGGGCAGCCTCACCAGGCAAGCTCGCGAGGAGGAGGAGAGATCAAGGAAAGGAGTACCTCATTAGGTGCTCGTGACACAAGCCATGACGATCGACACCAGGCGGGCGCTAGCCTGCGCAGTGCCCTTTTTTCCTCTTTGGTGCAAAGGGGGCAAGCGCATGCGCAGAGTATCGAGGCCTCAAGCAAAGGTTTCCATATCAGTGCAACGAGACCAGGACTAGCAGGACAGCAGGACGGAGGTCACCGTGGAGCCCAAGACGGCATCATCACCAGTGCCTTTGGCAGTCAAAGACCAACTTTAGTCAGTATAGCTTGTACTAGTTGTTCCCCTTCAAAATGGCCGTTGTTGGCTCCCTTCCCGCTCGATATTTGGGAAGTGGACCAGGGCCTCTATAAATAGAGATAGCCACCACCGTAGAAGGGAGAGAGATCTGACCTAGATCCAACAAAGACGGAGCCATTCCTCTCGAAGCACACCACCACAAGAACACCCCCCGCGAGGCTGTTCTTCCTCTGTACTGTTCAACGTCAGCCCCAGAGGCAATCCACCACACCACACACTGGATTAGGGTATTACACCACAACGGTGGCCCAAACCAGTATAAACCTTGTGTCCCTTGTGTTGTTCATCGTGTAGCTTAGATTCGTGACGAGGATTTGCGACGTGGATTGGTAGGGAGAAGATCTTCGTGCGCACCCCAGAGTTCGAACCTTAAGGGTTTTGCCGGAACCCGATATCCGACACCTGCCACCGCACCAGCTCAACAGCCTGCCAGCTTGCATGGCACCGCACACCCATTGGCTCGGACACGCGTCGAAGCCACGTGAGGCAGCAACGGACGGGACGGGCATCATTACCGTCCCCAATAAAGCAAGGGGACACCTAAGGAGCGCATTTAACGCGTTTTGTCCAATAATAATGGGCGATAAGCTCAGCCAATGTACACCTTTCCACCTCCTGTATGCCACTGTGGCATCCCCTTATTTAATAAAAGGAGGTCCGAGGCATACGGGAGGGCGATTCGGCCTTTTTTGGACTATGCACACGCCGTAGCTAATTCAAGAACACTCAAATATACACCAAAGCAGGACTAGGGTATTACGCATCCTCGCGGCCCGAACCTGGGTAAACAATTTGTGTGCTGACTCCTAGACCCGCTCTTTTCACAACCTCGCGCCCGCTGACCGTAGTAGGGATTCCAGTGATCCCATAGGTGTCGTTTCCACCGACACTTTTATATCGGTATTTGTTGCATTATGGGCTGTTATTTCACGTTATGTGACAATACTTATGCCTATTCTCTATTGTTTTACAAGGTTTACATGAAGAGGGAGAATGCCTGCAGCTGGAATTCTGGGCTGGAAAAGGAGCAAATATTAGAGACCTATTCTGCACAACTCCAAAAGTCCTGAAACTCCATGGAAGTTATTTTTGGAATTAATAAAAAAATACTGCGCGAAGAAAATACCAGAGGGGGGCCACCTACCATCCACGAGGGTGGGGGGCGCGCCCTACCCCCCTGGGCGCGCCCCCTGCCTCGCGGGCCCCCTGGCAGGCCTCCGGTGCCCATCTTCTGCTATAAGAAGTCTTTTACCCTGGAAAAAATCATAGGCAAGCTTTCGGGACGAGACACCGCCGCCACGAGGCGGAACCTTGGCGGAACCTACCTAGGGCTCCGATAGAGCTGTTCTGCTGCGGAAACTTTACTCCGGGAGGGGGAAGTCATCACCATCCTCATCACCATCGATCCTCTCATCAGGAGGGGGTCAATCTTCATCCACATCTTCACCAGCAGCATCTCCTCTCAAACCCTAGTTCATCTCTTGTATCCAATTTTGTCTCAAAACCTCAGATTGGTACCCGTGGGTTGCTAGTAGTGTTGATTACTCCTTGTAGTTGATGCTAGTTGGTTTATTCGGTGGAAGATCATATGTTCAGATGCTTTATGCATATTAATACCCCTCTGATTATGAACATGAATATGATTTGTGAGTAGTTACGTTTGTTCCTGAGGACATGGGAGAAGTCTTGCTATAAGTAGTCATGTGATTTGGTATTCATTCGATATTTTGATGAGATGTATGCTGTCTTTCCTCTAGTGGTGTTATGTGAACATCGACTACATGACACTTCACCATTGTTTGGGCCTAGAGGAAGGCATTGGGAAGTAATAAGTAGATGATGGGTTGCTAGAGTGACAGAAGCTTAAACCCTAGTTTATGAGTTGCTTCGTAAGGGGCTGATTTGGATCCATATGTCTCATGCTATGGTTAGGTTTACCTTAATACTTCTTTTGTAGTTGCGGATGCTTGCAATAGGGTTTAATCATAAGTGGGATGCTTGTCCAAGAAAGGACTGTACCCAAGCACCAGTCTACCCACATACGAAATTATCAAAGTAACGAACATGAATAATATGAGCGTGATGAAAACTAGCTTGACGATAATTCCCATGTGTTCTCGGGAGTGCTTTTCTCTATATAAGAGTTTGTCTAGGCTTGTTCTTTGCTACAAAAAGTATTATGCCACCTTGCTGCACCTTATTTACTTTCGTTAGTTGTTACCCGTTACAAATTACCTTATCACAAAACTATCTGTTATCGATAATTTCAGTGCTTGCAGAGAATACCTTACTGAAAACCTCTTGTCATTTCCTTCTGCTCCTCGTTGGGTTCAACACTCTTACTTATCGAAAAGACTACGATAGATCCCCTACACTTGTGGGTCATCAGGCACCTCAACCGTTACTTCGCACAATGCCCATGCTGAGTGAGCATCCCTCCTCGCTACCCCCGCAGCTCCCATCCTCCCTTCTCATCCCGCGCCACCCCTGAGGGAGAGCCCTCAAGGCAGCGCCGTCATGTTACCTTTAACCTGGAGGTCTCGGTTAACGTTGTCAGTTCAGGACTTGAGTCCAACCCAGGAGAGGATCCAGCAGCGTCGGCAGAGCCCTAGAGCATCTGAGTATCCGCAACGGTCATGTGATGTACGGATGTAGTTGTATGAGCCATGATGTATCACTTCATGTGTGCGAGTAGTCGCACCCGTCATGATGTCTACCTTTCATGTATGAGTCTATGTATAATTATGCTGGACTTTTTATTATTCGTTGTGTTTCTTCATATATTTTTCCGCTTCTTTCGGGTTTGTCACTGGCTTTTCTTCCCATTTTTGGATGTTGCTCATCGCGGTTGCTTTTATTGGGAAAAACAAAAAGTAGGATGACGCGGGGATGCAGGAGCACATAGGCTTGTGAGGATATCCCCGTTCATCATTCGACAAGACAGGCATGACATTCCCCCGAGCCATATCCGCAACCACCGCCTCCACCGCCACATCTGCCCTCCACTGAACAAATTATGCGCATGTTTTGGGAAAGAAGGAACAATGATCTGACTGAGCTATTAAAAAGTGTGCAAGCTATGGTTGGGCAGAATGGAAATCAGAATGGTCATCACTCAAAGGTGTCAGATTTTCAAAGGACTAAGCCTCCCAGTTTCAGTCAAGTGGTTGATATTTTGGAAGCCGATGATTGGTTGCGAACTATTAAGAAGAAGCTTGAGATTGCTCATACTGAGGAAGCCGACAAGGTTCCATTCGCTAGACATTATCTTGAAGAAGCTGCTACTATATGGTGGCATAATACTAAAGCTATGTGGCCTGCGGGCCAAGAAATCACTTGGACTAATTTCAAGGACCATTTCCGCAAGTACCATATCCCCGCTGGTATCATGAAGGTCAAGGAATGCAAATTCCTTGTTCTCACTCAAGGAAATCGATCAGTAAGTGAATATTTGCACAAGTTCAACTATTTGGCCCGTTATTCTCTCTATGATGTGGCCACAAAAGAAAGGAAGATCGACAGGTTCCTTGGAGGATTAAACCAACACCTCAGGTGTACTCTCAGTATGCTCGGCTTTCTAGACTTTCAGACTTTGGTAAACAAAGCCCTCATGGCAGAGAGCGAGCACAAGCCTGTGCATGACAACCCACCTACAAATAATGACCACAAATGTAAATTCGAGCCCAAGAAGGACGGACAGCCAGTGCAGAAGGCCCGTACCTGGCAGCAGACTCAAGTGGAATACAAACCAAATTGGCAGCAGAATGTGAACAAGACCACTACTCAAGTCAAGAATGTCGTGACTAGTCCAGTGCGCGAAGAGTGTCAACACAACAACTCCTCCTTTAATTGTGGGCAAACCGGACATTATGCCGGACAGTGCCCCAAGAGCGGCAAGTCAAATGCCCCATTCCGGCCGCAAGTTAACCACATGGGGCCATACCCTAACCAGATCACCATCCAAGGGCAAGTTCATCACCTCTCCACAGACAAAGCCCAAGAAAACCTAGAAGTCGTCATTCGTATGTTTCATGTTAATAACATACCTGCAATAATTTTATTTGACACTGGGCTTCCCACTCTTTTGTTTCTTGGAGTTTCGTTGCCCAAAAATTTTTTCCTTGCTTGATTTTGGGAAAAAGTATGATGGTTCAATCCCCGGGATCCGTACTCAAAAGCAATCTGGTCTGCCATAATTTGGAAGTTGATATCAAGGGAGTACGTATTCCAACTTGTTTGATAGTCATCAAGTCTGCCAAATCGGATGTTATCTTAGGAATGAACTAGTTGACCCAATATCAAGTATGCATCAACTGTACGACCCGAGAAGTCACCTTAACAAGTTAGGAAGGGCAATCCACAAAATTCTATGTCCGTAGAAGCATACCCAAGAAAGAACTGGTGTTCACCGCTGTAGATGAAGAATTGGATTTAATTCCTATGGTCAATGAGTTCCCCGATGTATTCCCCAAGGAATTACCAGGAATGCCGCCAGACTGAGACCTTGAGTTTTCAATTGATCTTGTGTCCGGGATAGCACCATTATACAAGAAGTATTATCTGATGCCTTCGTCCGAATTCGTGGAATTAAAGAAACAGCTTGATGAGATGCTTCAGAAAGGATATATCCACCCAAGCTCTTCACCTTGGGGTCACCCGCAATATTTGTGGACAGGAAAAATGGCAGTCTCAAAATGTGTGTGGACTAACGTCGATTGAACGATGTCACCATCAAGAATAAATACCCGCTACCGAGGATTGATGATTTGTTCGACCAAGTAAGTGGGGAAAAAGTTTTTCCAAGATTGATTTAAGGACCAGATTCCATCAGCTCAAGATCAAGAAGTAAGATATTCCTAAGACCGCACTCACTACCGGATACGGTCTTTAAGAATATACGGTGATGTCTTTTGGTCTCACTAATGCCCCTGCCTTTTTCATGCATATGATGAATAAGGTATTCATGGATTTCTTGGATAAGTTTGTGGTGTTCTTCATCGATGACATTCTCATATACTCAAAAAGTGAAGAAGAGCACACGGAACACCTCAAAGCAGTCTTGCAAAGACTCCGCGACCATCAGCTATATGAAAAATTCAGCAAGTGTGATTTTTGGCTCAAACAAGTCAGATTTTTGGGACATGTTCTGTCTGCAGAAGGCATAGCTGTGGATCCCAGCAAAGTGAAAGACGTGCTTGATTGGGCAGCACCCACAACTGTATCTGAAATCCGTAGTTTTCGTGGCTTAGCCAGATATTACCGCCGTTTCATTGATGGTTTTTCCAAGATTGCCAAGCCAATGATAGAGCTCCTCAAGAAAGATAAGATGTTTGAATGGACTGAGGACTATGAGAAGAGCTTTAACGAGCTAAAGACCAGTTTAACATCAGCACCGGTATTGACTCTCCCTGACATTTATTGCAGCTTTGATGTGTATTGTGACGCATCCAGGAAAGGTATTGGATGCGTACTCATGCAAGATGGCAAGGTTGTAGCCTATGCATCTCGCCAGCTATGACCCCACAGAGGAAATTATCCTACGCATGATTTGGAGTTGGCCGCAGTTGTGCACGCTCTAAAAATTTGGAGGCATTACCTCATTGGAAAAAGGTGTCAGATATTTACTGACCACAAGAGTCTCAAATATATATTTACTCAGCCAGACTTAAACCTTCGACAGTGAAGATGGCTCGAGTTGGTCAAGGACTATGATCTAGGAATAAATTACCATTGAGGTAAAGCCAACATGGTTGGTGATGCCCTCAGTCAGAAGCCTGTCAGTTTAAATGCCATGATGGAGTCGTTGCCTCCCGAACTCCAACACGAGATCGCTCAGCTTAACCAAGTAATTGTAGACGCCGGCCTTGCAAATATATTGGGAATAACTCCTATTCTCGAGGATGAGATCTGCATGGCCCAGGCCGACGACTCAATTCTACAAAGCCATATCAAACGTCTACAAGAAGGCAAGATCAAGGATTTCTCTAAGGATCCACAAGGTACACTAAGGTTTCAAGGATGGATATGTGTATCTGAGCAAGCAGACTTGAGAAAGAAGATTTTGGTAGAAGCACATGAATCCTCGTATTCAATTCACCCTGGAGGTACCAAAATGTACGAAGACCTTCGGCAGATATTTTGGTGGGATGGAATGAAAAAGGACATCGCATACTTTGTCGCTTGTTGCGATATATGCAACAAAGTAAAGCAGGAGCACTAGAAACCCGCCGGACTTCTCCAACCCTAACCCGTCCCGCATTGGAAATGGGATGATGTCTGCATGGACTTTGTCACCGGTCTATCCAGGACTCGCCGAGGCAACAATGCAATATGGGTCGAGTGGACACGCTAACTAAGGTGGCTCATTTTATTCCCATCCACACCACATATCGAACCGATCAACTTGCACAATTATATGTGTCTCGAATTGTCAGTCTAGATGGAGTGCTAGGAACAATCACTTCAGACCGAGGTTCACTCTTTACCTGCGCATTCTGGTGCCGACTCCATCAAGCCCCTGGGACCGCCCTCAAATACAACACAACCTTTCACCCGCAGACCGACTGTCAGACCGAGCGAATAAATCAAATCCTTGAAGACATGCTTTGAGCATGTGCTTTAACCCACGGACCCAAGTGGGAATATTTTCTGCCATTGGCGGAGTTCTCATACAACAACAGTTTCCAGACCAGTCTGAAGATGTCACGAAATGAAGCTTTGTATGGCCATAAGTGCCGCATTCCATTAAGCTGGTCCCAAACCAGAGACAGCCGCATTTTCGGAACTAATTTAATATTGGAGGATGAAAAACAAGTCAAGGAGATCCGGGATAGACTGCAGTTGGCTAAGTCACGACAGAAGAGTTATTATGATGCCAAACACCGGCAAGTTAGTTTTGAGCCCGGAGAACATGTGTATCTCCGAGTTACACCCATGAACGGAATCAAGAGATTTCGGACTCGAGGAAAAATGGCACCAAGATATATTGGTCCATTCCCAGTCATGACCAGAGTTGGCACAATTGCTTATTAGTTGGAATTGCCACCAGAACTGTCAGAAGTACACAATGTGTTCCATGTCTCACAGCTGAGAAGGTGTATTTCACCAACCTAGAAAAGGACTCATATGTCAGAAATTGAGCTTGCCAAGGATTTAACCTATGAGGAGAGACCCTTCAAGATATTGGATGAGACAGAAAGAGTCACTCGCAGTAAAGTGATCAAGTTTTATAAGGTTCAGTGCGAGCATCACACTGAGGAAGAAGCAACCTGGGAAAGAGAGTAATTTTTAAGCATAGCATATCCAGAATTGTTTTCACAAGCAACCGAATCTCGAGGACGAGATTCATCCTAAGTGGGGTAGGTTTGTGACAGCCTCGTTTTGCCTTCTCTCTTTTTCCGGACTTCTTTTGCCTCTGCTATGGGTTTGGAGTTTTGAATCAATTCAAATGGACTTGAGCACTTGGGAATGTCCTTGATTTTCACCCAAGTGGTCCATCCATCCCTAACTCATCTTTCTTTCTCTGCAAAATCCCAAAAATGACCCAAGGAATATTTTTCATAAAGGAAAACTATTCATTTTCTTCTCTGAAATTCACTTCAGAGACATATGCTCCAAACATCCTGAGAAAATTCCCAAATATTCTTTGAACCCTAGGGCACCTCTCTGAGCAAAAATATTGCATAACTTTTTGGTATATTTTTGCTACAGAAAATCATTTTCGTTCTAACAGAATAGGCACTTTACACAGCAAGTATGTTTTTCCTTGATCCAATGAGGCTGATCTTTCTTGAGCATCATTACCTTCCTAAGAGATGGCTAAACCCCAAAGTCCAGCCCTGAACTCTTAATGGATCACTCATAGTTAACCTCACAAGTTACTGTCCAAAAATTTACCATGGAGTAAACCAAACACACATACAGCTCCTGGGTTCAACTCAAAGTGTTGGAACCACTCAAACCACCAAGGACTACATGCCAGGCATGAAGTTTAATCTTAGCACCGCCTGATGTCATAGTTCACGTGGTGACCGCATTCGTCCAGGCGTGCTGGCATGCTGCCGACGCTCTCTACGACGCGCCCGAGCTACTGTTGCGCTCGTGCTTGCTTTCCCGACCGCTGCGCCTTGCCAAACTTCACCACGATCATCATCCCGACTCCCTTAACTCCTCCCTGGCGCTCCCCGACATTGGAGCTCGCCGCAGCGAGCACGGGCACGGCGCAGCCAAGCAAACAGTGTGCCCGTGCCACTATGCTCGTCGCCATCCTCGCTCCTCTGCTTGTCTCCGCCCTACCGCAGTGCCCGCGTGAGCTGTGTTGCCTTCTCCCCCTCTCGCTGACGCCGTTCTTCACTGGGCGCCATGTCCAGAAGCTTTCAAGTGGAGCCCGATCACCTCCTCTCGCTCGCCTATAAATACAGCCCCCTCCCGACTCCTCTAGCATCACCACTCACTCACTCGACCTCCACAAGCACATAGTTAAGCCATAGCACGCACGGGCAGGCCTCTTGCCGCTGCCCCAACTCAAGCTCGTCGGTGATTCCCCGTAGCCCATCCACCTCACTCCAGTGCCTCCCGAGCTTGACTCACTCCTCAAGTGGCTTTCTGGTGGTTCACTAGTGTCGTCCGACCCCATTGGATCCCCTGGTGCAGCTCCACGTCACTGTCGTCTCCAACTCCGGTGACCTCTGCTTCTGGCCACTGCCGGAGAGGCCCGTTCCGGCCCCGTCCGACCACCCCTATCCAAACTACGGGTACGGGCAGGTGCACCTCGATCCCCTCTCTTTCTATCCCTCTAGTTCTAGCCGCCGGGCACTCCTCGCCAGAGAACGCGCCGCCCGCCTCTGTCTGTCTCTCTCTCTCTCTTCCCCCGACCTGGCCAGTGTGGCTCGTTGTTAGCCTCTCAGTCCGCGCCCAAAGTGGTATGAGTGGTCGCGCATTCTTGGAAGTGCGCCATCGACGTCACCCCCAGGTTTTCTTTTTATTCAAATTCAAATCAATTTGACCAAAACCATTGACCTGCTATAATTTTTAAACCACAAATTCAAATGTGTTGATTCTTATTGCATTGTTTCTTACTGAAAAGATCTAGCAGCACACCAAAAATGAGAATTTTCTCTACTGTCTAGATTTTCTGGTAATTTTCAGAAGTTTTCTTGATGTTTTCTTTTTGTCATTTTAATTTTTTCAGAAGGAGAAGCTTGTCTTGAAGAGATCCAAGAGGAGTGTGAAGTTCCTCTGAACTAAGGCAAGCCACACCAACATTTTCATGGTATCTTTGCAATATCCATGATTTTCCAACTTGAAAATAAGTTATTTCTTGCATATAATTATTTAGTGAATAATGCTTGTGTTAGTTATTTTGTCATGAGTAAAATGCTTAGTTTACAGAAGTGAGTACTTAGACTAGTGTGATCTAGCATGAGTTGTTTGACTATGTGATTTTGCTATGGGTATGGTATGACTAGCATCGATATTATTTTCGTATGTGAATGATGGATTTCATATGGTATATGATAAACTAAAAATGATGAGTGCTAATAACCAGTGAGAAAGAATCAATAAACTTTAGTGATGATTTGTGCAAGAAGAACTTTTGATGAGGTTGATCTGTTTATTCTAAGTGATATGTGATGCATGTCGTATGGTTGCATGATCATGTCATATGGTGACTCGAGCATTTTTATTTCAAGTTAAACCTGATGTTAATTCAACTTGAACTTAAGTTGATCGGCTCATGGTGCCACTGAATCGAGTTTTTCCCAGTGCAGCAACATTTGCCTTTATGGGAAGGCCTTTAGTCTGTCCGTTGTCATGCCTCTGGTCGGTGCCTCCAACAAGGGAAGGTTATGGGCGTGGGGTACCCTGGCCCGGTAAGTAGACATAACCTTGTGTGCCCGTTGTTGTTGTTGTTGTTGTTGTTGTTGTTGTTGTTGTTGTTGTTGTTGTTGTTGTTGTTGTTGTTGTTGTTGTTGTTGTTGTTGTTGTTGTTGTTGTTGTTGTTGTTGTTGTTGTTGTTATTGTTGTTGTTGTTGTTGTTGTTGTTGTTGAGATGGTACCTTGTCCCCATTTGGGTCCGTTTGGGTTTTGCCACGACGGTGGCCTTTGATGCCTTTGGTAGGCATGGGGCCACCCATGACTTAGCCCAGTGGGGAGTTAGTCGGAGTGGCTGAGAGAGTGCCATGTCAATGGGGGAGTTCTATTAGAATGTCGTTCGTCGACCTGAATGGGAGTGAGGCCATGGGTTTCGTGGTGTGGGTATAGTGCGCTACCTCTGTAGCGTGTATTTAATCTATCGATAGCCGCGTCCTCGGTTGTGGACACAACTCGTAAGTAGGTCACACCATGGATCAACTTGTATAAAGTAATCTTGCACACCAAGTTATTTGCATGGCACTGGTTGAGTGTTGATGATGTTAGTGAGACTGACCGTTGTGGGAACCAAGTGTGGTTTCGTTTGTGATCCATGAATGATCACCGTTTGATTATGAGGTAACCCGTTGGCCCAAGTTTGGGTTTGTTTGTGATCCGTGAATGATCACCGTTTGGTTACGAGGTAACCCATTGGTAAGAGAGTCTGAGGGACTCAGTGCATAAGTTTGGTTGCATGGCATGAGTAGCATGTTGTTATTTGCATTCAACTTGATTAAATGTCATGATATTCTTGGTCATTATGTTTATGCTTGTTGTGAGCTTGCAAGTACATTCAATGTACTGACCTGGCGTGTTATGCCAGATTTCAGGAAAGTCTAACCGGATCGGAGTGCTGCCATGTCTAGATCGTGTCCACATCGGTGTCCCTGTGCTACAGAGTCCCGCTTTGTCGTTGTTCCGCTATCACGTAGTTCTAGTGATCGAGGCCCCTTTATCTTTAATAAATAATGTACATATTGTTCAGCCGCACCGTGTGTGCCGCTTGGCCTCGCTTCTTGATGTAATATCGCACTATGTTTCCGCTAGCATCAATAAAGCGATTGTTTTCTGTACCAAGATGTTGTGTGTTGCCAGAAGACTTGATCTCTGGGTTGGCAATGCAAGGAACCGGTTGCTCTGAGCAGGGGGTGCCACATACCATTCTAGGGTTTACACAAGGTTTCGACATCGCCGTCTCTCTACTATGGGTAAGTCACTCTAGAGTTACCATTCCGAATAGCAAGAGAAAATGATATGAGTAAGTCGGCACGGTGATTAATCCATTCCACACCCATATCATTACCCTGTACAAGGTTTAGAGAATCTCACAATTCCGACACTCAGGCATTCACACAAACATTATAGAATTTCGCTTGTCCTCGAACTATTTCGGGTAAATCAATTGGTTCTGCAAGCCAAAGATAACATCTATCATTTCCTCACAACTATCGGGTTTTTGCGTGAACTCCTATGATACATCTGCTGATAAAATCACAACTTCTTCCAAGTTTCTTCCTTCAACAAGTTTATGGCTGCTCTTAACAAATCATGGGCTTGTGGATTGTGGACCCACTTCCACTCTTGTATAGCTTTAACTCATTCTTGGAGTTATGATTGTTCCAAATTCAAACATTTTATCTCCTTAAATCCAATATTACTTCATTCTTTCGTACTCTCGGGGTGACCATCATGTCGAAACAAACTCTAGATCTTTTGGTCCAAACACTCTATGGAATAAATTTTCTTTTTCATTGATACTGTGGTTCTACAGAGTACTACAACACTTGAAATGTAATACACAATTTCATCCGTAGACCATATTTCTCGTATCGTCAAAAATGATCACAATCTGGTTTATAGAGAAACAACTCATAACATTTCAAAGTATGAGATTCCAGACACATCAACTTTATTTATTCATGAATCATTACAATCTCAGAGAGTTCCATTACATAATTTGACTCCACATTCTTATGAAAATAAAAGTCTTTCCTACTACATTTAATACTGATTATAAAAAAATTCTGTTACCGAGCTCCAGTTTTCATCTTGTTGGGATATTTAGTAGCATAATGTCCTACTTCCTTGCAACGAAAACATATGACTTTCGACAAGTCTCTAGGCTTCTTGTGTATGGTTTCTGCTCTTTGGGTTCTTGGTTTCTTCTCCGGACAGATACTAGCATAGTGACCTAAGGTCTTGCACTTGAAACATGTAATATACTCAGGTCCTTCTCTCCAGAAATTGGGTTGTTCTGTGGATTCGTCTTCTTAGACTTCTTTGTTCTGATCAAATCTTCTGTTTCCTGTGGGTCATATTTCACTTCATTTGTCAGGAAGTCTCCCAGATACATTTGGCTTTCCTTCGTGCAATACTGCGAAAAATGTCCTTCTCCACATGAATAACATGCATGTGAGAAAATTTTGGTTAGGCCTTCTCCATCAGGGTCTTCAACTACTATCTTCATCATAGATTCTTTTAAACCTTCCATGAGGGCTTCCTTCATTGCTTCCTTGTGTTTTTTGGAAATTGCTTGCACTTTGGGGTATATGTGGCATTGAGCAGAGTAATGAGTAGTTCCTTCACAAACGAAACATGTGGCCTGCCCAGTTGGGTATTCGTCAGCTGGGTGATTTCCTTCGCAATGAGGGCATCCATCCTTCTGTTCTTCCTGGGTGTGTCCTATTTCTCTGCATATCTTGCAGGCACAAGTTTTCTTCATTGTGTTGTCACCATTCTTCCAGATAAGACATGATCTTAACAAAGTCTTCTTGAATTCCTCCCAACTTTTTGCTCCATTGCATCCTTGTATGGCTTGATTATTTTCCACTAGGTTGCAACACTTCCGGTAAAGTACCAAAGAGAATATTGAAGCTCATACTTCCTTGCGACCAAATTGCACTCGAAGTGATTCTCAATGTTTTGAATCCATAGCTTTGCCTCCAACTGAGTCATCTATCAGAGAATACTTGTCCATCTTCACTCATCATCTATTGGGTCGAAGGGTTTTGGGATGATTTAAGAGAGGTAGAGAGGGATACAAAAAATACAAACAATATACATTTGAATATAGGTTTTATTTGTGGTTGTCGGAGAAAACACACAAACAATGACAACTCACAAATCATCGAATCTATCGTAAGTATATTATTGGGGCTTGCTCTTCTAAAGGTCAAATAAATCTTCAGAGTCTTCAAATTATTCAAGTCCTCGGAGTCTTTAACCGTTGAAGGTTCAGTTCTTCTAATGCATGGTGAACCATCTTTTACTCTGGAGTGGCTATCAGTTGTCCGATATCTTTTCCTTCTTGGAGTGGCTTCAGTTGATCCCTCAGTGTGATCAAAAGGGAAAGGGTATATTCTAACTATTTGAGGTACGAGGGACTATTTGATAGAATCACAGAAAAGCCAAGAAGTAAAGGATCTTTTTGAAAATGAAGTTTAAGAGATATCTTGTCCTAGGGCTTTCTAGTTTCTAGGGTCACGTCCTAAAATCAACATGTGCTCTGATACAATCTCTGTAGTGACACAACCCAATACGGTCAAGTCTCTGTGCTTTTTGTGCCATCCCTGGATCAGTATGTGATGAGGACATGACTACCTTGGATATGACCAAAAATATTGCATATATGCATATTTGTCAGGTGATTTCTAGTGCAAACTATTCAATAATCTATTTATGTTATCCAGAACAAAAATACTTCACACACTTTTGTGTTTTGTCTAATTGCAGGTGTATGGGACATTTGTACAATCCACATATGAAGATAAGGAAGAAAGAGATGTTTATTTGCTGTCCAAAAAGTTCTCTCACGTCACTTTTGGCCCAAGAGAAGATAGAGTCCAAGTCTCTCACGTTCTGGATTCAGATTCGGACTGCACAGACATACCTGACTCAAAACGCACACAAGTTTTTCATACGGACTCCGAATTGGGTGATTCTTTTTTTGTTGGAAACTAGATTTCGTGCACTTTCCAACCCAATTGGAATCACCTTCAAATTCGTCCGGAGCGTTGAGTTGTGGACGAAACAATCTGATGCTGCAGCAGAATCCGGGTCAAACTACAAGTCCAAAGGTGTTACATCACCTCCACTTGGGCCCATTGGCCTTGTACGACCTAGATTTAGTTTTAGGCTGCCTTGGGACGTCCTCCCACCTCCTTGGCCGCCACCCCTTGCTCCTATATAAGTAGATCCATCTGGTAGCTTTTCCTTGGGATTTGTTTAGTTAAAAGTTAGCCAACGCAACTTCGTGTACTTCGTTTGTGTCCAACGACCAGACCAAGACCGCTTACGGATCCCCACCATTATCAATACCTCATATATATTTGCAATATTCATATTGCTTTATCATATTCTTGCTCGTTCTTCGATTGCTGATGATGAGGACATGACTACCTTGGATATGACCAAAAATATTGCATATATGCATATTTGTCAGGTGATTTCTAGTGCAAACTATTCAATAATCTATTTATGTTATCCAGAACAAAAATACTTCACACACTTTTGTGTTTTGTCTAATTGCAGGTGTATGGGACATTTGTACAATCCACATATGAAGATAAGGAAGAAAGAGATGTTTATTTGCTGTCCAAAAAGTTCTCTCACGTCACTTTTGGCCCAAGAGAAGATAGAGTCCAAGTCTCTCACGTTCTGGATTCAGATTCGGACTGCACAGACACACCTGACTCAAAACGCACACAAGTTTTTCATACGGACTCCGAATTGGGTGATTCTTTTTGCATTGGAAAGCTTGAGTTAGTAGCATTCTTTGAAAGAATTTATCAGAAAATTGTCTCAAACTTTTCAAGAGGAAAGTTGGAGAGAGAGTTGTTGTATATCCTGCTTGGCAGTTGTTTTTCATCATTATCTTCACTGCCGTTGTGATCTTCACTTATATCTTGCTGTCAAGAGCTACTTAGTATCCTTCATAGATGCTAGTTGTGCTACGCCGTGACCTCATTAGTGTTCTAGGCTCGCGTCTCTAGTCCGGTCTAGCCTAGGACCAGCACAGTACCGTCGTTGAGCGTTTATTCAACATTGCATCTTTGAATTGATTATTGCTAATATTTTGCTACCATATATAGCCAACCCAGCTCCACATATTTCTACACCGTGTATACGTACGCTCCCCTGGCAATCGCTTTACTCAATATTCGGAGTTACTTGACACCGCTGGTTGCCGATCACCGCCTGCTGCATGGTAAGAACTTGTAAGACATTGATATTTGCTTTACTGTGAGCGTTTTACCACCACATCCTAGTAGTTATAGGAACATTATTTTTGGGTTTTTGTTTCTTGTTCTACTAATCATGACAGGATCCAGAGTCAATTCATGGGCTTTGTCGATCGCGGGAGACGTGCCACCACCTTTGCAAATACCACAACTGTCACGAGAGGTGCACAAACATCCAAATGCACATGATTAGGTTAATGTATCTATACCACCATTTAATGGCCGTTTTAAACCTGCTTTATATATTGAATGGGAGTTCGACATAAAAAATATATTTGCTTCCCATAATTTCAATGAACATAAAAAGGTTAAGGTTGCGGTTGGTTCTTTCACTGGTTATGCTTTGGTTTGGTGGAGTGAATATTGTCGGTTACACCCTGATTATATACCTACTACTTGGGATGATTTGAAACTTGCCATGCGACATACTTTCGTCCCTGCTTATTATACTCGTGACATGATTAAGAAGTTGCAACACTTAAAATAAGGTAGTGAAACTGTAACAAAATATTATGATGATTTACAAACTACCTTGTTGCATTCCTCTTTAGAAGATAGTGAAGATGATTTTATGGATAGATTTTGGGGAGGATTAAACCGTGATATTCAAGAGATACTAATTCATGAAGAGTGTTATTCTATGGACCATTTGTTTCATCTTGCTTGCAAAGCTGAACAGGAAATAAAACGACGTGTTGGCCACGAGGAGAACAAGCGCACGGTGCACATTCCAAGAGTTGATATGATTGTTCCTTCAACTACTAGGCATACTATGACAACCACATCCGTTGTTGTCAGGACTACATCACCTCCACCATGTGACACATCGCCCCCGAGAGTGGCTACATCATCTGAGTTGATCATAAGAGGTAATGACAAAGGTACTGATCTTTCATCTCTACATGAGAATGATGAATGCCTTGTCAATTTGAATGCACCATCTGATGAGCTACCCACTACTTTGATCACACCACCTATTTTAGAGGACTACGTTGATAATTTGACTTTGCCATGTGATCAAACAACTGAAATACCAACAATTTTGAGTGCACCCATTGAATTAACTATTGATGCAGAAGAACCAATGTTTAATCATTTTGATATGACCTCTAATCTTGGTGATGATTCTGTGTTGAATGACTTATTGCATGTTTGCTTATTTAAGCATGTTGTAGTATGTAAATTTGATGCAAGTAAGGTTTATTCACCAATGTTGGGATGGTTTAATGATGAACATTGTCAATCTTTTGAAATGAATAAGAGCTTCACTTATATGTGCAAACTGAGTTGCAATATTTTCATGCCTTCTACTTCTTGTGCTAATTTTTTGGCTTTAGATTTTATGAACTATGCAAGTTACTCATCTATTCATGTGTCATATATGCAAAAATCAAGGGAAGTAAAAATGGATGACATATACATATACAACATGTACACCTTGTCTCTTTTGTTAGCCACATTTCAGATTAAGCAACGCCGAGGACGGCATTATTTTCAAGAAGGGGAGGATGATGAGGACATGACTACCTTGGATATGACCAAAAATATTGCATATATGCATATTTGTCAGGTGATTTCTAGTGCAAACTATTCAATAATCTATTTATGTTATCCAGAACAAAAATACTTCACACACTTTTGTGTTTTGTCTAATTGCAGGTGTATGGGACATTTGTACAATCCACATATGAAGATAAGGAAGAAAGAGATGTTTATTTGCTTTCCAAAAAGTTCTCTCACGTCACTTTTGGCCCAAGAGAAGATAGAGTCCAAGTCTCTCACGTTCTGGATTCAGATTCGGACTGCACAGACATACCTGACTCAAAACGCACACAAGTTTTTCATACGGACTCCGAATTGGGTGATTCTTTTTTTGTTGGAAACTAGATTTCGTGCACTTTCCAACCCAATTGGAATCACCTTCAAATTCGTTCGGAGCGTTGAGTTGTGGACGAAACAATCTGATGCTGCAGCAGAATCCGAGTCAAACTACAAGTCCAAAGGTGTTACATCACCTCCACTTGGGCCCATTGGCCTTGTACGACCTAGATTTAGTTTTAGGCTGCCTTGGGACGTCCTCCCACCTCCTTGGCCGCCACCCCTTGCTCCTATATAAGTAGATCCATCTGGTAGCTTTTCCTTGGGATTTGTTTAGTTAAAAGTTAGCCAACGCAACTTCGTGTACTTCGTTTGTGTCCAACGACCAGACCAAGGCCGCTTACGGATCCCCACCATTATCAATACCTCATATATATTTGCAATATTCAGATTGCTTTATCATATTCTTGCTCGTTCTTCGATTGCTTGCAGGAATAGACCTTCGTGGTCAGGCTGACCGTGCTTCCGGCATCGTCAGTAACCTCAGGAGATTGGTATAGCGATTGCTAAGGCGCAACGTCGTGCACGTTTGTAGTCGGATCGTCAAAGTCGTCTCCACCAAATCGATAGTTATCATCTCATCGAAAGATCGGGACACCCTCGCCTCTATCAGTATGCTGGCACACATAGCGGAAGTAAAGCAATAAGGGTGTGGAGTCCCATCAACCCCAACTACAAGTTGAGTGTAGACTGTAATCCTATATCATACTCTTACTCATCGTACAATCCTGCAAAATGATATGTTGCATCCGTTTAGGTCAGTACATTGAATGTACCAGCAAGATCACAATAAAAAAAACGATATGATAATGCAATACAGTTTGTAATTTTGTGTCTGAGTTTTTGTGTAAAAGCTGGTTTTATTTTCCCTACAATAAAGGAATATCAGGAGTCTTCACTACAAAGTATTCTACTATGACATGGTTCCGCCAACCGATGCCTCATAGCCCAAAATCATCATAAGTGGCCCACAATTAATTATCAATCTAGTGTTGAGAGTTCCGAGATAGGTCCAAGTCAAGAGGCTCAAATTGTCCGTAACTGGGGACACGGCTAATCGATTAGGTTTTAACTCTGCAGAGTGTTGTGCACTTTACCCACAAGATTCCGTCCCTCCTTTATGTTGTTGTACTGCCTGATGTTTGAGGATGGGACAAATGAAACATGGTCATTCGAAGAGTTCCTCTAACCACCGCCCAATACCCATCAAATCCTACCGTAGTTCTACATCTGCTGGTACTGGTCCAGCCAGAGCCCATATTGACTTGTGGCTGCATAGGTAAACTTCCGGGCATGAAGTATTCATCCGTCTCTTTGATTCTGGGTGAAGCCTTCCGCAAGATGTCATGGCGTTTCTCCATGCATCCCGACCATCCACTGGTTGCTCGAGGGTGCCCATCTAAACCACCCTTCATCCAGTAGTGTGTACTGAAATCTTGTCTCGTGTCTTGAAGTCTTGAGGTCTGAAGATGCCATCATGAAGTTGTCGGCATTGATGTAGAGTCCTCCTTCTCATACAACTCCCGTGCACTCATACCAATTCCTGTCTATGATAGTCTAGCATAAAAGTAACTAACATTCCTGTGGCTTGATAACAGGGAGATGGGTTCCTACCTCATGCATTCTACTAACTACAAGAATTCAATACCACTACTAGATGGAGTGTTGAATGGTGACACTAAATGCAGTAAAAACATTGGTATGAAAAGCATGGTGAAAGTGAACTTGCCTGGTATTACTTCTTGAAGATTATAACGCTCTCAGAAAACTTGATAGAACTATTCCTCATTTTCCTGTAAAAAATCGATGTTAAACAGACATATCATTCACATAAGCAAACATTTTAGCACTCAAAATAACAATCAAATTAAAAGCAACAATGAAGTCAATCAGAAAAACCAAATAAAATTCCAAAGAAAACTATTAAAGAAAACTCTATGACACAACACAAAATAGTTTTTTGTCCTAAATAAAAACCTAATAGAATATAAAACCCTAAACTAATAAATTAACAGAAAATAAAAATAAAGTTTTCATTAAGATAACAGAAACATTTTTTACCTAAAGTTTTCTATGAAAGAAAGAATCAACCTAAAAGCTATTACAAAACTCTACTTATGATCAAAACAAGTTTTCATACAAAACATAAGAAACAAAATAATAAAAATTATTTTAACGACAAATAAAAGTGACTATTGTTCCTAACAGAAACAAAGTAAAACTTGTCAAAAGTTGCAAAAGAAAAATGAAAAACAATTTAAAACAAAGGAATTAAGGATAAAACAGAACTATAAGTAAAATAGTGTTGTTTTGATTAAAAAACCTAATTTAAAATTATCTAAAAAGAAATCACTAGATGCTAATACATAAAGAATTCTACTAGTGACTAGGAGCAAAAAGAATCAAACTAAAAACTATTTTAAGCTCAAGTTATTGCAAATTTAGTGTTTGAAGGAAATTTGAGCAAATTCAAATTTAAAACTTCAAATTTGAAAACTATTGGCACAAACAGAAGCGAGAACAAATTATAAACTAATACAAAAAGAATCACTCTGTTTGGATTAAGAACCTAAAAGATATGTCAATTCTAAATCGGAACTATTTCTGGAAAAGAAATAAAAACAGAAAAGAAAAACTAACCAAGCTTCAGTGACCAAACATGTCGCGTGATCCTACTGGCTACTGGTACGGGAGATGTGTGCTAGCGGGTGGTCTCCTGAGACCAAACAAAAAATCCTTCGCGCCAAAAAAACAAGAATTTTAACTAGATCTTTTGGATCCAGATCGGGCGGTTGAGGCCTCATCACAGCAGTGATCGCACCAGTGTTCGGCGGCTACGGTGCTCCGGTCGTCGATGGCATCGGTGAGTCGCACGGGAGGATGCAGCAGTGTGTGGCAATCTCAACTTTGGTTGGCGGTATGCTTGGGAATGACGGAGATGGTCGATGGAGAGCTCGGGGCGGAGGTGGCGTCGGGTGGTCGGCGGTGGAAGCGCTCCGGTCGCGTGGGAGCTCCAGTGAGGGGATGGCTGGGTGTAGTGGAGCAAGGCGAGGTGAATGGTGATGGTGGCGTGGGAAGGGGGTGGCACTGCTACAAGATGCTGCTAACGCGACACTACAATCAGAGGCCCTTCGACGAAACTGTGTGTGATGCATTAATCTCAAATGGTGATGTAATAAAACTGTCAAAAATGGTACGAAACGTTTGCGATGGTGGAGACATCAAACATGACCCATATGATAGTTGTGTGCGCGATGCGTGGCATCTGGTTGATCAGTACGAACTGTTTGCAATGATCAAGAACAACAAAAAGGTGTAGCTAGATCAAGGTGTTTGCGATATACGGCATACAAATCGCTTCGTTGAACCATTTGCGATGATCGAGTTGAACAGAAATGATTCAGCTTAACAACATGTGTGCGATACCCGTCAAATAGGTTGGTGATCAGAATTGTGTGCGATCATTATATACAACACATATGATTTTTTTGTGAATTGTGTGCTCGACAGGGCACCCAATTCAAGAAACCAACATGTGGGCGATAATGTAAAAGATCTCTGTTGAATACGTATTGCTAACCGTCTACGATGAGATTGATAGGGGAAACAAAGATAACAAATTAATATGAGCGAACGGAAACAGAGATATATAGAGTCTACTTAATTAGGCCTTCTTCTTGTTATTGTTGTTGGATGGCCCCGCGACATCATCTTGGCGAGGACGCTTCTTGTTGCTGACCATTGGCTTTTCATCATCGTCCTCATCGTCGTTGTTGTCGTCGTCCTCCTCCTCCTCGTTCGACCATTCCTCCTCATCATCATTGTCCTCCTCTTCTTCATCCTCCGACGGCTCCTCGTCCGTCTGGTTATGGTCTGATGACTCGGGAGGTGGCGTCCCTTCCATGATCCAAATAAAATTGAGGTATGGGCTCGACGTCGACCTCATGGAAGATGAGCGGGATGATTAGGATGTCGGCCTATCATTGGGCACCAGACTGCTGGCGGAACTGTCGTCCTTGTTGTTTCTCGACATGCCAGCGGTACATATACAAACTGCTAGAAAGTGAAATTGCAGAGTGTGTGCAAGCGTGTAGCGCGGTCGGCCGGGGACGACGAAGATTGTGGAAACTTAAGCAGGGTATGAAGAGAATAGGAATGTCAATTGAAGTGGGGGGTTGACATATTATCTAACCGCTGATATAATCAACCACAATTATTTGTACCCAGCCGCTCCAAGTTCCCAGAGTTGAGCAGTTCTCAATGTGATAATTGCACACATGCGTTGGAGTGTCCAAATATGAAACAAGCATTTTTCATACTACTCCCTCCATACAGCGACCTAGGTGGGGGGAAAACGAGAGAACTTGATGATTATTTGCTAATCAATACCATTGCATGCAGAGAATTGACCATTGCATGTTATGCTAAATAGTCTAAAGTCATTGAATGCACACAAGCCCCACGACTCCTATTGGCCGATTTCTTTTTTTTCAGGACAAAAAACAGGGGACGAGTTTTGGGATTATTTGGTTGTTGTAATGTGACTTATGCACCGGTACGAATTGAGTAGCATAGTTGGCAAGCAATAAATTGAGCTCCTCTTATTGACGAAGCCAATAATAATAACATGAAACCCCTAATCATCATTGCAAACAGCACATAGAAGATGGCTAATGAGACAACAAATATTACACGTGCTAGTTCCTTCTTGTCTCTTGCTTTCATCTGTTGCCTGTGATTGATTCTTTCTTGCTTCATCGTACTGATTGTACACTCCAGATCAGTCAGTTTCTTCTTCAACTTTATGTTATCTTTGGCTAGCTTGGTGATAATACTGTAAGCCCTACTATGCGATTCTTCATCCAGCCAGTTAACAAAGGCACAATCCTAATATCCCTGCCAATGTTAAATAGTATTTAGGATGAGCGGTGGCATTAACTCAACTTTTTTTTGAAAAGGAGGATGTACCCCCGGCCTCTGCATCTGGATGATGCATGTAGCCATATTATTAATTATTCACAAAGACCATACGAGGTGATAGATCAATAAGCCTGAAGCCATCATCTTGGCGACGATGTTGCTACTTCTATCCCCTTGATGAAGGTGTGCCCAATGTATGTGCCTAGTACCAAACAGACATCACACCAATGGCTAACATCTAAAGTCAGGTATCCCATCCAAGTTGAGAGGATTTCATCCGCAAAAAGCGGTTTGAATGAAGCTTTTACAAGTCTGCTGAGAGGCTTTGAGGTACTCAAAAAATGTATTTTTGACGGTACCGCACATGCTAGGTGTGCTCTGTATATATAGTAGCCCCCGAGACTCTGGTTGCCATCAAAGGTGGCAAACATAGGATCATAATCTTTGGTAATAATCGCGTTGCTTTATGTGCAGGTGGCTAATGGTCCGGTGGCTGACCGGACTACTGATTTTGCCGAACTAAAGCGGCAGCTTGACGTGGCCGATGCCGACATCGTGCTGGTTAACAAGCGGCTTGACGAGGCCCATGGTATATATTCGGCTTGTCAGCAAATGTTTAAGAGAAGCATGATGCTAGTATCTATAATATGCTGTGACTATAGATGGAGCTGCTACCGTGGAGACCCTTCGGGCGAAGCTTGCCCGAGCCAAGGAGCAAGCCCGAATAAGTGAGGCGGCCGCTCTGAAGGCGGTCGAAGAGTTAAGAGCCGAATAGGCTGCTCATCGCCGGAGCAAAGAAAAGATAGCCCAGATGGCTGCCGAGATGAATGATGCCGCCAACCGCCGTGAGCTCCTTGAAAAGGAAAATCAAGCAAAAGCGGCTGACTTGAAGAAGGCCCTGGAGGCAGCCAAGGAAATCCGCTCTATTTGTTGTGGATAAGGGAGGAGCTTCGTGAAGCCGGAGATATCACGGTTGGGAAGCCCTATTTGTTGTGGATGAAGTTCGGAGATCCGAAGTATGCCCCTCTGGATTAGTTGCGGAGCGCTACGGACGCGTATGTGGACCTGGCAAAGAGTGCTGCTGATGCGACCGAGTTTTTCAAAGATCAGAAAGACTATAAGGCTGAAAGGTTATTCTGGTCGCAGTTCAGTGCCCCGACACATCCGCTGCCATTGAATGAAAGGATGGACGCATGGGCCGAACTCCACAGGTTCTCCGGGCTTGCTATGAGGTCTGTCATGGGTCATCTTTGGCCACGTGGACCAAGGCCGGACACCTATTTTGGATTGGTGCAACAATTCCTTGGTGCTGGGTCGCATATCGATGCTGTGAAGAGGTCGGCGTGCATAGTGGGTGCGCGGATGGCTCTTGCCCGTGTTAAAACATACTGGGCTGGGATGGAAACCACTGCTATTGCAAACCGGGGTGCGGCGGAAGGCCAGGACCCGGCCGAGCACTATTTTGAAGAAGTCTTAGAAGGCACTCGTTTAATAGAGGCTCAGTGCTTGAAGAGTGCCATGCTCGAGTGACATGTATCTTGATTGTAAAGACAATGCTATTTTGATTATAAAGGCTGTTTTTATACTTTTGCCCAAAAGTATTATGATGCCTCCTGTGCGGCCGTTTATGTATGTATATAACCTGAAAGTTTGCAGTTGTCGGCTTTAGCCCCCACGCATATAATGCGGGGGTGTTCGAGAAAACGCGTAGTCACACTTGATCCAACATCTTGGTCCGTTAAGGAGGTGATAGCGCGGCGAACCAGGCAATCGGACTATATAGCTTTAACACTTTCACTTAGCCATAGGAGTTTGACGGTGGGGCTACTATATAGCCCCTGGTACTTTCGTGTTCATCTGAATATGGTGCGCGTATGTACGTGACCGGGAAACCGGTCCTTTGTTAATGCGGAGGAATCGCAAAGATTCTGCTGAGTCATCAAGTGGTTGACCAGTCTTGCTCTGTATCATAACAGTCAGTTTTCGGCTTTCTCTACTGAGGTGCTCATCCAGATAAACCAGGGCACAATCGCAGTAGTTCTCCCGGTGCCGCCTTAGCCGATAGAGCAGAATGTAAGGTAGCAAAACACGGGAGCCGGGCAAACCCAACATTTGACCAAAGACATGATTCGGAGCTGATGCATATAAGGCCAAACTCGCGACGCCGAACACTCCCTAAGGTATTCGGACTTTACAACATATACTGGGCTAAATAACGCCCTCGGTAATAAGCCCTGAGTTTCCAGGTATGTGCAATAGTCTGGTGTGGCAAAAATGTCGAAAACGCCAGTATCCCTCCTGGTTGTATAAAGTTTCTGGAGGGGAAGAAGCAACAAGAGACATTAAAAAGGTTTATGTAGGGTCTTAATCTAAAGAGAAACCTTTGAGCGGGGCCCTAGTGCACGTCTACGCCTTTATCTCTGTTATGCCGTATCCTGGAAGGGTGTAGCACGATGATCATCTGTAAAAAGGAAAAACCCAGGTGAAAGACTTTGTGCGAGGAGTTCGTTAATCTGAATGAACCATGAAAATGCAATATGTTATTGTATTGATAGGGTCGAGCCAAACTATGGGCTTCTTCTTTTTTATTTTTTATTTTTTGCGAGCAGCCCATAGCATCATTTATGGGGATATCCCAACTTGGCTATAACATTTGGTGGAGCGCTGGACTCGTCTAACCGTGTCCGTGGTCTTGACAACCAACCGTTTATTCTGGTTGGAGTGACCGCTTAGTATTTGGCTGCTATGGCCACCACATATTCTTCAACACGTAAGGAACACTCTGTATTTCCGCTAACTGTGATGACGCCACGTGGACCGGGCATCTTAAGTTTAAGACAGGCCTAGTGCGGTATTGCATTAAAACGAGAGACGGTCGTTCTTCCGAGTAGTGCATGATAGCCACTTCATAATGGAATAGTTCTTCGCTTTTGAAGTTGTCGGGAGAACCGAATACAACCTCTAGCACTAGAGAGCCCATGCAGTAGGCCTCGACGCCTGGTATCACTCCTTTAAAGGTAGTGTTGCTTTGGATGATTCTTGACGGTTCTATCCCCATTTTGCAGACAGTGTCCTGATATATCAAGTTAAGACTACTGCCGCCGTCCATGAGGACTCGAGTGAGATGGTATCCATCAATTATTGGGTCGAGCACCAATGCAGCCGATCCTCCGTGCCGGATACTAGTCGGATGATCCTGCGATCAAAGGTGATCGGGCAGGCCGACCAGGGATTGAATTTGGGGGCGACATGCTCCACAGCGTATACTTCTCGGAGTGTGCTTTTGCGCCTTCGCTTTGGAACGTGAGTTGCGTAAATCATATTCACTGTTTTGACTTCTGGTGGGAATTTTTTCTGTCCCCCAGTGTTCGGCTGGCGAGGCTCATCCTCGTCCTCACTTGGCGTCTCCCTCCCCTTTTGTTCGGCATTTAGCTTGCGAGCCTGCTTGAAAACCCAGCACTCTCTGTGGGTGCGATTTGTAGGTTTTTCGGGGGTGCCATGAATCTGACATAATTTGTCCAGAATTTTATTTAGGCTGGACGGTCCATCTCTGCTGCCTTTAAATGGCTTCTTCCGTTGACCGGGTCGAGAGCCCCTGAATCCGGTGTTTACCGTCGTGTTATCTGGGCTGTTTTCATTGTTCCGACGATTGTTTTTATTGCGTTGTGACTTTCCGTTGCCATCTCTGACTTCGGATGTGCCTGGGTCGCTGGTGCCACTGCGGGCCAGCCAGCTGTCCTCGCACCCGCAAAAGCGGGTCATGAGGCTTGTTAAGGCTGCCATTGTCCTCGGCTTTTCCTGGCCGTGGTGTCTGGGAACCCATTCGTCCCGGACACTGTGCTTGAAGGCCGCTAAGGCTTCGGCGTCCGAGCAGTCGATGTTTGATTCTTCTTAGTAAGAAATCTGTTCCAGAGTTTTCAGGCTGACTCTCCGGGGTGTTGAATTATGTGACTTAGGTTGTCTGCGTCCGGAGGTTGGACATAGGTCCCTTGAAAATTGGCCCTAAAAGCATCCTCAAGTTCTTCCCATCTTCCAATTGAGTTTTCAGGAAGGCTTTTCAACCAGTGCCGAGCTGGTCCATTCAACTTGAGGGGTAGGTATTTAATGGCGTAGAGATCATCTCCGTGAGCCATGTGGATGTGAAGGTTAATGTCCTCAATCCAGACCCCAGGGTCTGTGGTTCCGTCATATGCCTCTATGTTCACGGGTTTAAATCCTTCCGGAAATTCAAGGTCCAGCACCTCATCAGTGAAGCACAGGGGGTGCACGGCACCCCTGTATTTGGACGTATCATGACATGTTGTTGATGGTTGTTGTATTCGGTGCTGATTCCTAGTTGTTATTCGATGAATGTGATCGTTTTGGTAGTTGTGCCAAAGCGCGCTTCCTAGATCCATAGATGGACCTGGCAGTATAGTTGGGCTCAAATCCGTCAAAGATCAACTCTCTGCGGATATCGGCAATATAGTTCAAGCTTCCAAACCTGATCTAATGGCCAGGGGCGTAGCTATCGATCTGCTCCAGGTGGCCAAGCGAGTTGGCCTGCAGTACGAAGCCACCGAATACGAAGATCTGCTCGGGAAGGAAAACCTCCCCATGGACTGCGTTGTTGAAGATGATTGAAGGAGCCATCAAGCCTTACTGTGACGACACAGTGGAACTCTCAACGAAAGCACCAATGTCGGTGTCTAAACGGGCGGATCTCGGGTAGGGGGTCCCGAACTGTGCGTCTAAGGCTAATGGTAACAGGAGACAGGGGACACGATGTTTACCCGGGTTCGGGCCCTCTCGATGGAGGTAATACCCTACTTCCTGCTTGATTGATCTTGATGATATGAGTATTACAAGAGTTGATCTACCACGAGATCGTAGAGGCTAAACCCTAGAAGCTAGCCTATGATTCTGATTGTTGTTGTCCTACGGACTAAACCCTCCCTTTTATATAGACACCGGAGGGCGCTAGGGTTACACAGAGTCGGTTACAGAGAAGGAGATCTACATATCCGAATTGCCAAGCTTGCCTTCCACGCAAAGGAGAGTCCCATCCGGACACAGGATGAAGTCTTCAAAAAAATTCCTACTCACACGCAAGATCATGGTGATGCATAGCAACAAGAGGGGAGAGTGTCGTCCACGTACCCTCACAGACCGTAAGTGGAAGCGTTATGAAAACGCCATTGATGTAGTTGTATGTCTTCACAATCGACCGATCCTAGTACCGAACGTACGGCACCTCTGCAATCTGCAAACGTTCAACTCGGTGACGTCCCGCGAACTCACGATCCAGTAGAGCTTCAAGGGAGAGTTTCGTCAGCACGACGGTGTGATGATGGTGTTGATGAAGCTAGCGACGCAGGGCTTCTCCTAAGCACTGCTACAATATGACCGAGCTGGATTATAGTGGAGGGGGGCACCGCACACGGCTAAAGATCAATGATCAATTTGTGTGTCTTGGGGTGCCGCCCGCCCCCGTATATAAAGGTGCTAGGGGGAGGCGGCCGGCCAGGAGGTGGGCGTGCCAAGGGGGGAGTTCTACTCCCACCGGGAGTAGGACTCCTCCTTTCCCAGTAGTAGTAGGAGAAGGGGGAAGGAGG
>NC_041391.1:318347334-318430991 GCF_002162155.2 Triticum dicoccoides
TGTCCAATTCGGACTAGAGGGGGAGGGGGCGCTGATAACCCGCAAGTATACAGGATCAATTGTAGCCTCTTCCGATAAGTAAGAGTGTCGAACCCAACGAGGAGCTAAAGGTAGAACAAATATTCCCTCAAGTTCTATCGACCACCGATACAACTCTACGCATGCTTAGTGTTTGCTTTACCTAGAACAAGTATGAAACTAGAAGTACTTTGTAGGTGTGATAGGATAGTTTTGCAAGATAATAAAGAGCACATAAATAAAAAGTAGGGGCTCTTTAAATAAATATGCAATAAAGTAAATATAGCGAGTGTGGAAAAGTGGTGGTAGGAGTTGTGAAATTTCCCCTATGCAATTGACTACGTTACTAGACCGGTAATCACTATTGCAATTCTATTTGAGGGAGAGGCATAAGCTAACATACTTTCTCTTCTTGGATCATATGCACTTATGATTGGAACTCTAGCAAGCATCCGCAACTACTAAAGATCATTAAGGTAAAACCCAACCATAGCATTAAAGTATCAAGTCCCCTTTATCCCATACGCAAACAACCTACTTACTTGGGTCTGTGCTTTTGTCACTCACGCCACCCAGCATAAGCAAATCATAAACATATTGCAAACCCTACAGCGGGGATCCTTCACACTTGCGCGACACGGAGAGCACCATAGGACAGCACCAATAATAAAACATGCAACTCAAACCAACCATAGCAATTCATCAATCACCGATAGGACAACGAAAAACTACTCAGACATCATAGGTTGGCAACACATCATTGGATAATAATATGAAGCATAAAGCACCATGTTCAAGTAGAGGGTACATCGGGTTGCGGGAGAGTGGACCACTGAATATAGATGGGGGGAAGGTGATGGAGATGTTGGTGAAGATGGCGGAGGTGTTGGTGAAAATTGCGGTGATGATGATGGCCCTCGGCAGCGCTCCGGCGCCATCGAAAGCAAGGGGGAGAGAGCCCCCTTCTTCTTCTTCTTCTTCCTTGACCTTCTCCCTAGATGGGAGAAGGGTTTCCCCTCTGGTCCTTGGCTCCCATGGTGTGGGAGGGGCAAGAGCCCCTCCGAGATTGGATCTATCTCTCTGTCTCTCTCTGTTTCTGTGTTTTCAGATCCTTCCCCTTCACAGTTTCTTTTATATCCGGAGATCCGTAACTCTGATTGGGGTGAATCTTTCGCTCAGATTTTTCTCATAAAATTAGGCGACAAAAGAAGAGCCTCAACCGCCTTATGGAGTGCCCAGGGCGCGCCCGCCTCCCTGGGGCGCACCCCCTCTCTCCTGGCCCCCTCGGGCACCGTCTCGCGTTGATTTTACTTCCCAAAAATCATAAGTATTCCAAAATAATTCTTCGTTCGTTTTTATCCCGTTTGGACTCCGTTTGATATGGGTTTTCTGCGAAACATAAAACATGCAACAAACAGGAACTGGCACTGGGCACTGGATCAATATGTTAGTCCCAAAAATAATATAAAAAGTTGCCAAAAGTATATGAAAGTTGAATAATATTGGCATGAAACAATCAGAAATTATAGATACGACGGAGACGTATCAGCATCACCAAGCTTAATTCCTGCTCGTCCTCGAGTAGGTAAATGATAAAAAAGATAATTTTTGATGTGGAATGCTACCTAGCATAATCTTGATCATGTATCTAATCATAGCATGAATATTGAGACACGGGTGATTCAAAGCAATAGTCTATCGTTTGACATAAAAACAATAATACTTCGAGCGTACTAATAAAGGAATCATGTGTTTTCAAAATAACAAAGCGAAAGAAAGCTTATCCCTACAAAATCATATAGTTTGGCCATGCTTCATTCTCGTCACACAAAATGCTCCCATCATGCACAACCCCGATGACAAGCCGAGCAATTGGTTCATACTTTTTAACGCGGTTCAGCTTTTTCAACCCTCACGCAATACATGAGCGCAAGCCATGGATATAGCACTATAGGTGGAATAGAATATGATGGTGGAGGTTTATATGCAGAAGACAAAAAGGGAGAAAGTCTCACATCGACGCGGCTAATCAACGGGCTATGTAGATGCCCATCAATTGATGTCAATGCGAGGAGTAGGGATTGCCATGCAACGGATGCACTAAGAGCTATAAGTGTATGAAAGCTCAAACTGAAAACTAAGTGGGTGTGCATCCAACTTGCTTGCTCATGAAGACCTAGGGCATTTGAGGAAGCCCATCGTTGGAATATACAAGCCATGTTCTATAATGAAAAATTCCCACTAGTATATGAAAGTGACAACATAGGATACTCTCTATATGAAGAACATGGTGCTACTCTGAAGCACAAGTGTGGTAAAAGGATAGTAACATTGCCCCATTTATTTTTTTGTCTTCTTTTTCTTTTTCTTTTTTTTGGGTGGGCTTCTTTGGCCCCTTTTTTTATTTAGGCTTCTTTGGCCTTTCCTTTTTTTATTTTTTTTTTCATTTTTTTTCATGGGGCAATGCTCTATAATGATGATCGTCACACTTTTATTTACTTACAACTCAATATTACAACTCGGTATTGGAACAAAGATATGACTCTATATGAATGCTTCCGGTGGTGTACCGGGATGTGCAATGATCTAGCGTAGCAATAAAATCAAAAAACGGACAAGCCATGAAAATATCATGCTAGCTATCTTACGATCATGCAAAGCAATATGACAGTGAATACTCAAGTCATGTATATGATGATGATGGAAGCTGCATGGCAATATATCTCGGAATGGCTATGGAAATGCCATAATAGGTAGGTATGGTGGCAGTTTTGAGGAAGATATAAGGAGGCTTATGTGTGATAGAGCGTATCATATCACGGGGTTTGGATGCACCGGTGAAGTTTGCACCAACTCTCGAGGTGAGAAAGGGCAATGCACGGTACCGAAGAGGCTAGCAATGATGGAAGGGTGAGAGTGCGTATAATCCATGGACTCAACATTAGTCATAAACAACTCACATAGTTATTGCAAAAATTTATTAGCCTTTGAAACAAAGTACTACGCGCATGCTCCTAGGGGGGGGGGGGTTGGTAGGAGTTAATCACGGCACGCCCCCGACCTTCACGCAAAGATAAACAATCAAAATACAATGCACGCCAATTTGGTTACATAGTTAATATACCATACGTGCATGCTTCGGGAATCACAAATCTTAACACCAGCATCCTTACTAAACACAACCATCTACTAGTACCTCCCACATATTATCATCACTATATCACAAAACTATTGCAAGGAATCAAACATATCATATTCAGTGATCCATAAGTTTATGTAGGATTTTATGACTAACCATGTGAATGACCAATTCCTGCCATCTCTCTAAATAGGTATAAGTGAAGCAGGAGAGTTTAATTCTTTCTACAAAAGATATGCCCATGCTCTAACAAATATAAGTGAAGCAAAAGAGCATTCTACAAATGGCGGTTTTCTAAGTAAAGAGAAAACAGGCAATCCAAACTTCAAATGATATAAGTGAAGCACATGAAGCATTCTATAAAGCCATACTCAAAAGATTTAAGTGAAGTGCAATGAGCATTCTATAAATCAACCAAGGACTATCTCATACCAGCATGGTGCATAAAATAAAAGTGAAAACTAAATGCAAAAGACGCTCCAAGACTTGCACATATCACATGAACGAAACGAATACGAAAGCATACCGATACTTGTTGAAGAAAGAGGGTATGTCTTCCGGGGCATCCCCAAGCATGAGCTCTTGCCTCTCTTCCTTTTCCTCATATTGAGACCTCCTCGATCAAACACTTCATCCACACAAAACTTCAACAGAAAACTCGGTAAGATCCGTTAATATAATAAAGCAAATCACTACTCTAAGTACTGTTGTAAACAAATTCATATTTTGTTTTTGCATTGTGTCTACTGTAATATAGCTTTTCCATGGCTTAATCCACTGATATAAATTGATAGTTTCATCAAAACAAGCAAACTATGCATCAAAAATAGAATCTGTCAAAAACAGAACAGTCTGTAGCAATCTGAACATTCACCATACTTCTGGTACTCCTACTATTCTACAAAAATTAGTAAAAATAAAAAATTTATACAGCAAGACAGTGAAAAAAGAATCGGAACCATTCGACGTTCCAGTTAAAAATGTAAAATCGTGCACTACAGCCAAAGTTTCTGTCCTGCACCGTACAAACCAACAAGCATTGTAAACATCCTAAAGGCAAACCTTGGCACATTTTTTATAATACAATTGAATTGTACAAGGGGATAATTATTTTTTGATGAATAGTTTCTGTAATTAAGATTCACAAAGTTTCCATGAGCATGAACAAAGTTCAAGGCTAGCTCCCACTTCAACAATGCTTGTCTTTCTCACTTTCACTTTCCTTTTTGAAAAGTTTTGGGTTCCCCTCTTTATTTTTTTTTGTTTTTAAACTATATAAAAGCACTCAACAGAAATAAATGACTCTCCAAAACTTCCGGGTTGTCTCCCTGGCAGCGCTTTTGTCAGGACCCCGATCCTAAGTCACATCGATCTAGCATGTAACACATCATATCACTTTGCGGCCTCACGCACGGTATTCCCACGGGTGCCACCTTACCTGGCCCGGGACCGTTTGCGCCTTTTGGCTCACGTATATGATAGTGCTGCTAGCATCCATATGACAAAGAACCCGGGCTGACATGGCTAGTCGTGAACCCAAAGTGGCACTAACTTATAGGGACACGCATACATGGCCCAACAACGAACGTGTCGGTCATCAGCGAGTGAATCCAGGCTGTAGCACTAGGCTAGCAGGACTCCGGTGAACCGGGCTGTAGCGGGCTATCAGGACTCCGGAATTCATCGCGTGACATTTCCCCAAGGGGACAGACACATGAACGAAGAAGGACACATGCCGACCAGCCTAAGTGTTCCGGAGCAGTAGCAAGCTACCATGGCTCAGTGGAAACACTAGGAGACATTTCCCGGTAAGAGAGGCTACTAAGGATAAACAACTAGATAGTCAGATCCCACACATACCAAGCATTTCAATAACATACACACAATATGCTCCATATGTGCAAATACAACATGGCATCACAACATGACTCTACAACTCAAGTATTTTATTCAATAGGCTCCGAGGAGCGAGATATTACAAACATGGGTCTCATGACCCAACAATCAGAGCATACAAGTCAAAGCACAAGTGGAAGCTTAACATGTCTGAGTACAGACATCTACAAATGAAAAAGGCTGAGAAGCCTGACTATCTACCAGATCCTGCCGAGGGCACAAGATCGTAGCTGAGGTAACAAGCTAAACGTCGAAGTCCATGCGGTACTACTAGCGAGACTGAAGTCTCTCTGCAAAAACATAAATTAAGCAACGTGAGTACAAATGTACCCATCAAGACTTACATCAGATCTAACTACATATGCATCATTATCAACAAGGGGATGGTGGGGTTTAACTGCAGCAAGCCAGCTTTGACTCGGTGGCTAACCTGAACTACGACTGCAAGTAACTCTTTTGAGGTGGCGCACACGAGTCCACATATTCACCATATCAATTCACAACTATGGATCCGCTCCCATCTCCCTACGAGAACACCATCCATAGCACTCACGCTTATCTTGCGTGTTTTAAAGTATCCACTTTCACTTGTCTATGAACTGTACAGGCAACCCAGAAGTCCTTTACCGCGGACATGGCTATTCGAATAGATCATATTAACCCTGCAGGGGTGTACTTCTTCACACACGCTCTCACCACTTACCGCCGTTTACACGACATGTACTCGGCAACCTTCAAGCGGAAGCCCAGCGAGGGTGTCGGCCACGACCTGACTAACCACACAAGTCTCTCATCCAGGTTTATCGCTTATTCGGGTTCCATCCGCAAGGAGATCCGGCCGGGGTGTCGCTCACGGCCCCAAACGATGTGTGCAGGGTTCCCAAGTCCACCATCCGGGTGACACTTGGTACAACGGGCCACTGTGCCTAGTCTGTCCCAAGCCCACCTGTACCGGGTGCCACTTGGTAGACTACTAACACTACCTACAAACACCAGAAACTAGTTGCAACTCCTGGACAGAGATCATGTTGATTAATAAGTCGAGAGGGGTCTAGTTACCGGAACCCAATGTGTGGTAGTAACTGTTCATGGATCACAAACACAGAACTCAGTTCCTGAGGACGGCTGCAATGAGACAACCCACCATGTACTCCTACATGGCCTCTCACCGCTACCTTTACCAAATCGTGTTCACACACTTAGCTCTCAACAGTAGGCCATGTTCACCACATTCCAATTCATCCCCGATGAATCAGACCTGACTCAACTCTAAGCAGTAGCAGGCATGACAAACAAGCATGAATGAGTAGGCACAACAGGGCTCAAACAACTCCCACTCATGCTAGTGGGTTTCATCTATTTACTGTGGCAATGACAGGTCATGCAGAGGAAAAGGGGTTCAACTACCGTAGCATGTAACAGTTGAATCGGTGTTGTCCTAATGCAGTAAAAGAGAGCAGGAGCGAGAGAGTAGGATTGTATCGGAATGAACAAGGGGGTTTTGCTTGCCTGGCACTTCTGAAGATAATATAGTTCTTCATCGGTGTCATCGAACTCATCGTCGAACCACGTCTATCGAGAGGGGACAAACACCGGCAAACAAGCAAGAACATAATCAATGCAATGCACAATATGATGCATGATCATGACATGGCAATATGATGTTGATTGAGCTAATGCAACTAACAACAAGTTAAATGGAGTTGGTTTGAACACTAGGTTCAAATTCAAACTCCACATGTGGTTATTTAAATGCCATTTAATTGAATTGTCCTAAATAGTAGTCATAAGTTGTTCTAACATGCATGAAAATGGTACAGATGGATAGATTGGATTTTTCTGATCATTTTTCATATATAATTTATTTCATTCTGAGTTACGGTTGATTTTATATGAATTGTAGAAGTTTTGGACATTTTCTGAAAATAATAACTCATTTAAGATTTATTTAAATTCTAGAAAGGAATTATGGCGTCAGCATGACCTCATAGTGACGTCAGCAGGTCAACGGCTCAGTCCAGGTCAAACCTGACGTGTGGGGTCCACACTTCAGTGACACGGTTAACTTAACGGAGTTAATTAAAATTAAACTAAACCTAATCTAGATTAGTTAAGGCCTCGGCCCACATGTTAGTGGCACTTGCTCTAATTAGTGATTAAGTTAAAACTATTAGGGCGCTGGGCCCACTAGTCAGTGACTATAGGTTGGTTAGCTGACAGTGATTAGCACTAATCACGCGGCCACGTCATCACGCCGGAATGTGGCCGGCGGTAGCCATCCAGCGCGGCGGAGGCGCGCCGGAATCGTGCTACGGGTGTCGGCTGGGCATGCGGCTTGGCTCTACGGCGAGCTGGATGTGTGCCACATCCAGTGGTGCAGGTGGCTGGGTGCGGGGAGGCCGGTAACGACGGCGACGACGACAACCGCGGTGACCGGAGCTCGGGAGGTGACGGAGACGGGGCCACATCGGTCAAATCGAGCAACGGCTTGCACTTGCTGAACCCACGGGTGCTCACGAACTCAGAGGATACACGCACGGGACCCGAAGGTCACCAGAGCCGCGCCGACGATGAGCTCGGGCGGAGGTGAGCTTCGGCCTCAATGGCGGCGGCGGCTACATGGCGAAAATGACGCGGGGAAGAGAGGGGAATCGACCGGAGGCTCACATGGGTCGCGTAGAGATGGTAAGCGAGCTCGGGGAAGCGACGACGGTGGCGAATCGACGGTGAAGATCCTCGGCGGCCGGTGGTGGAGAAGGCGACGGTGAGACGATGGAGGCCATCCGGGCTCGCTTCCTTCGGTGGAGAGGTTCAGCGCGAGGAGGCGGAGCTCGGGCACTAACTGTCTGGGCGTGGGGATGCTGGTGGCCGCGGTGGTGTCGGTCGGTGGCGACGAACCCGTTCGGTGAGTGAAAGAGAGAGAGATCCAGGGGGGAGGGTGAGGACGGGGGAGAGAGAGAAGGGCCCGCGGGGGTGCGTGGCGTCGTCTAGGAGCACCGGGGAGGAGGAAGCAGGCAGGGAGCTGGCCACGGTGATCGCGCGCGCGGCGACACGCCTCTGCCTACTGGCAGAGGTTGAAGGCGACCGCTTCGCCCTGGTGGGCTGGGCCTCAGCTACAGTGCTGGGCTAGCTGGGCTGCGAGGTGAGCGTCAGGTAAGCTTATTCTCTCCCTTTCTTATTTCTGTTTTCTATTTCTGTTATCTGTTGGGCTTTATTAAAAATATCTAGGTACTTCCAAAAATCATGAAACTGCTCAATGTCACTTTTTGGAATATTTCCAACAGCAAACATTTCAGTTTGTGACTATTTGAGCATTTAAAATATTATATAGCATTTAAATGCCCAAATGCAAATACTATATGATTTAATTCAATGACCTTATGATGTCCTAGAAAAGTGTGCACCATTTTTGTCAGAGGTTCTAACCCAAGGCAAAGATGATGAACATTTTAGAAGGGCATTTCAGGTTCATTGAAAAAGATTTTATTTTGACCCTAGTTGAATTCATTAGCTGCTAGGGTTTATCAGCCCCCATTTCAGGTTTAAATGAAATTTTAAACATGATGCAGCAACAAGCTAGTCCAAGTGCATAGCAAGGCTAGGGACGTGACAACTCACCCCCACTAAACAAGAATCTCAACCCGAGATTCAAGACGTGAGGTAAGAAGACAGAGGGGACACGAAGCTAGCACAATCTTCACGATCCAGGTTGCACTTCATAAGAACCTTGATTCGATCACCATCTTGTCTCGACGTCTTGCTCTGAGAACTCCAACTAACATGACGAGAAGAGGAAAGGAAAGCTCTGGAAGAATCTATCTCCTTGAAGACCGAACAACTCAGGATCAACTCATGGGATGAGACATAGCAGCATCCCCCGAGCTGAGACACGAGGCATACATCTATAAGGATGGAGTGGAACAGATGACAAGGGTTCACTAGGTAGGCAACAATTTCGCGCTTAAGAAGGTGGTGAACGGTTGTCAACGTAGCGAGGAGTTGAGTTGCCATGATGCCACAGCGGGACATCCTGGAGGAGGGTGATTCATAGATTATTACCTTAAGTGGCAAAAAGAATTACCTTTGATTCAGAGATCATCGAAAATCTTTTATACCAACCTAAGGCAATTCTCGAGTGACCATTTGGAGGGGTTCGGTAGAATGGCATACCCGGATTAGAATGGATGATGTGGATTACCTTGTTGAAAACAACACAAGGGATGATTTTAGTAACTGAGGAGAAGCTCAACAGTAGAGAGTGAGTCCACTGTTTGAGAAGTTATAGCATAACCGAGGAAGCTGAGAGCAAACCCAGTTAGTGCCGATGATAACACCTAGCGCTTGCCCGTGCTCTCAAGAACTTGAGCATTTCCATATTCATCAAGGTTTTACCAACATCCGTGTCAAGGATCTTGGCAACACAACATACTACCATGATGGATAGTGATGGACGATGCAGATGCATAGAAAGACAACACTTTCTTAGATTTCACCCTAGCAATGCCAAGGAAAAAAAATCTGGATGATCGACCGAGAGACATTTAGCACTCCGCTTCTAATGTTCTCCTTGATGTGCTAGCGTATCCCATTTATTGAAATGGTTTGGTAACTAGAACATCAAGTAAAAGGTCGGACCTCGGGAATACAAAAATCCATAAGGAACAGCTAGAGAGTAAATCCTATGAAGTCCTTATGGGGAGGTGGCCAACTTCCTCAAACAAGATACTACAATAATAGGTCTTCCGGCTGGGTGTGTTGGCCACGACATCCACTTTACCGGTTATCGAGGGACCAATATTATAGTTCTTGGGAAAACGTTCCAACCATCATATCTGCCTGAGATTCAGATCTGGTTGGTGTCAGGATATTCCAGACTCATCGAGTCTAGAAAGAAAAATGAAAGTTTGCAACACAAATCGACGAGATGACGTTGTGAGATTCTCAAGGGATGAACTATGATAGCAAGCTCCAAAACATGAGCCGGTTCTGCTAAACACATGTGAACACGCTGTCCTAGACAAGCATGACCACGTAGTAGTCTTATAGTAAAACACTATCGAGTTCAGGTTGGGAACCATCATCGGGGATATCGAAGTCTTGTGCATTACCATGGATTAGCACTTAACTCCTTTTCCTGAACAAATCAGTCAGTGGCTTGGTGTGCTAGGAATACATATAGAATGAAGGTTGCAAGTCTCCAAACCACAGAATACTTCGCACGTATGCATGACTGATTTGGGGTGATTCCAGAGGAAGCAACAATGACTTTCTCGAATCCACGGCGGCAACTTGCATCAAATGCACATGAATTAGAGGAAGTCACTTCTTCATCCGGGCATATGCTTCATGCACGGAACATGAAGATAATGCTAATAGAAGTTTCCAATACTAGCTGGATGTTCAACACGAATCATGGAGGGGATAAGGATGTTGTCGATGGTCTCAACAACAATTCATCCAGGTTTCCATATGAATGGAATTCCACAATTATATGAACAAGGTGATAGCACTGGTCAGACAAAAGGATGTAATGGTGTATGCCCGAGGGATCAACCACGAGTAAGACAACATTATGAATATCGTTGGTTCTGACTTGATTTGACGATAGCCCATACGCAAATCAAAGATTTGGGTAAGACAATAGATCCAACAATTGACACGAGGATCAGTCAATGAAGATATCATCTTTGTTCAACACACACGCACAAGGATATCCCTTGGAATGAACTGAGTCGGACAAGATTTTATCTTCCAACTCTCCAAGTTGTTGTTTAGCTTAACCAACTAGCTCAGGGTATCCAAAACAGATTCTTGGAGTAAGGGTGGTTTACAAGAAAACTAACTTGATCACGAACTCAACATAGCGGTCAGGTGACGACCGGTGACACTTCCGAGAAGATATCCGGAAAATCACGAACCACCGATATGTTATTAAGCTCGAGAACAATCTTGCTTTTCAGGGCAAGACGGTATGATCAAAGGAGCGAGGGATTGGCACAATCCTAACTCATTGATCGAAGGGTGCACCGAAAATAAGGACTAGGTAGCACGATCAGTCTTAGAATGATGATTCAAGAACCAACATGCTAAGAATGAAATTATTGTGCTTTAACTACCAAGCAACAAGTTTGCTAGGAGTATTGATTTCACACATCACGATTCACTTGTCGACATTCCGGTTGTAACAACACAGGAACTGGGAAATGAATAATGATGGAGAGAGTATCACTGTATCAAGAGTTCATAGGATGGTGAGCAATTCCCATGATATTCTTGATATAAAGATGGTAATACTCCAAGGTGGAGCAGAGCAAAAGCTGGATTAGTATTTATTCTGCGGAGCACAACTACTTTGACCCAATCCTGGATATGGATGGGGTACTGGAGTTTGTTTCTCCTAGTCATCCTGAATAGAATGGCTTGACGGACCACAAGAATAATAAGCATCGATAACACGAATGCATAATCACTCCTGACTATCAATTGATAGACAAGGGCTAGAAAACAACTAAAGAGGGACAACTCCAAAGAACATATGATTTTCTGAGTTGCGGATGCATAGATTAGCATGTCAAACCTAGTTTCAACAGGTTTCTTCCGGATAACCCATGCAGAAAGTTGAACTGGCAGAGTCACGATATAGAGAGAAGAACTCATCAAGAGCACTCTGGTTGTGATCTTTTGACTCAACGAAGAACTTCTGCCATAAGTAGTTCATGGTATTTGGAAGATGGAGATACCACGGACCTCGAGGACTATCACAAAGGTTACTAATAACCTAAAGGAACTAGCAAATACCACCAACAAGAAGTAGGTAGGGTGAATCTCGGGTTCAAAAACCCAGGAGTGAAATGCCTACTAACTAAGTGGCATCACGGGATGCTTTCGAGAATAATGGCCAGAATCATCACACTGCGGATACAAAACATGGCTAAATCACTAGGTAATACTCCAAGACACCTAGGGCCATAATCATAATTCCAACATATATGTCAAGGCAATAGAGTACCTCAACTCACCGATAGTGTGGTCAAACTGGCCCAAAGAGACATCAGAAACAGAAGGAAGGGATTGCAAATGCATCAGAATATTGTAGAAACCTGGGATGACTCGGACAGCATAATGGCTGTAAATGCTCAAAAGATTGGAGACATGCTACAAAAATGGTGGCATAGCCACTCAAAAGCACAATATCAAGGTTTCGAGATCAACAGTTAACATACAAAAGATAGTAGGAACTGAACGCAAGCGTAGAACCATCAATCCTATAGGACTACGGATTAGTAACACGTGATCCTAATAGAAAAAAAAGAAAGCCTAGTTCCTTAACCCCGTAGGAAAGATAGGATGAGTTAGATCAGAAGGGCATAAGCTATAAGGAGTAAAAAGAGCCTTACGTTCCATCCCACAATCAATTCCCTTATATAACTAAAGAATTTCTAGACTCAACTTCGACCAGTTTGGCTTGGTAATCCTACAGGCAGTCAAGCTCTGATACCAAAGCTGTCAGGACCCCGATCCTAAGTCACATCGATCTAGCATGTAACACATCATATCACTTTGCGGCCTCACGCACGGTATTCCCACGGGTGCCACCTTACCTGGCCCGTGACTGTTTGCGCCTTTTCGCTCACGTATATGATAGTGCCGCTAGCATCCATATGACAAAGAACCCGGGCTGACATGGCTAGTCGTGAACCCAAAGTGGCACTAACTTACAGGGACAGGCATACATGACCCAACAACGAACGTGTCGGTCATCAGCGAGTGACTCCAGGCTGTAGCACTAGGCTAGCAGGACTCCGGTGAACCAGGCTGTAGCGGGCTAACAGGACTCCGGAATTCATCGCGTGACATTTCCCCAAGGGGACAGACACAGGAACGAAGAAGGACACATGCCAGCCAGCCTAAGTGTTCCGGAGCAGTAGCAAGCTACCATGGCTCAGTGGAAATACTAGGAGACATTTCCCGGTAAGAGAGGCTACTAAGGATAAACAACTAGATAGTCGGATCCCACACATACCAAGCATTTCAATAACATACACACAATATGCTCGATATGTGCAAATACAACATGGCATCACAACATGACTCTACAACTCAAGTATTTTATTCAATAGGCTCCGAGGAGCGAGATATTACAAACATGGGTCTCATGACCCAACAATCAGAGCATACAAGTCAAAGCACAAGCGGGAGCTTAACATGTCTGAGTACAGACATCTACAAATGAAAAAGGCTGAGAAGCCTGACTATCTACCAGATCCTGCCGAGGGCACAAGATCGTAGCTGAGGTAACAAGATAAACGTCGAAGTCCACGCGGTACTACTAGCGAGACTGAAGTCTCTCTGCAAAAACATAAATTAAGCAACGTGAGTACAAATGTACCCAGCAAGACTTACATCCGATCTAACTACATATGCATCATTATCAACAAGGCGATGGTGGGGTTTAACTGCAGCAAGCCAGCTTTGACTCGGTGGCTAACCTGAACTACGACTGCAAGTAACTCTTTTGAGGTGGCGCACACGAGTCCACATATTCACCATATCAATACACCACTATGGATCCGCTCCCGTCTCCCTACGAGAACGCCATCCATAGCACTAACGCTTATCTTGCGTGTTTTAAAGTATCCACTTTCACTTGTCTATGAACTGTACAGGCAACCCAGAAGTCCTTTACCGCGGACATGGCTATTCGAATAGATCATATTAACCCTGCAGGGGTGTACTTCTTCACACACGCTCTCACCACTTACCACCGTTTACACGACATGTACTCAGCAACCTTCAAGCGGAAGTCCAGCGAGGGTGTCGGCCACGACCTGACTAACCACACAAGTCTCTCGTCCAGGTTTATCGCCTATTCGGGTTCCATCCGCAAGGAGATCCGGCCGAGGTGTCGCTCACGGCCCCAAATGATGTGTGCAGGGTTCCCAAGTCCACCATCCGGGTGCCACTTGGTACACCGGGCCACTGTGCCTAGTCTGTCCCAAGCCCACCTGTACCGGGTGCCACTTGGTAGACTACTAACACTACCTACAAACACCAGAAACTAGTTGCAACTCCTGGACAGAGATCATGTTGATTAATAAGTCGAGAGGGGTCGAGTTACCGGAACCCAATGTGTGGTAGTAACTGTTCATGGTTCACAAACACAAAACTCAGTTCCTGAGGACGGCTGCAATGAGACAACCCACCATGTACTCCTACATGGCCTCTCACCGCTACCTTTACCAAATCGTGTTCACACACTTAGCTCTCAACAGTAGGACATGTTCAACACATTCCAATTCATCCCCGATGAATCAGACCTGACTCAACTCTAAGCAGTAGCAGGCATGACAAACAAGCATGAATGAGTAGGCACAACAGGGCTCAAACAACTCCTACTCATGCTAGTGGGTTTCAACTATTTACTGTGGCAATGACATGTCATGCAGAGGAAAAGGGGTTCAACTATCGCAGCATGTAACAGTTGAATCGGTGTTGTCCTAATGCAGTAAAACAGAGCAGGAGCGAGAGAGTGGGATTGTATCGGAATGAACAAGAGGGTTTTGCTTGCCTGACACTTCTGAAGATAATATAGTTCTTCATCGGTGTCATCGAACTCATCGTCGAACCATGTCTATCAAGAGGGGACAAACACCGGCAAACAAGGAAGAACATAATCAATGCAATGCACAATATGATGCATGATCATGACATGGCAATATGCTGTTGATTGAGCTAATGCAACTAACAACAAGTTAAATGGAGTTGGTTTGAACACTAGGTTCAAATTCAAACTCCACATGTGGTTATTTAAATGCCATTTAATTGAATTGTCCTAAACAGTAGTCATAAGTTGTTCTAACATGCATGAAAATGGTACAGATGGATAGATTGGATTTTTCTGATCATTTTTCATATATAATTTATTTCATTCTGAGTTACGGTTGATTTTATATGAATTGTAGAAGTTTTGGACATTTTCTGAAAATAATAACTCGTTTAAGATTTATTTAAATTCCAGAAAGGAATTATGGCGTCAGCATGACCTCATAGTGACGTCAGCAGGTCAACGGCTCGGTCTAGGTCAAACCTGACGTGTGGGGTCCACACTTCAGTGACACGGTTAACTTAACGGAGTTAATTAAAATTAAACTAAACCTAATCTAGATTAGTTAAGGCCTCGGCCCACATGTCAGTGGCACTTGCTCTAATTAGTGATTAAGTTAAAACTATTAGGGCGCTGGGCCCACTAGTCAGTGACTATAGGTTGGTTAGCTGACAGTGATTAGCACTAATCGCGCGGCCACGTCATCACGCCGGAATGTGGCCGGCGGCGGCCATCCAGCGCGGCGAAGGCGCGCCGGAATCGTGCTACGGGTGTCGGCTGGGCATGCGGCTTGGCTCTACGGCAAGCTGGATGTGTGCCGCATCCAGTGGTGCAGGTGGCTGGGTGCGGGGAGGCCGGTAACGACGGCGACGACGACAACCGCGGTGACCGGAGCTCGGGAGGTGACGGAGACGGGGCTACAGCGGTCAAATTGAGCAACGGCTTGCACTTGCTGAACCCACGGGTGCTCACGAACTCAGAGGATACACGCACGGGACCCGAAGGTCACCAGAGCCGCGCCGGCGATGAGCTCGGGCGGAGGTGAGCTTCGGCCTCAATGGCGGCGGCAGCTACGAGGTGAAAATGACGCGGGGAAGAGAGGGGAATCGACCGGAGGCTCACATGGGTCGCGTAGAGATGGTCAGCGAGCTCGGGGAAGCGACGACGGTGGCGAATCGACGGTGAAGATCCTCGGCGGCCGGTGGTGGAGAAGGCGACGGTGAGACGATGGAGGCCATCCGGGCTCGCTTCCTTCGGTGGAGAGGTTCAGCGCGAGGAGGCGGAGCTCGGGCACTAACTATCTGGGCGTGGGGATGCTGGTGGCCGCGGTGGTGTCGGTCGGCGGCGACGAACCCGTTCGGTGAGTGAAAGAGAGAGAGATCCAGGGGGAGGGTGAGGACGGAGGAGAGAGAGAGAAGGGCCCGCGGGGGTGCGTGGCGTCGTCTAGGAGCACTGGGGAGGAGGAAGCAGGCAGGGAGCTGGCCACGGCGATCGCGCGCGCGGCGACACGCCTCTGCCTACTGGCAGAGGTTGAAGGCGACCGCTTCGCCCTGGTGGGCTGGGCCTCAGCTACAGTGCTGGGCCAGCTGGGCTGCCAGGTGAGCGTCAGGTAAGCTTATTCTCTCCCTCTCTTATTTCTGTTTTCTATTTCTGTTATCTGTTGGGCTTTATTAAAAATATCTAGGTACTTCCAAAAATCATGAAACTGCTCAATGTCACTTTTTGGAATATTTCCAACAGCAAACATTTCAGTTTGTGACTATTTGAGCATTTAAAATATTATATAGCATTTAAAAGCCCAAATGTAAATACTATATGATTTAATTCAGTGACCTTATGATGTCCTAGAAAAGTGTGCACCATTTTTGTCAGAGGTTCTAACCCAAGGCAAAGATGATGAACATTTTAGAAGGGCATTTCAGGTTCATTGAAAAAGATTTTATTTTGACCCTATATGAATCCATTAGCTGCTAGGGTTTATCAGCCCCCATTTCAGGTTTAAATGAAATTTTAAACATGATGCAGCAACAAGCTAGTCCAAGTGCATAGCAAGGCTAGGGACGTGACAGCTTTCTTTAAATCCATTAAGCTAGGTATATAGTGCTCAAGTAATGGATCCACCCGAATCCCAAGGTATATCAAAGCCAATTTTAATTAACAATGATTTGTGATGTAGTAGTGAGCACAAAGTAACATATATCAAGCAACAACGAAGTCTAACTCTCTTCCTATGCATCGGCATGTCATAAAAGAACAATTCATGCACACATAGTAAAGGCCAATGCATAGTATAAATAGTTTCTTGCAATTTTATCATATTGGAAACATAGAGAGGTGGAGATATAGTTTCTCTCTCATAATAATTGCAAGTAGGAGCAGCAAGCACATGCATATTACATCTATCAAAATTATCATGTGCAATGGTAAAAGGCAACCCATCAATATAATCCTTAATAAGCACAAACTTCTCCGATATAGGGTAGTTTGGAGAATTCAAAAAGATAATAGGACTATCATGTGTGGGTGCAATAGTAAGAATTTCATGTTTAACATAAGGAACTATAGCAAGTTCATCTCCATAAGCATAATTCATATTGGCATCTTGGCCACAAGAATAGCAAGCATCATCAAAAGGGGATATTTCAAGAGAATCGACGGGATCATAACAATCATCATAGCAATCATCATAGTAATCATCCTTCGGTAAGCACGAAGGGAAATTAAACAATCTATGAGTTGAAGAGTTACTCTCATTAGAAGGTGGGTACAGGTAGCTAATCCGCTCTTCCTCCTTTTGTTCTTCACTCTCCTCATCATCTTTTTCATCCAATGAGCTCACAGGTTCATAAATTTCTTCTTCCATAGCTTCCTGCAAAATATTAGTCTCTTCTTGGACAGTGGAGAATTTCTCAATATATAGTTTAACATAGGCACTAGAAGCATAATTATCATAACAATATTCAAGTATGGCAAAATTTTCAGATTTGTAGAGTGTAGCATCATACTTTTCAATCAAAGATGCAATTTCATAAGCACCCTTAAAAGCACCAAATTCTTCAATTTGTTGAACATCATAGTAATTATAAACACCCTTAGCATAGGAAGATATGATTCCATTATCAACAAACTCACATTGCATTGGTAGGGAAGGTGTTTCTTAGGGTTTTTAGAACAACAAGTAACATCATATATTTCACATAAAGTCCAAGCATAGCATTGCAAATGATGAATTTGATCTAGTAAAAGTTTCCCTTTTTCAGATATACAGTGTCGCACATAACAAGCATGCTCATCTAAAGATTTGCCCTCAACTAAGCTAGTGGGGGTTTCAGCACGAGCACAAAGGGATTGAAGATGATCCAAGTAAAAAGCTTCAGGAGTGTGATAGATTTTGAGTGGTTCTTCAACCATTGGTTCAGTAGGTACAACTAAGTTTCTTGGTATTTTGCGTTTCCTACCCATAACTAAAGATAGAAAACAACTAAGAACAACGATTAAAAATTACTTAGTGATAAAGCAAACAAGCACACACGAGAATATTCACCCCACGCTATGACTCCCCGGCAACGGCGCTAGAAAAAGGTCTTGATAACCCGCAAGTATACAGGATCAATTGTAGCTTCTTTCGATAAGTAAGAGTGTTGAACCCAACGAGGAGCTAAAGGTAGAACAAATATTCCCTCAAGTTCTATCAACCACCGATACAACTCTACGCACACTTAGTGTTTGCTTTACCTAGAACAAGTATGAAACTAGAAGTACTTTGTAGGTGTGATATGATAGGTTTGCAAGATAATAAAGAGCACGTAAATAAAAAGTAGGGGCTGTTTAAATAAAGATGCAATAAAGTAAATATAGCGAGTATGGAAAAGTGGTGGTAGGAGTTGTGAAATTGCCCCTAAGCAATTGACTACGTTACTAGACTGGCAATCACTATTGCAATTCTATTTGAGGGAGAGGCATAAGCTAACATACTTTCCCTTCTTGGATTATATGCACTTATGATTGGAACTCTAGCAAGCATCCGCAACTACTAAAGATCATTAAGGTAAAACCCAACCATAGCATTAAAGTATCAAGTCCCCTTTATCCCATACGCAAACAACCTACTTACTTGGGTCTGTGCTTGTGTCACTCACGCCACCCACCATATGAAAATCATAAACATATTGCAAACCCTATAGTAGGGATCCCTCACGCTTGCGCGACATGGAGAGCACCATAGGACGGCACCAATAATAAAACATGCAACTCAAACCAATCATAGCAATTCATCAATCATCGATAGGACAACGAAAATCTACTCAGACATCATATGATGGCCACACATCATTGGACAATAATATGAAGCATAAAGCACCATGTTCGAGTAGAGGGTACAGCGGGTTGCGGGAGAGTGGACCGCTCAATATAGATGCGGGGGAAGGTGATGGAGATGTTGGTGAAGATGGCGGAGGTGTTGGTGAAGATCGCGGTGATGATGATGGCCCCCGGCAGCGCTCCGACGCCACCGGAAGCAAGGGGGAGAGAGCCCCCCTTATTCTTCTTCTTCCTTGACCTTCTCCCTAGATGGGAGAAGGGTTTACCCTTTGGTACATGGCTCCCATGGCATGGGAGGGGTAAGAGCCCCTCCGAGATTGGATCTATCTCTCTGTCTCTCTCTGTTTCTGTGTTCTCAGATCCTTCCTCTTCACCGTTTCTTTTATATCTGGAGATCCGTAACTTCGATTGGGGTGAATCTTTTGCCGAGATTTTTCTCATAAAGTTAGCTTTCTTGAGGCAAAAGAAGAGTGTCAACCGCCTTACGGGGTGCCCAGGAGAGTCTAGGGCGCGCCTGCCTCCCTGGGGCGCGCCCCCTATCTCCTGGCCCCCTCGGGTACCGTCTCGCGTTGATTTTACTTCCCAAAAATCATAAATATTCCAAAATAATTCTCTTTCCGTTTTTATCCCATTTGGACTCCATTTGATATGGGTTTTCTGCAAAACATAAAACATGCAACAGACAGGAACTGACACTAGGCACTGGATCAATATGTTAGTCCCAAAAATAATATAAGAAGTTGCCAAAAGTATATGAATGTTGAATAACATTGGCATCAAACAATCAAAAATTATAGATACGACGGAGACGTATCAGGCGCGCGGCCCTGCCTTGGCCGTCCCTCCTCTTCTCCACTAAGGCCCATAAAGCCCATTATACTCCCCGGGGGGTTCCGGTAACCCCCCGTACTCCGGTATATGCTCGAACTTGCCCGGAACACTTCCGAAGTCCAAACATAGTCATGCAATATGTTGATCTTTATGTCGCGACCATTTAGAGCCTCCTCGTCATGTCCGTAATCATATCCGGGATTCCGAACTACCTTCGGTACATCAAAACACATAAACTCATAATATCGATCGTCACCGAACGTTAAGCGTGCGAACCCTACGAGTTCGAGAACTATGTAGACATGACCGAGACATGTCTCCGGTCAATAACCAATAGTGGAACCTTGATGCTCATATTGGCTCCTACATATTCTATGAAGATCTTTATCGATCAAACTGCATAACACCATATGTTGTTCCCTTTGTCATCGGTATGTTACTTGCCCGAGATTCGATCGTTGGTATCTCAATACCTAGCTCAATCTTGTTACTAGGAAGTCTCTTTACTCATTCCGCAATGCATCATCCCACAACTAACTCATTAGTCACATTGCTTGCAAGGCTTATAGTGATGTGCATTACCGAGACGGCCCAGAGATACCTCTCCGACAATTGGAGTGAAAAATCCTAATCTCGATCTATGCCAACTCAACAAACACCATCGGAGACATCTGTAGAGCACCTTTATAATCACCCAGTTATGTTGTGACGTTTGGTAGCACACAAAGTGTTCCTCCGGTATTCAGGAGTTGCATAATCTCATAGTCACAGGAACATGTATAAGTCATGAAGAATGCAATAGTGACATACTAAATGATCAAGTGCTAAGCTAATAGAATGGGTCAAGTCAATCACATCATTCTCTAATGATGTGATCCTGTTCATCAAATGACAACTCATGTCTATGGCTAGGAAACTTAACCATCTTTGATTAACGAGCTAGTTAAGTAGAGGCATACTAGTGACACTCTGTTTGTCTATGTATTCACACATGTACTAAGTTTCCGGTTACTACAATTCTAGCATGAATAATAAAAATTATCATGATATAAGGAAATATAAATAACAAATTTATTATTGCCTCTATGATGCGGAGCATTCCTCGTTCATCCCCATGTACACTCCGACTACTCTCCAAGCCCCAAGAGGACATATGACGAGACCTCGAACATACGCCATTGGACACAAGGTACAACCGAGATGACCATGGAGAATCCAAGGACCAAGGCCAAGCATGGAAGAGGAGAAGGAAGAAGAAGCACGGACAAGACATGACTTGCTCGGATGATCCGGATCCCCAGCCGGACGATACAGACCAAGCCCGGATGATCCGGACCCCGACCCGGACGATCCGGGTAAAGTACCCGAAGACACCCGAAGCCGGATCATCCGGACGGTCGCCCGGATCATCCGGACCCCCGACACCTGGATCATCCGGGCCACCATCCGGATCATCCGGACCCCGCCTGCGTGCGTGACTTGGGCCGATGCCCGTGTACCCCTTCGCCCCTCACTTACCCCTTCGTGGCTTTGCACTATAAATAGAACTCCTCCTCCCCATTTTGAGGGTTAGCATTGGTTTAGCTCATTTGATATAGAGCCTTGCTCATCCATACGGATCTCCTCCTCGTGAGAGACCGTGGCCTCTTCGGAGAAGATACACCTGGATTCAAGACCCCTTTACGAGAAGATCCCTCGTGGATTCAAGACCTCCTCTCGGAGATGAACTACCGCCACTTGTATCATCCTTTGTTGGATTTGGACCGTGTATCTCTTTGTGTTTCTTGGATCTAGCACATGTGTGATCATATTCGTGTTGGTTGAGTGTTTTCTCTTGTGTTCCCCCGTGATTTACCTCATTTCCTTCCGCGCGTTCTTCGTGTTCCTCGTAGGGATCCTCTCCAAACGTGAAAGATCGGCCACTAGGGTTCTACCCTACATCATCTTGGTATCATGAGCCACGTTGATCACGATTTTGGAGCCCCTACCCTTTGTTTTTAGCTTGATTTTATTGATTTCGTCCTAAATCCAAAAATCCCCACCAAAAATAGCCCCCAATTTTTTTTATGATTTATTGGTTTTGATGATGTTTTGTTGATTTTGATCCGTGGATTTGCTTAGTTTCGAGTGGATCTAGCATCTCCCCAAGTTTCCCCATCTTCCATCCACGAAATCTCCTCAATTTTGTCCGAAAATCGTCCATTTCCACACAAAAATTCGTCCCCGAGAGGAAATCCCGAGCAGTTTGACCTGCCCGGATCATCCGGACCTTCTCCCGGATCATCCCGACACCTCCCGGATCAGCTGGGCCCTCTCCTGGACGCCCGGATAACCCACGCACCCGAATACCCGAACCGGAGCTGACGAACCCGGATGATCCGGAAGTACTCCCGGATCATCCAGACCAAGCCCGGATCATCCGGACCTCCTCCTGGATGTCCGGTTAACCCTGAAACTGACTCGGATGAAATTTTGTTTTGATCATAACTAATTCATCCGGAGTCCGTTTTTGACGTTCTTTAGCTCGTTTTGAAGATATGGACATTCCCCATCCCACAAAAATACCACCACCATCATTTCACTCCATCAAAGTTGGTGCATTTTGGCATCTTTGCCTAGGGCTTCCACCACATCGTTCGCTACGCCACCACCGACTTCCGCAACCTAACCCATTTTGTTCACCATAGCATTAGTGGTTGCTTGAGTAGTCATTCGAGTCTCCTAAGGTGTTTCGGCTACTTAGGGACGGTTGCTTCTTCCTCAACCACCACCACCACTTCCACATAAACGTGCTCACCATACACTTCCGACAACCAAACTTAACCTAATTTTGTTTGAGCTTGTTTGAGTTGTGGCTTGTGTTTCCTAAGGTGTTTCGGCTACTTAGGGATGGCAACTTCAACTTCGACACGTGTATAGCCCATCATTTCACTTCCGCATTGCCAAGTGCAAACCACCCCCGCCTTTTCGCTACCACCATTTGACATTTGCCTTTGGAGATTTTGAGTTTGCGGTTTTTCCGTTTCCTAGGGTGTTTCGGCTAACTAGGAACGGTTCGACATCGGCAACACCGCCTCTCATCATCGCCAAGGACGGTAACCTTGACGACATCATTGTATATTCCCCTTGCCATTGCATTGATAACCCCTAGCCCATTTTGCGTTACTTGCCTATCGAGACTAGCCATTTGAGTATTGCCGGCTACGTTACTTGTGAACATTACTGTCCCTTCCACTGCATACATACCATATCATCTTACTATCATATCATCTCTTGTGTCACAAGTTTGTTCCCGCATATATACAATTGCTATCTTGGTTTGTGCATTGTGCAAAAGTGGCCATAAAAAAGAGAATGAGCTTTTAAGCAAAAGAGAAAGAGCAAAGAGCTTGTAAGCAAGTGCCATAGCATCATACCACATTGCACATAAGATTGTCATATTCGATCATCTTCGATCATCTTGAGAGAACACCGGGAACCATACATAGATAGCATACTTGGGATAGATAGTTTATCCATTTTGCATCTTATAGGTTGTGCACAAGTGGCGTATCCGCCTATTGAGCAATCGTGCTAGCGTCTCTCTTGAGTTGTGCAACACGACCGTTTTCCGTGGATTCCACATTTTGTGCTCATTCCTTGGTTGCATGACCCCATTTATCTATCCGTGTGTGTGTTTCCGTGTGCCATATTGCTATTGGTCTACTTGTTTCGCTTGCGAAATTGTGAATCTCTTTCAACATTATTGACTCTTGCTAACATTTTGCATTAAATTTTTGTGCCACTATCCTCACCGAGCTCCACCATAAGCTTTACTTGTGTAGGTGTGAGAACCGACAAGAATTGGTACCAATTGTGCTATTTCCTTGTTACACATTTGAGTGATCATTGATCCATCTTCTACATTGGTCAAGGTACATTTGGTATAGTTCTTCTCTTTCTCCCACTAATATTTGCTCGAGTCTTGTGATGGATAGGCAAGGCATTTCCTCTCCGGTCTACAACAACAACGACGGCGTGAACAACCACATCAACAAAGCGTCCATCTTCGATCTACAACGACAAATGCAAGGCGCACAATCAAGATTGCGAGAGTGCATCGAGAACATCTACGTCGACGTTCGTCACTCCGAAGCAAGGAAAAGGGACTACATCGACAAGAAGCTTTCCGCACATAAAGAGGAGCAAAATGCAAGGATGGAGGAGATTAGAGCATTGATCAAGTCTTCTTCCCCTTCGTCATCTTCAAGGCGGCGACATTCAAGCCACAAGTCTTTGGAGCGCGAAAATGATGCAAGGGCAAATCGTCCTCGTCCACATCTACATGGCGACCACCATCACGTTTGTGATCAACATCATCATGAAGGGCAAGTCACCTCCAAGCAACATGTGCACAACGATGACGAACGACATCTACTACGAGCTCAAGCACGACAACGACAACATCATCATGAAGATGCTCCACAAGCGCAAATGCACAAGTCCCAACAAGCCCTACTTCACGCCAAGTCGAAGCTTCATGAGCAAAAGAGAAGACCGCAAGACGCGCACCACCAAGACGGAGTTACGACTACACCAACCACTTTGGCATCTTCACCAAGTGCTATCAAGGCATCTTCGCCTTTGGATGTACGACATCTTCGCCTACTACCCATGAGTACGCCTACAACAACTTCATCAAGTCCAAGGCGACCACCTACAAGTGAGGGCGACACTTTCATGTTCGGAAGCCCCTCAAGGAAGATGGCTGAGCATGGGAAATTCCCTTCGGTCATGGAGACAAGCTACGAGGTGCCACATCATATGGACCTCCCACACCAAGACGGTGACAAGAAGGTCGAGCAAGGGCCATCCCCTTCGACCACGGCGATAGGAGTTGAGCATGGAGACATTTGCACCTACATCTCTCCGACACCAACGTACGTCGAGATACCCCATTTGTCATGTGAGGAGAGCCACCACCCCATGAGTGATATGAGTGACTCCACCATATGTGACATTGAGAGCATTTCATATGAGAAGATGAGTGTGACCACCACTAGCCCCACACATGAGAGCATGCCACACATCCTATGTGAGGTTGAGAGCCATTTGAGTGACTCCACCAACCATATGAGTGAGAGCATCCTTGAGGGAGTGAGCGAGCCACAACACTTAGCGAGTGAGGTAGTTGACACGGCATGTGAGGCCACTATGATTTCTAACGACTTAACCTCTACTCCTAGTGTGTTTTCTTCTTTGGTGCTAGGTCTCCTACATGACGACATGCCTACCCTCGACGAGTCCATCCCTCCAATGGGAAAATCGATGGCCATGGTGGATGATGGTGCACCCCCCACATGGTTCCATCAAGATGAAGATGACAACGAGTGGATCTTCAGCACCTCACCTACAACACATGAGAGACGCTCCAAAGGTAATATAGGTGATGGTGCTTCTCTTGTCCCACTAGTGGACCCTCTTGACAATGATTGCTTGCATGATGTTGACACACTCCATGCTTCATGCTAGTGCGACTTCTTCATGCCTTGACTTACCTATTTATGATGAATATGATGATGAGCATGTTGAGGTGCCTAGTTGTGAAGCTATGCTCCATAGGATATCATGTGAAAATTCTATTGGTCACTTCATGTTTGATAATCCTATAAACTTGTCATATGCTATGAGTGAGATCACCCATATTGCATCATTACAATCTCAACATAGTAACTATGCATGCCCCATTAAAATCAATCCCATTTGCACTTGGCTATTTAGTGCAAATTAGCTATGCATGCCCCATTAAAATCTATATCACGCATCTCATTTACTTAAGCATTGGCTATTTAGTGCTAACCAACACAAGCACGTGCGCATCATGATGGATGATGTGTACATATATCACGCACACACAATTTTTCCTTTGCCTTTGTATTGTGTAGGTACTTATGAACACTCGTAAACCTCACAATCCCATGAGTTGATGAAACGAGCTCTTGACAGCAATGATGCTTTGGGATCACATGAATTGTCCTTACCACCGTTCCCTTCGCGCAAGGACTACGCGCATCTCTTCTACTTGGCTCTCACACGACTATGGGCTATTTACCACTTGTCACCTTATGCTCCTTTTGCCGTGTTCACTTTGCATATTATGCTTGCTCCTATGCCTTTGCCATGCAATTGTGACCCTTGCTTGCATCTACCCATGATTCACCATTATGCTACTTCTATGTGTATTTGCATGCTTGGTGGAAATACTTGTTGCTATTGCCATGTTTACCATGTGCTCCATACTATTGATGTTTGTTGTGTTTGGAGAGTCATGATGACCCATTGCTATTTACTTATGGCTTCTCACCAATACATTCATGATATTCTTCTCATATCTTGCTTTCATGCTTGTGATATGTCATGTGCATTATATATGCCCACTATTTGCACACGTGCCATGATTGCCATGATTCCCTCTAGTATGTTGCATCTTCGCACCACTAGCTTGCTTGACTTAATCGCTATGATTGCTTGCTATGTTGCATCACCCATGTTCCACTCTTACTCGCTTTCTTGGTTTGATGACATATATGCTCATGCCTCTCACATGATATATCTTGATCATTGTCTCTTGTGTCCATTAGTTGCCTCTCCCATATCCACTTGTATTGAGTGCAACCATACTATGCTTATTTATCTTGGAGACTTGGACACCTTACTTGTGATGCATGCTTGTTTGATTGAGCCTATGTTATTGGGTTGTTCTCGCATCATATGCCTCCATACTATGAAATTCTCCCTTGTCCTTTCTTATGATGAGCATGATGCATACACTTGTTTGGTATCTTACCACACGAATGATAGGTTTTGCACTTTCGCTAACCTCATTTGTTTTTCCGAGTGTTTGTCATGTTCTTTCGTTTTGAAGGATTCACAAGGCATTACCATCATGAGACATATTGGCTATTTGAAGGCATACATGATGCGCAACACCAATATTTTCGACATCCTCATAAAGGTGAACTCCTTCCCTATGAGCCATCCTCAAGTACGCATATTGGATGGGTCACTCTTTCATTGTTGTTTCCATCTAGTTGTCTACATGATACATCTCGTGAACGGAGGAGCAACATTGGAGATCGGCTACGTGGACATTCACATTGAGGAACGCTCACACTTATTGGATGCATCTTCGGAATTCCACTCATGCCATGACATCGAGTATTGGTACACCAACACCTCCATATTTTTTGATTCTGCTCATACATGTCATGCTCGATGGACATTTCATACTCTCCACAAGTGTGCACTGTATGCATGGGTTGACTCACATTATGCTTGTCTTGTTGCATCTATTTCCATTTCGTCGATGATATATGAGCTTGTGCATTTCCGTAGCAAATTTGTTGTGATCTACCTTGACCGCATATTCATACATCATGATCATATTGCCCACCATCAATTAGATGATACCATACACATATTGAGCATCCATTGCCATATTCATGCTATTGATGGACCATCTCTCTATGACATCATTTTGCACAATGGTAGAATTTTTCGCTTTGTGCACCATGCTAATTACCCCATGAATGCTTTGCATATCAATCTATATCATCTTGATAAGCTTCATGCACTTTCTCATGAACCATCTTGCCGCACGGACTCATATTTACTTCATGGACACTTTGTGTGCGCCAACCATTGTATTTCCAAGTGTACTTTGTGTTTGCTCATTTTGCATGTACCAAATACCGGAGACACCTTGGAGTACTTGGATTGCGCAATGCCTTCATCTACGTCCTACTACATGTCCGTCCACGACAATCATTTCCATGGTGATGAGGATCACGATCCGAGGTCGGATCTTTCCAGGGGGGGGGGCAGATGATGCGGAGCATCCCTTGTTCATCCCCATGTACACTCCGATTACTCTCCAAGCCCCAAGAGGACATATGACGAGACCTCGAACATACGCCATTGGACACAAGGTACAACCGAAATGACCATGGAGAATCTAAGGACCAAGGCCAAGCATGGAAGAGGAGAAGGAAGAAGAAGAACAGACAAGACAGGACTTGCCCGGATGATCCGGACCCCCACCCGGACGATCCGGGTAAAGTGCCCGAGGACACCCAAAGCCTGCTCGATGAAGCTGGATCATCCGGACCCCCGACACCAAGATCATCCGGGCCACCATCTGGATCATCCGGACCCCGCCTGCGTGCGTGACTTGGGCCGAGGCCTGTGTACCCCTTCGCCCCTCACTTACCCCTTCGTGGCTTAGCACTATAAATAGACCTCCTCCTCCCCATTTGAGGGTTAGCATTGGTTTAGCTCATTTGAGATAGAGCCTTGCTCATCCATATGGATCTCCTCATCGTGAGAGACCACGGCCTCTTCGGAGAAGATCCACCTGGATTCAAGACCCCTTTACGGGAAGATCCCTCGTGGATTCAAGACTTCCTCTCAAAGATGAAGTAACGCCACTTGTATCATCCTTTGTTGGATTTGGACCGTGTATCTCGTTGTGTTTCTTGGATCTAGCACATGTGTGATCATATTCGTGTTGGTTGAGTGTTTTCTCTTGTGTTCCCCCGTGATTTCCCTCGTTTCCTTCCATGCGTTCTTTGTGTTCCTCATAGGGATCCTCTCCAAACATGAAAGATCGGCCCTAGGGTTCTACCCTACATCACTCTAGGGCATATTTCCTTCACATCATCACCATCCCCTCCGACAAGAAGGATGCACTGATCTGCGCTGACCAACTCTATCGGGAAGCACTTGCAGCGACTACCGCCAAGGCACTTGCTCCTACCGCCGAAGCCCCGGGAGGGAAGAGGACTGGCAAGACCTCTCACACCCACTCTAGCAAGCGCACCTCTTCGGAGTGTTGTGCTCCCGTCGAGGACGTGCCAGAGAGCTCCACCGGCAAGAGCAAGAAATCTAGAGCTGCACCACCAGAGACCAAGAAGGTGTCCGTCAAGGAGGATGGCACGGGAGGGGATTTCACCATAAGCTCCACCCTCGATAGCAAATAGGAAGGCGCGCTCGTCACTTTCCTGCGGGCGAATGTCGATGTGTTTGCATAGCAAGCATCCGACACCCCCGGCGCTCCCAGGGAAGTGATTGAGCACCATCTTGCTGTCTGTCCTCATGTGCGACCCATCAAGCAGAAGGTCGGGAAGCAAGCTTTGGAAAGGCAGGAGTTCATCATAGAAGAGATCAAGAAGCTTGAAGCGACGGGCTTGGTGAGAGGAGTACTCCATCCGATATGGTTGGCCAATCCGGTGGTGGTGCGCAAGGCAAATGGGAAGTGGAGATTGTGTATTGATTACACAGATATCAATAAGGCCTATCCAAAAGACCCTTTCCTGTTGCCTCGCATTGACCAGATTGTTTACTCCACAGCCGGGTGTGACCTGTTATCATTCCTTGACGCCTACTCAGGATACCACCAGATTTTCATGACAAGAGAAGATGAAGAGAAGACAACATGCATCACCCCGTGTGGTACGTATTGCTTTTTATGGATGCCTTTCGGGTTGAAGAGTGTTGGCTCAACATTTGCAAGAGCAGTCCAAAATGGTTTTGAGCCCCAACTACATAGAAATATGGAAGCTTATATGGATGACATAGTGGTCAAAACAGAGGACAAGGCAACACTTGTACAAGATTTGGAAGAAATGTTTGCAAATCTGCGCAAGATCAACCTCAAGATGAACCCTGAGAAGTGTGTCTTCGGTGTTCCGTCCGGCAAACTTCTCGTGTTCTTTGTGTCACAGTGTGGGATCGAGGCGAATCCAGACAAGATCAAGGCCATTGAGCAGATTGAGGCGCCTAGGCGGATCAAGGATGTGCGTCGGCTCACTGGCTGCGTTGCCGCCATGAGCAGATTCATTTCCAAATCTGCTGAACATGCCCTTCCCCTTTTCAAAATCTTGAAAAAGGCGGGCCCAATGGAATGGACCCCAGAGGCTGAAGTAGCGCTGCACGACTTGAAGAAATGCCTCTCCTCCACGCTGATACTAGTTGCGCCTAAACCACAAGAGCCGCTGCTACTGTATCTAGTAGCAACGAATCAAGTGGTCAGCGCCGTGCTAGTAGCACAGAGGGAGGTCGACGAAGGGGCAGTGGCAATGGCATGACTGGCGGATGGTGAGCCAGAGCTCCCCCCAGCAGGGCCTGCTCCCGGCAAGGCGAGGCTCCCGGTAGGGTCTGACGCCGGCGGGACAGGGCCTGTGCAACCAAGTGAAGTGGTGCAGAAGAAGAAGATGATGCAGCACCCGATTTACTTTGTCAGCTCCCTCTTGAAGGGGGCTAGGTCAAGGTACTCCGGTGTGGAGAAATTGCTCATTGGCCTCCTTATGGCCTCGAGGAAGCTGCATCATTACTTCCAAGAGCACGAGATCACCGTCATCACCCGCCTCCCGTTGCAACGAATACTGCACAACCCGGATGCAACCAGGAGGATTGTGGAATGGGCCCTGGAGCTGTCGAGCTTTAATTTGAAGTTTGAAAGTACTTCAACGATCCAGAGTAGAGTCTTGGCCGAGTTCATTGCATAGTGGACCTCGACGCCCGACGAATAGATCCAGGAGACCACTCTTCACGGCAAGGAAACAAGTCGCAATTGGATTATGTACTTTGACGGGGCTTTCTCCCTACAAGGCGCCGGTGCTGGTGTGCTGCTTGTGGCACCCACTGGAGAGCACCTCAAGTATGTAATCCAGATGCACTTTCCCAGGGAGATGTCGACAAACAACACTGTTGAATACGAGGAGTTGCTTCCCAGTCTCAGGATCATGGCAAACCTCGGGATCAAGAAGCTCATCGTCAGGGGTGATTCATAACTTGTTGTCAGGCAAGTCAACAAAGATTATCAAAGCCCGTTAATGGAGGCCTACATAGATGAGGTGAGGAAGCTGGAGGAGTGTTTTGATTGTATACAGGCGGAACATGTTCCCCGAGTGGAGAACGAAATCGCCGACTACCTCCTGGCCTCGCGAGGACGACCCGGCAGGGGAGGTGCGAGCTCCACTGCCTCTCCTTCCCACAGACGAAGGCGCGGCCACAACGGATGAGCTTACCCCAAGCGGAGCCACCGTGTCCCCCTTCAGCTTCTTCGCCACAGGCGGCAGCCTACCGATGTGACGGAGAAGGTCAAGCCTCAGCAGCAAAAGCGAGAATAATACGGGGTTCAATCGCGGCATGTTCCAGCGGTCTCCTGCCGAGCTTAAAGCCCGAGAGCCTCTTGCGGGGCGTAGCCTCGGGAGGTCCAGAGGCAGAGGAAGGCGCACCAGAAGGGATGGAGCTGGCTTTGGGCAGTGCCTGAGCCGGGGTAGCCCCTCGGGAGATCATCCCCGACCTATCCTTCTTCGGGATCACGGGCGGGTCCTCTCCCCCCCTGCCTGGTGTTGGCCTCGTCGTTGTCCGGCAGGGTGCGGAGGATGTTGGCCCTGCGCCAGGGGGAAGTCCCCTCATTGGTCGCCTCCGAGTCGCGCTCCTCTTCTTCCTCATCTTCCTCCTCTCCTCCGCGGGAATCATCGGAAGACAATTCCACCGGCGGCGCCGCCTCCTGGCCCTCAGGAGGCACCTCCGGCACCAGACCGCTCCCATCAAAGGTGGGCATGGCGTCCACCACCTGTTGCTAGTTGTCGCGGCGGAACAAGGGGACAGGAGCGCCCTCCAGACTTTCCACGTCCTCTCCAGCCAGGAAGCGGAGAGCTGCGGCCAGATCCTCATCAGACAGGGCCTCCGAGCTTAGGCGGAGATTGTCGTCCGCATCACCAAGCCTGCACAACGGGCACAAGTGCGCCTGGAGCGGAGCCGCTCGCTGCGCCAGGAACTCCCTCAGGAGCGTGGCCCCGGTCAGCTTCGCCGCCTTCATGTTGCCCGGCCTCAGGTGGGCGTTCATCTTCTCCAGCACCAGCTTCGCCTATCGGCTGTCAAGCTTCGCATGGGACCACACCTCATCAGCCCGGGGCTGCTCCATGGGCAGCACCAACCGAGAGTGGGTGCATCCGGCATCCAGCATGACCCACTTGCTCCGGAAGCCATCGACCCTCTTCCCGGCCTTCGAGATTGTGTTGGCTTTGGAGTACGCGACAAAGCCAGCGCACGCCATGGTATGGCTGTCGGTGACTCAGAGGGAGAAGAAGTGGCGCAGCAAGGCCACAGAAGGCATCACCCCGATGTGCGCCTCGTAGTAGTAGGTGAAAATTGACAGGAGGAGAACGGAGTTGGGATGGAGGTGAAGAGCCTATAACCTGTAATGGCGGAGGACGGTGTAGAAAAACTCGGAGAAGGGAGGTGCCAAGCCGGCGATGATGGTGCTCATGAAGAAGGGGTAAAAGGTGCTCCCCTTGGCCTCAGGCTGGGCGGAACCGGCCCAGAGCATAGTCTCCCCCATCTCGTTGCCCCGCGCAGCCATCATCAGGCGCGTAGAGGCGAGATTCTTCTCCGTCATGTTGGGGGGGTCCAGGGCCGGCAAGTACCGAGCCGGTGGAGCCTCAGCCACGGCCTTGCGGGGCGCCATCGCTCGCTGCAGGAGGAAGAATGAGGCAGATCTGGTGATTTTAGAAGCAAGAGAGCAGGAGCAAGAAAGGGGATCTGAAGCAAGGCGAATGAGAGCAATGAAGGTAAGCCTAGCCCAGGCCAGCCTTCTGTCAATCGGGCAGTTGCTGAGGCAGCATGGGGAAGCGGAGACGCCCACGTCCAATCAACCGCCACGCGGCGACCAAGGCCGCTGGCTGTTGGGGCCTGCGGTGCTCCGCACTTGCCCTTTGGCTTCGCCGCTAAGCCAAGTCCGAGCGCGGCTTGAGCCCGGGGGCTACTGTCAGTGTTTTGGGAACGGGGGTCCCCAGACTTGCCTGCCTGCGCTTCTCAAGCAGAGGCCCAGTACGGCCCATCTTCATCAACCCAAGTTCAAGACCCTCGCGAGGGGCCAAGCCTCGCGGGGCGGACGACCCAAGGCTTCCTAAGGGGCAGATTCACCAGGCAGGCCCGCCAGGAGGCAGAGAGATCAAGGCAAGGAGTACCTCGCGAGGTGCTCGTGACGCAAGCCATGACGATCGAGACCAGGCGGGCGCTAGCCTGCGCAGTGTCCTCGTTTCCTCTTTGGTGCAAAGGGGGAAAGCGCAGGCGCGGAGTATCGAGGCCTCAAGCAAAGGTTTCCATATCAGTGCAACGAGACCAAGACCAGCAGGACAGTAGGACGGAGGTCACCATGGAGCCCAAGACGACATCATCGCCAGTGCCTTTGGCAGTCAAAGACAAACTTTAGTCAGGATAGCTTGTACTAGTTGTTCCCCTTCAAAATGGCCGTTGTTGGCTCCCTTCCCACTCGATATTTGGGAAGAGGACCAGGGCCTATATAAATAGAGATAGCCACCACCATAGAAAGGAGAGAGATCTGACCTAGAGCCAGCAGAGACAGAGCCATTCCTCTCCAAGAACACCACCACAAGAACACCCCCCGCGAGGGTGTTCTTCCTCTGTACTGTTCATCGTCAGCCCTAGAGGCAATCCACCACACCACACACTGGATTAGTGATGAGGACATCAATACAATTGTTACACCCACAGCCCCTGCTGCTATACATACTGGACCAATTACTAGAGCTCGTGCACGCCAACTAAATTATCAGGTACTTTCGTTTCTTGGTAATGATTCTAATGTTCATGAGAATATGATGCTGCCTAAATTGGATACATTTGTTTTGCTTAAAAATGAAGGGCCTAGCTTGGAGAAGGATGAACATTGGAGCAAGAACAAGCATGGAGATGATGGCATGCGCAAGGGGAACAAGAACGGAGTTACAAGTGATGATTTCAGGACTTTGAAGCCACCATAATGTGTGCATGAAGCCTTGGACGAAATATACAAGATGCCACTTCATAAATTTCGTCCCGAGGCTATTTTAGGTGCTGCGTCACCTTATTATTGGGCCAGGCCCATGTAATTTCGAAATACATAAGTATAGGCTATTTTTAGAGTCCGTATGTGTGGGGAAACAAGAGATAGGGTTGATTTCGGACCCCTCCACAAAGGGCCACGAAATCCACCCCCTCTTCCTCCATATATACAGCCCTTAGGGCATCGTTTAGACCTTGGGTTTTGTTTAGATTAAAAGTTCGCCATAGCTGCAACTTCGCGTACTTCGTTTGTGTTCAACGACCAGACAAAGGCGTCACAGAACCCCACCTTGATCAATAAAGCTTTCATCTTATATTCGCAATATCCAGATTGCAATCTTAGTTTCTTGCTTGTTCTTCGTTTGCTCGCAGGAAACAGACCCTCGTGGTCAGGTTGATCGTGCTCCGGCGTGGTCAATAACCTCTCGGAGTTGGTTTAGCGATTGCTAAGGCGCGACGTCCTTGCACGTTCGTAGTCGGATCGTCAAAGTCGACTTCCACCAAAGCGAAATCCACCATCTCATCGAAAGACGGGACACCTTTGCCTCTATCATCACCCAAATAAGGCTTCAAATCTGCAATGTTAAAAGTGGGACTAACCCCAAAATCTGCAGGCAGCTCAAGTTTATATGCATTATCATTTATTTTCTCTAACACCTTAAAGGGACCATCAGCACGTGGCATTAACTTTGATTTGCGCAAATCAGGAAATCTATCCTTACGCAAATGTAACCAAACAAGATCTCCAGGTGCAAACACAACATGTTTTCTACCCTTATCTCCAGCAAGTTTATATTTAGCATTCATACGCTCAATGTTTTCCTTAGTTAACTCATGCATTTTTAAAATCAATTCAGCACGTTGTTTAGCATCAAAATTAACCTTCTCCGAAGATGGAAGAGGCAACAAATCAATAGGTGCACGAGGTAGGAAACCATACACAACTTCAAAAGGGCACATCTTAGTAGTAGAATGCAATGAACGATTATAAGCAAATTCAATATGAGGCAAGCATTCCTCCCACATTTTCTTATTATTCTTCAAAACAGCCCTAAGCATAGTAGACAACGTTCTATTGACTACTTCAGTTTGTCCATCAGTTTGGGGGTGACAAGTAGTACTAAAATGCAAGCGAATAATTTCACGAAAGAACAAATCAGCAACATTAACAGCATCATCGCTTTTATGACATGGTATAAAGTGTGCCATTTTCGAGAATCTATCCACGACAACAAATATGCTATCCCTCCCCTTCTTTGTTCGAGGTAAACCTAAAACAAAGTCCATAGATATATCCTCCCAAGGAACACTAGGTACAGGCAAAGGCATATATAAACCATGAGGATTGAGTCGTGACTTAGCTTTTTGACATGTAGTGCATCGAGCAATAAAACGCTCAACATCCCGTCTCATCTTTGGCCAAAAGAAATGTGTAGCAAGTACGTCCTCCGTCTTCTTCACGCCAAAGTGTCCCATTAATCCTCCTCCATGCGCCTCCTGCAACAACAAAAGACGAACGGAGCTAGCTGGAATGCATAGCTTGTTAGCACGAAACACAAATCCATCGTTAACGACAAACTTGTTCCACATTCTTCCTTCTTTACAATTCTGCATTACATCTTTAAAATCAGCATCATGCACATAGTGATCTTTGATGGTCTCCAAACCAAATATTTTGAAGTCAAGTTGTGAAAGCATAGTATAGCGACGAGACAATGCATCAGCAATAACATTTTCTTTTCCCTTCTTGTGTTTAATGACATAAGGGAAAGTCTCAATGAATTCAACCCATTTAGCATGTCTACGATTCAGTTTAGCTTGACTTTTAATATGTTTCAAAGATTCATGATCAGAATGTATAACAAACTCTTTGGGCCATAAATAATGTTGCCATGTTTCTAAAGTCCGAACAAGAGCATATAATTCTTTATCATAAGTAGAATAATTCAGACTAGGCCCACTCAATTTTTCAGAAAAGTATGCAACAGGTTTGCCATCTTGTAATAACACACCTCCTAATCCAATTCCACTAGCATCACATTCAAGCTCAAAAGTCTTATTAAAATCAGGAAGTTGGAGTAAAGGAGCATGTGTCAACTTATCTTTCAATACCGTGAAGGCTTCTTCCTGTGCGGTACCCCAAAGAAAAGGCACATCTTTCTTTGTAAGCTCATTAAGAGGTGCAGCAATGGTGCTGAAATCTCTCACAAAACGCCTATAGAATCCAGCGAGGCCAAGAAAACTCCTCACTTGTGTGACCGTTTTGGGCTGTGGCCAACTCTCAATAGCTTCAATCTTGGCTTTATCAACTTCAATTCCCTGTGGAGTAACAACATAGCCAAGAAAAGATACTCGGTCGGTGCAAAAGGTGCACTTCCTGATGAGGACATCAATACAATTGTTACACCCACAGCCCCTGCTGCTATACATACTGGACCAATTACTAGAGCTCGTGCACGCCAACTAAATTACCAGGTACTTTCGTTTCTTGGTAATGATTCTAATGTTCATGAGAATATGATGCTGCCTAAATTGGATACATTTGTTTTGCTTACAAATGAAGGGCCTAGCTTGGAGAAGGATGAACATTGGAGCAAGAACAAGCATGGAGATGATGGCATGCGCAAGGGGAACAAGAACGGAGTTACAAGTGATGATTTCAGGACTTTGAAGCCACCATAATGGGTGCATGAAGCCTTGGACGAAATATACAAGATGCCACTTCATAAATTTCGTCCCGAGGCTATTTTAGGTGCTGCGTCACCTTATCATTGGGCCAGGCCCATGTAATTTCGAAATACATAAGTATAGGCTATTTTTAGAGTCCGTATGTGTGGGGAAACAAGAGATAGGGTTGATTTCGGACCCCTCCACCAAGGGCCACGAAATTCCCCCCTCTTCCTCCATATATACAGCCCTTAGGGCATCGTTTAGACTTTGGGTTTTGTTTAGATTAAAAGTTCGCCATAGCTGCAACTTCGCGTACTTCGTTTGTGTTCAACGACCAGACAAAGGCGTCACAGAACCCCACCTTGATCAATAAAGCTTTCATCTTATATTCGCAATATCCAGATTGCAATCTCAGTTTCTTGCTTGTTCTTCGTTTGCTCACAGGAAACAGACCCTCGTGGTCAGGTTGATCGTGCTCCGGCGTGGTCAATAACCTCTCGGAGTTGGTTTAGCGATTGCTAAGGCGCGACGTCCTCGCACGTTCGTAGTCGGATCGTCAAAGTCGACTTCCACCAAAGCGAAATCCACCATCTCATCGAAAGACGGGACACCTTTGCCTCTATCAAGTGGTATCAGATTTCCAGGTTGCTCGGTGAGATTTTACAGTTTTTCGTAGTTTAGATCGAGTCTGTTCTTCATACCTACAGTCCACGAAAAAGCCACAAAAAAAAATTAGTGTTAGTTCATCATATCCGAACCAATCTGAGCCTTTGCATAATCTTTTTAGGGTTTTGCTTTGTTGAATTTGCGGTTGCATCGTCGTGTCTAGTTGCTGGTCTTAGAGTCTAGTCTTTTAGAGTTTCGAGTTCTGGTCATAAGTTGTCACGCCGCCGCCGCACCATCATCATCACCCCTGCCATCTACCACCACCGCTTATCCTCCACCGCTTCGAATCCGTATCCATATACCACCACAACTGTCATATACCGCCACCGCTGCCATCTACCACCATATATCCACCACCAATCCGAGTTCTTGTCATATTAGGTTTGTTTTCGAGATCCATCTAGATTCCGATTCGTGTTTCCTTGCCGGAGTAGGTTTCGGGAAAAAAAAATTTTCTGGCTATCCTATTTTTAGGTGTTTCTGAGTGTTTTGAGACAGGTGCCATTATAGGAAGTTTTTTTTGACCCGTTTCCAGTTTTTGGGTCCGGACAGTCAAAAAAAAAAAATTTGGTCAAAAAAATTTCGTGCCCATCCTGTCAGTTTGAGCTAAGAAGAGTTTTGAGACACTCGCCATTATAGTGATTTTTCGCAAAAAAAAAAGCAGCGCAAAAAAAAAAGAGCGCAAAAAAAAAGAGCGAAAAAAAAATTCCAGAGTGTGCTTTTCCCTTGTTTACGTGCCGCGCCGTGATTTTGTTAGTGTTCTAGGCTCGCGTCTCTAGCACAGTCTAGCATAGGACCAGCACAGTACCGTCGTTGAGCGTTTATTCAACTTTGCATCTCTGAATTGATTATTGCTGACCCTTTTTGCTACCATATTATAAGCCTTCCCAGCTCCACATACATCTACGTCGTGCGTTTGACTCTCCCTGGTAATCGCTCTATCCAAGCTTTGAGAGTTTTTGACTACAACGGTTGCCGATCACCGCCTGCTGCTGGGTAAGAACTGGTAAGAATTTGAGATTTGCTTGACGGATTTGTGACACCCACCACCACCACTTGTTCGTAGTCTGTAGGATCATATTCTTGTGTGTTTCTATTGCTGCTAACCATGCCAGGATCACAAGCCGACGAGATTGACTGGGAGAATTTATCGAACAAGGAGCTTCATGATAAGTTTCAGCAAATGATGACTGAACAGGTGCAAGATGTGCTGAACAATTTTGAAGAGGCCATGGAGAAGATCACTGGCTTTGAGAAGACGTTCGAAACAAAGCTCGATAACAAGTTTAATGAATTTCTCGCGCGTCTTCCACCACCACCACCCGCTGCAGCTAACGCACCTCTCCAACAACAACAACAACAACGACTACCTCCACGTCGCGAAGCAGACCTCCGCCGAGCAAGCCGTGTTCCTCTTGCGTTTGGCCAAACTGTTGGTGCTGCTGTTGATACTTCTGTGGCTCCTGCTGCTGATGCGGAGGAGGATGATTATGTGGGAGACTATGAGGATGAGGTTGATCAAAATCAACACTACGTGCAGCCACCTGTACCACCACCAGCAGGTCGACCTCAGGTATATATTCGTAATGGTAGGCCTGCACCACCACCTCAGGTACGAGATGATGTCCATATTCCTAAACTGAAATTGAATATTCCACCATTTGAGGGTAGATATGTTCCTGATATATATCTTACTTGGGAGTTAGAAACTGAACAACGATTTACATGTTTACAATATCCTGAGGAGAGACGAGTTGCTGCTGCTGTTTGTGCTTTCACTAGTTTTGCATGTGTATGGTGGTCTGAACATTGTAGATTGTATCCTATTCCAACTACTTGGGCCGCTTTGAAAACTGCTATGCGTACGCGTTGGGTTCCACCATATTATCAACGTGAATTGCTTCAAAAATTACAGCGCCTAAGACAAGGAAAAAATTCTGTAGAAGAATATTATCAGGAATTACAAACTGGCATGATTAGATGTGGTATTGTTGAGGAGAATGAAGCTATGCTTGCACGTTTTCTGGGTGGATTAAATAGAGAGATTCAGACCATTCTAGACTATAAGGAGTATACTAATATCACTCGTTTATTCCATCTTGCTTGTAAAGCTGAGCGTGAAGTGCAGGATCGACAAGCATTGGGGCGAACTAACTTTTCTACAGGCCGACCTTCATCATGGACACCACGTGCATCTTCTACTTCAACTGCACCAGCACCTCCATCCGGTGCCACCTCCAGCCGTGATACAAGAAAACAGGCACAACCACCATTATCTGCCAAGAGCGCACCTGCGGGGCCTGCACAGCGTTCTTCTTCTTCCATGGCATCAACAGGGCACACAAGTGATATTATTTGTCGTCGTTGTAAGGGAGGAGGTCATTATGCGAGAGAATGCAAATCTCCGCGTGTGATGATTGCTACCGCGGATGGTGGATATGAGTCCGCTAGTGACTATGATGAGGAGACTTTGGCTCTTATTACACGTGAAGAACATGGTGGAGATGATTCTGATCATGAGACGCAATACATGGCTCCTGAAGATGCTGACAGGTATGAATGTTTAGTTGCTCAACGTGTTTTGAGTGTGCAGGTCACACAAGCTGAGCAAAATCAGAGGCACAATTTGTTCCATACTAAGGGAGTTTTGAAGGAACGTTCTGTGCGCGTCATAATAGACGGAGGGAGCTGCAACAACTTGGCTAGCATGGAGATGGTGGAGAAGCTTTCTCTCACCACAAGACCACATCCACATCCTTACTACATCCAATGGTTCAACAACAGCGGCAAGGTTAAGGTAACACGTACTGTTCGTGTGCATTTTAGTATCTCTACATATGCTGATTATGTTGATTGTGATGTGGTACCTATGCAAGCATGTTCCTTATTACTTGGTAGACCATGGCAATTTGATAAAAATTCTGTACACCATGGTAGAAACAATCACTATACTCTTGTTCATAAGGATAAAAATATTACTTTGCTTCCTATGACTCCTGATTCCATTTTGAAAGATGATATTAATAGAGCTAATAAAGCAAAACAGGAGACGAATAAGAGTGAAAATCAGATTGTGGCAAAAGAATTTCAGCAACAAATGAAGCCTAACAATAAACCATCTAGTGTTGCTTCTGAAATTAAATTGAAAAGTGCATGTTTATTTGCCACCAAATCTGATATTGATGAGCTAGATTTCGGCAAATCTGTTTGCTATGCTTTTGTGTGCAAAGAGGCATTATTTTCATTCGAGGACGTGCCTTCCTCTTTGCCTCCTGCTGTCACTAACATTTTGCAGGAGTTCGCTGACGTCTTTCCACAAGACGTGCCACCGGGATTACCGCCTATTCGAGGGATTGAGCATCAGATTGACTTAATTCCCGGTGCTTCACTGCCAAACCGTGCACCATACCGTACCAATCCAGAGGAGACGAAGGAGATTATGCGCCAAGTACAAGAGCTTCTCGACAAAGGTTATATACGCGAATCCCTTAGTCCTTGTGCTGTTCCTATTATTCTAGTGCCGAAAAAGGATGGTACATCACGTATGTGTGTTGATTGCAGAGGCATTAATAATATTACTATTCGTTATCGTCATCCTATTCCTAGGCTAGATGATATGCTTGATGAATTGAGTGGTGCTACAATATTCTCCAAAGTTGATTTGCGTAGTGGCTACCACCAAATTCGTATGAAATTGGGAGATGAATGGAAAACAGCATTTAAAACTAAGTTTGGATTATATGAGTGGTTAGTCATGCCTTTTGGGTTAACTAATGCACCTAGTACTTTCATGAGATTAATGAACGAAGTTTTACGTGCTTTCATTGGACGATTTGTGGTAGTTTACTTTGATGACATACTGATTTATAGCAGATCTTTGGAAGAACATTTGGAACATTTATGTGCTGTTTTTATTGCTCTACGTGATGCACGTTTGTTTGGTAACCTTGGGAAGTGCACCTTTTGCACCGACCGAGTATCTTTTCTTGGCTATGTTGTTACTCCACAGGGAATTGAAGTTGACAAAGCCAAGATTGAAGCTATTGAGAGTTGGCCGCAGCCCAAAACGGTCACACAAGTGAGGAGTTTTCTTGGCCTCGCTGGATTCTATAGGCGTTTTGTGAGAGATTTCAGCACCATTGCTGCACCACTCAACGAGCTTACAAAGAAGGATGTGCCTTTTGTTTGGGGTACCGCACAGGAAGAAGCCTTCACGGTATTGAAAGATAAGTTGACACATGCTCCTTTACTCCAACTTCCTGATTTTAATAAGACTTTTGAGCTTGAATGTGATGCTAGTGGAATTGGATTAGGAGGTGTGTTATTACAAGATGGCAAACCTGTTGCATACTTTTCTGAAAAATTAAGTGGGCCTAGTCTGAATTATTCTACTTATGATAAAGAATTATATGCTCTTGTTCGGACTTTAGAAACATGGCAACATTATTTATGGCCCAAAGAGTTTGTTATACATTCTGATCATGAATCTTTGAAACATATTAAAAGTCAAGCTAAACTGAATCGTAGACATGCTAAATGGGTTGAATTCATTGAGACTTTCCCTTATGTCATTAAACACAAGAAGGGAAAAGAAAATGTTATTGCTGATGCATTGTCTCGTCGCTATACTATGCTTTCACAACTTGACTTCAAAATATTTGGTTTGGAGACCATCAAAGATCAATATGTGCATGATGCTGATTTTAAAGATGTAATGCAGAATTGTAAAGAAGGAAGAATGTGGAACAAGTTCGTCGTTAACGATGGATTTGTGTTTCGTGCTAACAAGCTATGCATTCCAGCTAGCTCCGTTCGTCTTTTGTTGTTGCAGGAGGCGCATGGAGGAGGATTAATGGGACACTTTGGCGTGAAGAAGACGGAGGACGTACTTGCTACACATTTCTTTTGGCCAAAGATGAGACGGGATGTTTAGCGTTTTATTGCTCGATGCACTACATGTCAAAAAGCTAAGTCACGACTCAATCCTCATGGTTTATATATGCCTTTGCCTGTACCTAGTGTTCCTTGGGAGGATATGATAGAGGCAAAGGTGTCCCGTCTTTCGATGAGATGATGGATATCGCTTTGGTGGAAGTCGACTTTGACGATCCGACTACGAACGTGCGAGGACGTCGCGCCTTAGCAATCGCTAAACCAACTCCGAGAGGTTATTGACCACGCTGGAGCACGATCAACCTGACCACGAGGGTCTGTTTCCTGCGAGCAAACGAAGAACAAGCAAGAAACTAAGATTGCAATCTGGATATTGCGAATATAAGATGAAAGCTTTATTGATCAAGGTGGGGTTCTGTGACGCCTTTGTCTGGTCGTTGAACACAAACGAAGTACGCGAAGTTGCAGCTATGGCGAACTTTTAATCTAAACAAAACCCAAAGTCTAAACGATGCCCTAAGGGCTGTATATATGGAGGAAGAGAGGGGAATTTCGTGGCCCTTGGTGGAGGAGTCCGAAATCAACCCTATCTCTTGTTTCCCCACACATACGGACTCTAAAAATAGCCTATACTTATGTATTTCGAAATTACATGGGCCTGGCCCAATAATAAGGTGACGCAGCACCTAAAATAGCCTCGGGACGAAATTTATGAAGTGGCATCTTGTATATTTCGTCCAAGGCTTCATGCACCCATTATGGTGGCTTCAAAGTCCTGAAATCATCACTTGTAACTCCGTTCTTGTTCCCCTTGCGCATGCCATCATCTCCATGCTTGTTCTTGCTGCAATGTTCATCCTTCTCCAAGCTAGGCCCTTCATTTGTAAGCAAAACAAATGTATCCAATTTAGGCAGCATCATATTCTCATGAACATTAGAATCATTACCAAGAAACGAAAGTACCTGGTAATTTAGTTGGCGTGCACGAGCTCTAGTAATTGGTCCAGTATGTATAGCAGCAGGGGCTGTGGGTGTAACAATTGTATTGATGTCCTCATCACCTGCTGTCACTAACATTTTGCAGGAGTTCGCTGACGTTTTTCCACAAGACGTGCCACCGGGATTACCGCCTATTCGAGGGATTGAGCATCAGATTGACTTAATTCCCGGTGCTTCACTGCCAAACCGTGCACCATACCGTACCAATCCAGAGGAGACGAAGGAGATTATGCGTCAAGTACAAGAGCTTCTCGACAAAGGTTATATACGCGAATCCCTTAGTCCTTGTGCTGTTCCTATTATTCTAGTGCCGAAAAAGGATGGTACATCACGTATGTGTGTTGATTGTAGAGGCATTAATAATATTACTATTCGTTATCGTCATCCTATTCCTAGGCTAGATGATATGCTTGATGAATTGAGTGGCTCTACAATATTCTCCAAAGTTGATTTGCGTAGTGGCTACCATCAAATTCGTATGAAATTGGGAGATGAATGGAAAACGGCATTTAAAACTAAGTTTGGATTATATGAGTGGTTAGTCATGCCTTTTGGGTTAACTAATGCACCTAGTACTTTCATGAGATTAATGAACGAAGTTTTACGTGCTTTCATTGGACGATTTGTGGTAGTTTACTTTGATGACATACTGATTTATAGCAGATCTTTGGAAGAACATTTGGAACATTTACGTGCTGTTTTTATTGCTCTACGTGATGCACGTTTGTTTGGTAACCTTGGGAAGTGCACCTTTTGCACCGACCGAGTATCTTTTCTTGGCTATGTTGTTACTCCACAGGGAATTGAAGTTGACAAAGCCAAGATTGAAGCTATTGAGAGTTGGTCGCAGCCCAAAACGGTCACACAAGTGAGGAGTTTTCTTGGCCTCGCTGGATTCTATAGGCGTTTTGTGAGAGATTTCAGCACCATTGCTGCACCACTCAACGAGCTTACAAAGAAGGATGTGCCTTTTGTTTGGGGTACCGCACAGGAAGAAGCCTTCACGGTATTGAAAGATAAGTTGACACATGCTCCTTTACTCCAACTTCCTGATTTTAATAAGACTTTTGAGCTTGAATGTGATGCTAGTGGAATTGGATTAGGAGGTGTGTTATTACAAGATGGCAAACCTGTTGCATACTTTTCTGAAAAATTGAGTGGGCCTAGTCTGAATTATTCTACTTATGATAAAGAATTATATGCTCTTGTTCGGACTTTAGAAACATGGCAACATTATTTATGGCCCAAAGAGTTTGTTATACATTCTGATCATGAATCTTTGAAACATATTAAAAGTCAAGCTAAACTGAATCGTAGACATGCTAAATGGGTTGAATTCATTGAGACTTTCCCTTATGTCATTAAACACAAGAAGGGAAAAGAAAATGTTATTGCTGATGCATTGTCTCGTCGCTATACTATGCTTGCAGATTTTGGGGTTAGTCCCACTTTTAACATTGCAGATTTTGGGGTTAGTCCCACTTTTAACATTGCAGATTTGAAGCATTATGTGGGTGGGGAAGATGAACTTCCGTCGAGGACGACTTCATTTCAAGAAGGGGAGGATGATGAGGACATCAATACAATTGTTACACCCACAGCCCCTGCTGCTATACATACTGGACCAATTACTAGAGCTCGTGCACGCCAACTAAATTATCAGGTACTTTCGTTTCTTGGTAATGATTCTAATGTTCATGAGAATATGATGCTGCCTAAATTGGATACATTTGTTTTGCTTACAAATGAAGGGCCTAGCTTGGAGAAGGATGAACATTGGAGCAAGAACAAGCATGGAGATGATGGCATGCGCAAGGGGAACAAGAACGGAGTTACAAGTGATGATTTCAGGACTTTGAAGCCACCATAATGTGTGCATGAAGCCTTGGACGAAATATACAAGATGCCACTTCATAAATTTCGTCCCGAGGCTATTTTAGGTGCTGCGTCACCTTATTATTGGGCCAGGCCCATGTAATTTCGAAATACATAAGTATAGGCTATTTTTAGAGTCCGTATGTGTGGGAAAACAAGAGATAGGGTTGATTTCGGACCCCTCCACCAAGGGCCACGAAATCCACCCCCTCTTCCTCCATATATACAGCCCTTAGGGCATCGTTTAGACCTTGGGTTTTGTTTAGATTAAAAGTTCGCCATAGCTGCAACTTCGCGTACTTCGTTTGTGTTCAACGACCAGACAAAGGCGTCACAGAACCCCACCTTGATCAATAAAGCTTTCATCTTATATTCGCAATATCCAGATTGCAATCTCAGTTTCTTGCTTGTTCTTCGTTTGCTCACAGGAAACAGACCCTCGTGGTCAGGTTGATCGTGCTCCGGCGTGGTCAATAACCTCTCGGAGTTGGTTTAGCGATTGCTAAGGCGCGACGTCCTCGCACGTTCGTAGTCGGATCGTCAAAGTCGACTTCCACCAAAGCGAAATCCACCATCTCATCGAAAGACGGGACACCTTTGCCTCTATCAATTAGGGTATTACACCACAACGGTGGCCCGAACCAGTATAAACCTTGTGTCCCTTCTTTTGTTCATCGTGTAGCTTAGATTCGCGACGAGGATTTGGGGCGTGGATCGGTAGGGAGAAGATCTTCGTGCGCACCCCAGAGTTCGAACCTTAAGGGTTTTGCCGGAACCCGATATCCGACACCTGGCACCGCACCAGCTCAGCAGCCTGCCAGCTTGCATGGCACCGCACACCTAACTGGCTCAGACGCGCGTCGAAGCCAGGTGAGGCGGCGACGGACGGGATGGGCCTCATTACCGTCCCCAATAAAGCAATGGTACACTTGAGGAGCGCATTTAATGCGTTTTGTCCCATAATAACGGGCGATAAGCTCAGCCACTGTACACCTTTCCACCTCCTGTATGCCACTGTGGCATCCCCTTATTTTATAAAAGGAGGCCCGAGGCATACTGGAGGGGGATTCGGCTTTTTTTGGACTACGCACACGCCGTAGCTAGTTCAAGAACACTTAGATATACACCAAAGCAGGACTAGGGTATTATGCATCCTCGCGGCCCGAACCTGGGTAAACGATTTGTGTGCTGACTCTAGACCCGCGCTTTTCACAACCTCGCGCCCATCGACCATAGTAGCGATTCCAGTGATCCCATAGGTGTCGTTTCCACCGACACTTTTATATCGATATTTGTTGCATTATGGGCTGTTATTACACGTTATGTCACAATACTTATGCCTATTCTCTCTTATTTTACAAGGTTTACATGAAGAGGGAGAATGCCGGCAGCTAGAATTCTAGGCTGGAAAAGGAGCAAATATTAGAGACCTATTCGGCCCAACTCCAAAAGTCCTGAAACTCCATGGAAGTTATTTTTTGAATTAATAAAAAATGTTGAGCAAAGAAAATACCAGAGGGGGGCCACCCACCATCCACAAGGGTGGGGGCGCGCCCTACCCCATTGGGCGCGCCCACCTGCCTCGTGGGCCCCCTGGCAGGCCTCTGGGCCCCATCTTCTTCTATAAGAAGTCTTTTACCCTAGAAGAAAATCATAGGCAAGCTTTCGGGACGAGACACCGCCACCACGAGGCGGAACCTTGGCAGAACCATTCTAGGGCTCTGGCGGAGCTGTTCTGCCGTGGAAACTTTCCTCCGGGAGGTGGAAGTCATCACCGTCCTCATCACCATTGATACTCTCATCGGGAGGGGGTCAATCTTCATCAACATCTTCACTAGCACCATCTCCTCTCAAACCTGAGTTCATCTCTTGTATCCAATCTTTGTCTCAAAACCTCAGATTGGTACCTGTGGGTTGCTAGTAGTGTTGATTACTCCTTGTAGTTGATGCTAGTTGGTCTATTCGGTGGAAGATCATATGTTCAGATCCTTTATGCATATTAATACCCCTCTGATTATGAACATGAATATGATTTTTGAGTAGTTACGTTTGTTCCTGAGGACATGGGAGAAGTCTTGCTATAAGTAGTCATGTGATTTGATATTCGTTCGATATTTTGATCAGATGTATGTTGTCTTTCCTCTAGTGGTGTTATGTGAAAGTTGACTACATGACACTTCACCATTGTTTGGGCGAGGAAGGCATTGGGAAGTAATAAGTAGATGATAGGTTGCTAGAGTGACAGAATCTTAAACCCTAGTTTATGAGTTGCTTCGTAAGGGGCTAATTTGGATCCATATGTTTCATGCTATGGTTAGGTTTACCTTAATACTTCTTTTGTAGTTGCGGATGCTTGCAATAGGGGTTAATCATAAGTGGGATGCTTGTCCAAGAAAGGACAATACCCAAGCACCAGTCAACCCACATACCAAATTATCAAAGTAACAAACATGAATAATATGAGCGTGATGAAAAACTAGCTTGACGATAATTCCCATGTGTCCTCGGGAGCGCTTTTCTCTATATAAGAGTTTGTCTAGGCTTGTTCTTTGCTACAAAAAGTATTGGGCCACCTTGCTGCACCTTATTTACTTTCGTTAGTTGTTACCCGTTACAAATTACCTTATCACAAAACTATCTGTTACCGATAATTTCAGTGCTTGCAGAGAATACCTTACTGAAAACCGCTTGTCATTTCCTTCTGCTCCTCGTTGGGTTCAACACTCTTACTTATCGAAAGGACTATGATAGATCCCCTATACTTGTGGTTCATCAGGCACCTCGACCGTCACTCCGCACAATGCCCATCCTGAGTGAGCATCCCTCCTCGATACCCCCGCAACTCCCATGCTCCCTTCTCATCCCACGCCTACCCCTGAGGGAGAGCCCTCGAGGCAGCGCCGTCATGTTACCTTTAACCCGACGGTCTCGGTTAACATCGTCAGTTCAGGACCCGAGTCCGACCTAGGAGAGGATCTAGCAGCGTCGGTAGAGCCCTAGAGCATCTGAGTATCTGCAGCGGTCATGTGATGTACGGATGTAGTTGTATGAGCCATGATGTATCATTTCATGTATGCGAGTAGTCACACCCGTCATGATGACTACCTTTCATGTATGAGTCTATGTATAATTATGCTGGACTTTTTATTATTCATTGTGTTTCTCGATATTTTTTTTGCTTCTTTCGGGTTTGTCACTGGGTTTTCTTCCCATTTTTGGATGTTGCTCATCGCGGTTGCTTTTATTGGGAAAAACAAATAGTAGGATGATGCAAGGATGCAACAGCACACAGGCTTGTGAGGATGTGCCTGTTCATCACTCAACAAAACAGGCAGGACATTCCCTCGAGCCGTATCCGCAACCACCGCCTCCACCGCCACATCTGCCCTCCACTGTACAAATTATGCGCATGTTTTAGGAAAGAAGGAACAATGATCTGTCAGGACCCCGACTCAATGGCACACCGATCTAGCATGTAACACCTCATATCACTTTGCGGCCTCACGCACGGTATTCCCACGGGTATCGCCTTACCAGGCCCGGGACCATTCGCGCCTTTTGGCTCACGTATATGATAGTGTCGCTAGCATCAATATGACAAGGAGCCCGGGCTGACATGGCTAGACGTGAACCCAAAGTGGCACTAACTTACACGGACAGACATACATGACCCAGCAACGAACGTGTCGGTCATCAGCGAGTGAATCCGGGCTGTAGCAACTGGGCTAGCAGGACTCCAGTAAACCGGGCTGTAGTAGGCTAACAGGACACCGGTAGACACCGCGTGACATTTCCCCGAAGGGACAAACACAGGAACGAAGAAGGACACATGCCGGCTAGCCTAAGTGTTCCAGAGCAGTAGCAAGCTACCAAGGCTCGGTGGAAGCACTAGGAGACATTTCCCGTTAAAGAGGCTACCAAGGATAAACAACTAGATAGTTAGATCCCACACATACCAAGCATTTCAATAACACACACAATATGCTCGATATGTGCAAATACAACATGGCATCACAACATGACTCTACAACTCAAGTATTTTATTCAATAGGCTCCGAGGAGCGAGATATTACAAACCTGGGTCTCATGACCCAACATTCAGAGCACACAATCAAAGCACAAGCGGAAGATTAACATGTCTGAGTACAGACAACTATAAATGAAAAAGGCTGAGAAGCCTGACTATCTACTAGCTCCTGCCGAGGGCACAAGATCGTAGCTGAGGTAACAAGCTAAACGTCGAAGTTCACATGGTACTACTAGTGAGACTGAAGTCTCTCTGCAAAAACATAAAATAGGCAAACGTGAGTACAAATGTACCCAGCAAGACTTACATCAGAACTATCTACATATGCATCAGTGTCAACAAAGGGGGTGGTGGAGTTTAACCGCAGCAAGCCAGCTTCGACTCGGTGGCTATCCTGAACTACGACTGTAATGTAACTCTTTTGAGGTGGCGCACACGAGTCCACATATTCACCATATCAATACGCCACTATGGATCCGCTCCCGTCTCCCTACGAGAACGCCATCCATAGCACTCACGCTTATCTTTACGCATTTTACAGTATCCACTTTCACTTGTCTATGAACTGTACAGGCAACCCAGAAGTCCTTTTCCGTGGACACGGCTATTCAAATAGTTCATATTAACCCTGCGGGGTGTACTTCTTCACACACGCTCTCGCCACTTACCTCCATGTACACGTCATGTATCTCGGCAACCTTCAAGCGGAAGCCTAGCGAGGGTGTCGGCCACGACCTGACTAACCACACAAGTCTCTCGTCCAGGTTTATCGCCAATTCGGGTTCCATCCGCAAGGAGATCCGGCCGGGGTGTCGCTCACGGCCCCAAATGATGTGAGCAGGGTTCCCAAGCCCACCTCGACGGGTGGATCTACGCTTGGTACACCGTGCCACGGTGCCTAGTCTATCCCAAGCCCACCTGTACCGGGTGCCACTTGGTAGACTACTAACACTACCTACAAACACCAGAAACTAGTTGCGACTCCTAGACAGAGATCGAGTTGATTAATAAGTCGAGAGGGGCACTTAAGCATTCCAATGTGTGGTAGTAGCTGTTCATGGATCACAAACACAGAACTCAGTTCCTGAGGACGGTTTCAATGAGAAAACCCACCGTGTACTCCTACATGGCCTCTCACTGCTACCTTTACCAAATCGTGTTCACACACTTAGCTCTCAGCAGTAGGACATGTTCACAACTTTCCAATTCATCCCCGATGAATCAGACCTGACACAACTCTAAGCAATAGCAGGCATGACAAACAAGCATGAATGAGTAGGCACAACAGGGCTCAAACAACTCCCACTCATGCTAGTGGAAAGGAGTTCAACTACCGCAACATGTAACCGTTGAATCGTTGTTGTCCTAATGCAGTAAAAGAGAGCAGGAGCGAGAGAGTGGGATTGTATCGGAATGAACAAGGGGGTTTTGCTTGCCTGGCACTTCTGAAGATAGTATAGTTCTTCATTGGTGTCATTGATCACTTCGTCGAAACACGTCTATCGAGAGGGAACAAACACCGGCAAACAAGGAAGAACACCATCAATGCAATGCACAATATGATGCATGATCATGACATGGCAATATGATGTGATTTGAGCTAATGCAACTAGCAGCGGGTTAAATGAAGTTGGTTTGAACCTTAGGTTCAAATTCAAACTCCATATGTGAAGGTTTAAATGCCATTATATGATTTGGCCTAAACAGCAGCCATAAGTTGTTCTAACATGCATGAAAATGGTACAGATGGATAGATTGGATTTTTCAGATCATTTTTCATATATAATTTATTTCATTTGGAGTTACGGCTGAATTTCTATGATTTTTAGAAGTTTTGGATATTTTCTGGAATTTCTTGTATAAGAATAAATCCATAAAATAATTAACTGCGTCAGCACTGCGTCACTGTGACATCACGGTCAACGGGGCCGGACCAGGTCAAACTTACCAGTGGGTCCCGTCTGTCAGTAGTTAGTTAAACTAACTAAGTTTAATTAGCGTTTAACTAATACTAACCTAGCTTAGTTAGTGGCCTGGGGCCCACACGTAAGTGACCCAGGGGGTCAAACTGGGTCCACCCGGGGTCAACGGTCAGCAGGGTCAAACTCGCCGCGACTCAACGCCGGTGAGGCCCGAGACGGCGGCGCGGCTCGAAAATTGCCCACGGGTGTCCAAATGGGCGGCGAAGAGGCTCTACGGGTGCAGCGCGACGAGGCGCGTCTAACGGGGCAAGCGGGAGCAGCTGGGGTGGACCGAGCTCGTCGGAAGCGAGCTCGCGGCGGCGGCCGGTGTTTGGTGGCGTGCGGGTTTGATGTTACGGGGCACGATAGGGGCTACAGGCGGGTGTGTTCAGCTCCTAGGGCTGCAAGGAATGCGCTGATGAGCCCGAACGCGGGTGGCAGCAGCTGAGGTCGCGGCGGCGATGAGGTACGGCGCCGGCGAGCTTCGGCGTCCGTGCAACTACAGCCTAGAGGAGGCAGCGAGCAATGAGGTTCAGGGGAGGAGGAATAGAAGCTCACCGCGACCACGATGGGAAGGTCAGTGGGCGCGGGGGAGGTCCGGAGTGAGCAGGGCGACGGTGGCGATCTCGGTGACCCGAGGAGGAAGAAGAGGTTAGGGCCGACGCTTCGGGGCGTCTGGCGTCGCATGAATCGACAGAGAGGCGTAGGCGATGGTGGCGGAGCTTCTGGGCATGTAGGATAGGCGAGGGGGAGGCGGTGGCCGCGGTGGTGGCGAACGGCGGCGATGAACCCATTTGGGTGGGTGAGGGAGAGAGGTCCAGGGGAGGGGATGAGCATGGGGAAGATTGGGAGGGGGTCGAGGGGAGCGCGTGGCATCACCCGAAGAGGCTAGGGCTAAGCGGCAAGCAGGAGGTGGCGGGGCGCGTGCTCGTGTGCGGCGGCCACGCGCGTGCTGTCCTCCTGGCGGGAGGCAGGTGATGACTAGCACTATGGGCCAGTGGGTCGCACAGTGCTGGGCCAGCTGGGGCGCCAGATGGGCTGTAGGTGAGTTAGGTAGGTTTTATGTCCTTTTCTTTTTATTTGTTTTTGTTCTGTGTTTTGAAATAGTAGAAATACTATTCCATTAAGGAAAAACCTGAAAATATTCACAGGCACATTTGAAAATATTCTCAACAGCCTAAAAATACCTTCAAGATTATTTGGGCATTTTAAAATATTTATAGGATTTAAATTGCCCAAATGCAAATACTTATGGCTTGGTGCAAAAATCCAGAATAGCCTCCAAAAATATGAAACCATTCTTGGAAGAGGGTCTAGCTAGGACCAAAGATGGTGAACATTTATGAAGGGCATTTTGGGTTCATTGAAATTCCAATTGTTGGAACCTAATATTTCAAAGGGGGTGTTGGGGTTTGTTAGTCCCCATTTCAAGTTTCTGAGAAAATTTAAACATGATGCAACAACAGATGCTAGCTCTAGACAGACCAGAGCTAGGGATGTGACAACTCACCCCCACTAAACAAGAATCTCGTCCCGAGATTCAAGATGCGAGGTAAGAAGACAGAGGGAGCACAAAGCTAACACGATCTTCACGATCCAACTTCCCTTCGTGGAGACGCTGATCCATTGCATCATATTGGTCTTGACGTCTTTGTTTTCGGGATCTCCATCCAACACAAGGAAAGAGACAACTCTGCAAGGATGGATCATTTTAATGATCACAAGATCAACTTACGGAATGAGACGTAGAAACATCTCTTGAGCGAAGAGGGAAAAACACACATCGGGAAGGACGGAAGAAACAATTTGACGAGGGTTTCAAAGTAGTGAGGAAAATAATTGCATGACCCCGTAAACGGGCAACTTGGGGAAGGTGACTCGTAGAATTATTCCATTAAGTGGCAAAATGGATTACTTTTGATACATAGGTCGTTGAGACTCTTTATGCCAGCCTAAGGCAATTCACAAATGATCATTTGAAGGAGTTCTAAGAAATGTCATACTCAGTTGGAAAGGGAGCTAGGGTTATAGAGTAACTCGGCAAATGGAAGGCACATTCCAATTGATACCGAGGATAGAACCTAGTGTGTGAGCATGCTCTCAAGAACTTGAGCAGTTCCATATTCATCAGGATCTTACCAACATCCGTACCGAGGATCCTGGCAACACATCATACTACCATGATGAATAGTAATGGACGATGCAGATGCAAAGGAAGATAACATCTTCTCAGTTTTCATCTTAGCGAGGCCAAGGGGACAAAATCTGGATGATCGACCGAGAGACATTTAGCACTCCGCTTCTAATGTTCTCCTTGATGTGCTGGCGTATCCCTTTCATAGGTATGGTTTGATATCTAGAACATCAAGTAAAAGGTCGGACTTCGGGAACACAAGAATCCACAAGGATTATCTTCTAGAATAAGTCATGCGAGATCCTCATGGGTAGTGACCAAACGGCTTAATCAAGATACTACAGTAATAGTACTTCCAGCTAGGTGCGTCCACTTCACTGGAACCTATATCATAGTTCTTGGAAGAAGTTTGAACCATCATATCTACCTGAGATTCAGATCTGGTTGGTAAGAGGATAATTCAGACTCATTAAGTCTAGAAAGAAAAATGAAAGTTTGCAACACAAATCGACAAGGTGGCGTTGCGAGATTCTCGGGGAATGAGCTATGATAGAAAACTCCAAAACATGAGCTGGTTCTGCTACACACATGTAGACACACTGTCGTAGACAAGCATGGCCACGTAGTAGTCTTATGATGAAACACTACCGAGTTCAGGCGGGGAGGCACCGTTAACGATATTGAAGTCTAGTGCATGTCCGTCTGGGACCTTCAGGATTAGCACTTGAACTTCTTATCATTGAACAAATCAAACAGTGGCTTGGTGCGCTAGGGATACATATAGAATGAAGGTTGCAAGTCTCCAGACCACAGAATACCTCGCACGTATGCATGACTGACTTGGGATGATTCCAGAGGAGGCAAAAACAAACTTTCTTGAATTCACAGCGGCAACTTGCACCAAAAGCACGTGAACCAGAGGAAGTCGCTTCTTTCATCCAACATATGCTTTATGAACGGAACATGAAGATAATGCTTACAAAAGTTTCCAACACTAGCTTGATGTTCAACTTGAATCATGGAGGAGACTAAATGCTGCTGATGGGCTCAACAGCAACTCATCGGAATTTCCATATCACTGGATTTCCACCATTATGTGAACAATGTGATAGTATTGGTCAGACCAAAAGATATAATGGTGTATGCTCAAGGAAACAACCACGAGTAAGACAACATTACGAACATCGTTGGTTCTGAATTGATTTGATGATAGCCCATACTCAAATCAAAGTTTCGATAAGATAATAGATCCAACAATTGACCACGTGGATCAACCAATGAAGATATCATCTTTCTTCAACACACACACACACAAAGATATCCCTTTGGAATGAACTGAGTCGGACAAGCTATTATCTTCCAACTCTCCAAGTTGTTGTTTAGTGTAACCAACTAGCTCAGGGTATCCGACACAGATGCTTGGAGAAAGGGTGGTTTATAGGAAACCAACTTGATCACGAGCTCAACATAGCGGTCAGGTGACAACCTGGTGATATTTTCGAGAAGATAATTGGAAAATTACGAACCACCGATATGCTATTAAGTTCGAGAACAATCTTGCTTTTCAGGGCAAGACGAGATGATCAAATAAGCAAGGGATTGGCATAGCCCTAACTCATTGATCGAAAGGTGCACCGAAAATAAGGACTAGGTAGCACAATCTATCTTAGAATGATGATTCAAGAACCAACACGCTAAGAATGAAATTATTGTCCTTTAACTACCAAGCAACAAGGTTGCTAGGAGTATTGATTTCACACATCACGATTCACTTGTCGACATTCCGGTTGCAACAACACGGGAACCGAGAAATGAATAATGATGGAGAGAGTATCACTACGTCAAGAATTCATGAGAGATGCTGCAATTCCTAAGACAATCCTGACATGAAGGGGGTAATACTCCGAGGTAGAACAGAACAAAAGCTGGATTCGCCTTTTGATCTGCGGAATACAACTACTTTGACCAGTCCAAGAAATGGATGAGGTGCTGGGGTTTGTTTCTCCTAGTCATTCCGGAATAGAATGGCTCGATGGACCACAAGAATAATAGGCATCGATAACACGAATGCACGCCATAAACTTGGCTATCAACTGATGGACAAGGACTGGAATACAACTACAGAGGGACAACTCAAAGGAACATATATCTTTCTGAGTTGTGGATGCATAGGTTAGTATGTCGAAAGAGTTCAACATATTTCTTCCGGATAACCCATGCTGAAGAGGAAGGACTGGCAGAATCACAACATAGAACTGAGAACTCATCAAGAGCACTCTGGTTGTGATCGTTCAGTTCAACGAGGAACTTCTGCCATAAATAGTTCATGGTATTTGGAAGAAGGAGATACCACGGATCTCGAGGACTACCGCAAAGGTTACTAATATCCTAAAGGTATGAGCAACACTATCAACACGAGATAAGTAGAGTGAATCTTGGTTCAAGAACCCAGGAATAGAATGCCTACTAACTAAGTGGCATCACGGGATGCTTTCGAGAAGGATGGCCAAAATCATCTCACTGGGAATACAAGCATTGCTAGATCACTAGGTGACTCCCTAAGACACCTAGGGTCATAGTAATGGCTTTAACATATACGCCGAGGCAACATAGTACCTCAAGTCACTGATTAGTGTGATTAACCTGGCCCAAATGGACATCAGGAACATGGAGGAATGATTGCAAGTGCATCAGACTATCTAGAAACATGGGATGACTCGGACTGCATAATGGCTGTAAATGCTCGAAAAGATTTGAAACATACTGCAGACATGGTGGCATAACCACGCAGAATCACAATATCAAGGTACCGAGACCAACTACGAACACCCGGAGGTAGTAGAATCCTAACTGAGGCTTAAGTCCAACAATCTTATGGCTCTACTGAATAGTAACACGTGATCTTGATAGAAAGAAGAGAAAGCCTAGTTCCTTAACCCCGTATGAAAGATAAGATGACTCGGATCCGAAGGCATAAGGGATAAGGAGTAAAAAGAGCCTTATGTTCCCATCCACAATCAATTCCCTTATATAACTAAAGAATTTCTAGACTCAACTTCGACCAGTTTGGCTTGGTAATCCTACAGGCAGTCAAGCTCTGATACCAAAGCTGTCAGGACCCCGACTCAATGGCACACCGATCTAGAATATAACACCTCATATCACTTTGCGGCGTCACGCACAGTATTCCCACGGGTGTCGCCTTACCAGGCCCAGGACCGTTTGCGCCTTTTGGCTCACGTATATGATAGTGTCGCTAGCATCCATATGACAAGGAGCCCGGGCTGACATGGCTAGTCGTGAACCCAAAGTGGAACTAACTTACAGGGACATGCATACATGACCCAGCAACGAATGTGTCGGTCATCAGCGAGTGAATCCGGGCTGTAGCAACTGGGCTAGCAGGACTCCGGTAAATCGGGCTGTAGCAGGCTAATAGGACTATGGTAGACACCACGTGACATTTCCTCGAAGGGACAGACACAGGAACAAAGAAGGACACATGCCGGCCAGCCCAAGTGTTCCGGAGCAGTATCAAGCCACCAAGGCTCGGTGGAAGCACTAGGAGACATTTCCCGGTAAGAGAAGCTACCAAGGATAAACAACTAGATAGTCAGATCCCACACATACCAAGCATTTCAATAACACACACACACACACAATATGCTCGATATGTGCAAATACAACATGGCATCACAACATGACTCTACAACTCAAGTATTTTATTCAATAGGCTTCGAGGAGCGAGATATTACAAACATGGGTCTCATGACCCAACATTAAGAGCACACAATCAAAGCACAAGCGGAAGCTTAACATGTCTGAGTAGAGACAACTATAAATGAAAAAGGCTGAGAAGTGATAGAGGCAAAGGTGTCCCGTCTTTCGATGAGATGTTGGATTTCGCTTTGGTGGAAGTCGACTTTGACGATCCGACTACGAACGTGCGAGGACGTCGCGCCTTAGCAATCGCTAAACCAACTCCGAGAGGTTATTGACCACGCCGGAGCACGATCAACCTGACCACGAGGGTCTGTTTCCTGCGAGCAAACGAAGAACAAGCAAGAAACTAAGATTGCAATCTGGATATTGCGAATATAAGATGAAAGCTTTATTGATCAAGGTGGGGTTCTGTGACGCCTTTGTCTGGTCGTTGAACACAAACGAAGTACACGAACTTGCAGCTATGGCGAACTTTTAATCTAAACAAAACCCACCGTCTAAACGATGCCCTAAGGGCTGTATATATGGAGGAAGAGGGGGGAATTTCGTGGCCCTTGGTGGAGGAGTCCGAAATCAACCCTATCTCTTGTTTCCCCACACATACGGACTCTAAAAATAGCCTATACTTATGTATTTCGAAATTACATGGGCCTGGCCCAATAATAAGGTGACGCAGCACCTAAAGTAGCCTCGGGACGAAATTTATGAAGTGGCATCTTGTATATTTCGTCCAAGGCTTCATGCACCCATTATGGTGGCTTCAAAGTCCTGAAATCATCACTTGTAACTCCGTTCTTGTTCCCCTTGCGCATGCCATCATCTCCATGCTTGTTCTTGCTCCAATGTTCATCCTTCTCCAAGCTAGGCCCTTCATTTGTAAGCAAAACAAATGTATCCAATTTAGGCAGCATCATATTCTCATGAACATTAGAATCATTACCAAGAAACGAAAGTACCTGGTAATTTAGTTGGCGTGCACGAGCTCTAGTAATTGGTCCAGTATGTATAGCAGCAGGGGCTGTGGGTGTAACAATTGTATTGATGTCCTCATCATCCTCCCCTTCTTGAAATGAAGTCGTCCTCGATGGAAGTTTATCTTCCTCACCCAAATAAGGCTTCAAATCTGCAATGTTAAAAGTGGGACTAACCCCAAAATCTGCAGGCAGCTCAAGTTTATATGCATTATCATTTATTTTCTCTAACACCTTAAAGGGACCATCAGCACGTGGCATTTACTTTGATTTGCGCAAATCAGGAAATCTATCCTTACGCAAATGTAACCAAACAAGATCTCCAGGTGCAAACACAGCATGTTTTCTACCCTTATCTCCAGCAAGTTTATATTTAGCATTCATGCGCTCAATGTTTTCCTTAGTTAACTCATGCATTTTTAAAATCAATTCAGCACGTTGTTTAGCATCAAAATTAACCTTCTCCGAAGATGGAAGAGGCAACAAATCAATAGGTGCACGAGGTAGGAAACCATACACAACTTCAAAAGGGCACATCTTAGTAGTAGAATGCAATGAACGATTATAAGCAAATTCAATATGAGGCAAGCATTCCTCCCACATTTTCTTATTATTCTTCAAAACATCCCTAAGCATAGTAGACAACGTTCTATTGACTACTTCAGTTTGTCCATCAGTTTGGGGGTGACAAGTAGTACTAAAAAGCAGTTTAGTCCCCAACTTAGCCCATAAACATCTCCAAAAGTGGCTAAGAAATTTAGTATCACGATCTGAAACAATAGTATTTGGCACACCATGCAAGCGAATAATTTCACGAAAGAACAAATCAGCAACATTAACAGCATCATCGCTTTTATGACATGGTATAAAGTGTGCCATTTTCGAGAATCTATCCACGACAACAAATATGCTATCCCTCCCCTTCTTTGTTCGAGGTAAACCTAAAACAAAGTCCATAGATATATCCTCTCAAGGAACACTAGGTACAGGCAAAGGCATATATAAACCATGAGGATTGAGTCGTGACTTAGCTTTTTGACATTTAGTGCATCGAGCAATAAAACGCTCAACATCCCGTCTCATCTTTGGCCAAAAGAAATGTGTAGCAAGTACGTCCTCCGTCTTCTTCACGCCAAAATGTCCCATTAATCCTCCTCCATGCGCTTCCTGCAACAACAAAAGACGAACGGAGCTAGCTGGAATGCATAGCTTGTTAGCACGAAACACAAATCCATCGTTAACGACAAACTTGTTCCACATTCTTCCTTCTTTACAATTCTGCATTACATCTTTAAAATCAGCATCATGCACATATTGATCTTTGATGGTCTCCAAACCAAATATTTTGAAGTCAAGTTGTGAAAGCATAGTATAGCGACGAGACAATGCATCAGCAATAACATTTTCTTTTCCCTTCTTGTGTTTAATGACATAAGGGAAAGTCTCAATGAATTCAACCCATTTAGCATGTCTACGATTCAGTTTAGCTTGACTTTTAATATCTTTCAAAGATTCATGATCAGAATGTATAACAAATTCTTTGGGCCATAAATAATGTTGCCATGTTTCTAAAGTCCGAACAAGAGCATATAATTCTTTATCATAAGTAGAATAATTCAGACTAGGCCCACTCAATTTTTCAGAAAAGTATGCAACAGGTTTGCCATCTTGTAATAACACACCTCCTAATCCAATTCCACTAGCATCACATTCAAGCTCAAAAGTCTTATTAAAATCAGGAAGTTGGAGTAAAGGAGCATGTGTCAACTTATCTTTCAATACTGTGAAGGCTTCTTCCTGTGCGGTACCCCAAACAAAAGGCACATCCTTCTTTGTAAGCTCGTTGAGAGGTGCAGCAATGGTGCTGAAATCTCTCACAAAACGCCTATAGAATCCAGCGAGGCCAAGAAAATTCCTCACTTGTGTGACCGTTTTGGGCTGCGGCCAACTTGCAATAGCTTCAATCTTGGCTTTGTCAACTTCAATTCCCTGTGGAGTAACAACATAGCCAAGAAAAGATACTCGGTCGGTGCAAAAGGTGCACTTCCCAAGGTTACCAAACAAACATGCATCACGTAGAGCAATAAAAACAGCACGTAAATGTTCCAAATGTTCTTCCAAAGATCTGCTATAAATCAGTATATCATCAAAATAGACTACCACAAATCGTCCAGTGAAAGCACGTAAAACTTCGTTCATTAGTCTCATGAAAGTACTAGGCGCATTAGTTAACCCAAAAGGCATGACTAACCACTCATATAATCCAAACTTAGTTTTAAATGCTGTTTTCCATTCATCTCCCAATTTCATACGAATTTGATGGTATCCACTATGCAAATCAACTTTGGAGAATATTGTAGAGCCACTCAATACGTCAAGCATATCATCTAGCCTAGGAATAGGATGACGATAACGAATAGTAATATTATTAATGCCTCTACAATCAACACACATACGTGATGTACCATCCTTTTTCGGCACTAGAATAATAGGAACGGCACAAGGACTAAGGGATTCGCGTATATAACCTTTGTCGAGAAGCTCTTGTACTTGACGCATAATCTCCTTCGTCTCCTCTGGATTGGTACGGTATGGTGCACGGTTTGGCAGTGAAGCACCGGGAATTAAGTCAATCTGATGCTCAATCCCTCGAATAGGCGGTAATCCCGGTGGCACGTCTTGTGGAAAGACGTCAGCGAACTCCTGCAAAATGTTAGTGACAGCAGGAGGCAAAGAGGAAGGCACGTCCTCAAATGAATATAATGCCTCTTTGCACACAAAAGCATAGCAAACAGATTTGCTGAAATCTAGCTCATCAATATCAGATTTGGTGGCAAATAAACATGCACTTTTCAATTTAATTTCAGAAGCAACACTAGATGGTTTATTATTAGACTTCATTTGTTGCTCAAATTCTTTTGCCACAATCTGATTTTCACTCTTATTCGTCTCCTGTTTTGCTTTATTAGCTCTATTAATATCATCTTTCAAAATGGAATCAGGAGTCATAGGAAGCAAAGTAATATTTTTATCCTTATGAACAAGAGTATAGTGATTGTTTCTACCATGGTGTACAGAATTTTTATCAAATTGCCATGGTCTACCAAGTAATAAGGAACATGCTTGCATAGGTACCACATCACAATCAACATAATCAGCATATGTAGAGATACTAAAATGCACACGAACAGTACGTGTTACCTTAACCTTGCCGCTGTTGTTGAACCATTGGATGTAGTAAGGATGTGGATGTGGTCTTGTGGTGAGAGAAAGCTTCTCCACCATCTCCATGCTAGCCAAGTTGTTGCAGCTCCCTCCGTCTATTATGGCGCGCACAGAACGTTCCTTCACAACTCCCTTGGTATGGAACAAATTGTGCCTCTGATTTTGCTCAGCTTGTGTGACCTGCACACTCAAAACACGTTGAGCAACTAAACATTCATACCTGTCAGCGTCTTCGGGAGCCATGTATTGCGTCTCATGATCAGAATCATCTCCACCATGTTCTTCACGTGTAATAAGAGCCAAAGTCTCCTCATCATAGTCACTAGCGGACTCATATCCACCATCCGCGGTAGCAATCATCACACGCGGAGATTTGCATTCTCTCGCATAATGACCTCCTCCCTTACAACAACGACAAATAATATCACTTGTGTGCCCTGTTGATGCCATGGAAGAAGAAGAACGATGTGCAGGCCCCGCAGGTGCGCTCTTGGCAGATAATGGTGGTTGTGCCTGTTTTCTTGTATCACGGCTGGAGGTGGCACCGGATGGAGGTGCTGGTGCAGTTGAAGTAGAAGATGCACGTGGTGTCCATGATGAAGGTCGGCCTGCAGAAAAGTTAGTTCGCCCCAATGCTTGTCGATCCTGCACTTCATGTTCAGCTTTACAAGCAAGATGGAATAAACGAGTGATATTAGTATACTCCTTATAGTCTAGAATGGTCTGAATCTCTCTATTTAATCCACCCAGAAAACGTGCAAGCATAGCTTCATTCTCCTCAACAATACCACATCTAATCATGCCAGTTTGTAATTCCTGATAATATTCTTCTACAGAATTTTTCCCTTGTCTTAAACGCTGCAATTTTTGAAGCAATTCACGTTGATAATATGGTGGAACCCAACGCGTACGCATAGCAGTTTTCAAACCAGCCCAAGTAGTTGGAATAGGATATAATCTACAATGTTCAGACCACCATACACATGCAAAACTAGTGAAAGCACAAACAGCAGCAGCAACTCGTCTCTCCTCAGGATATTGTAAACATGTAAATCGTTGTTCAGTTTCTAACTCCCAAGTAAGATATATATCAGGAACATATCTACCCTCAAATGGTGGAATATTCAATTTCAGTTTAGGAATATGGACATCATCTCGTACCTGAGGTGGTGGTGCAGGCCTACCATTACGAATATATACCTGAGGTCGACCTGCTAGTGGTGGTACAGGTGGCTGCACGTAGTGTTGATTTTGATCAACCTCATCCTCATAATCTCCCACATAATCATCCTCCTCCGCATCAGCAGCAGGAGCCACAGAAGTATCAACAGCAGCACCAACAGTTTGGCCAAACGCAAGAGGAACACGACTTGCTCGGCGGAGGTCTGCTTCGCGACGTGGAGGTAGTCGTTGTTGTTGTTGTTGGAGAGGTGCGTTAGGTGCAGCGGGTGGTGGTGGTGGAAGACGCGCGAGCAATTCATTAAACTTGTTATCGAGCTTTGTTTCGAACGTCTTCTCAAGGCCAGTGATCTTCTCCATGGCCTCTTCAAAATTGTTCAGCACATCTTGCACCTGTTCAGTCATCATTTGCTGAAACTTATCATGAAGCTCCTTGTTCGATAAATTCTCCCAGTCAATCTCGTCGGCTTGTGATCCTGGCATGGTTAGCAGCAATAGAAACACACAAGAATATGATCCTACAGACTACGAACAAGTGGTGGTGGTGAGTGTCACAAATCCGTCAAGCAAATCTCAAATTCTTACCAGTTCTTACCCAGCAGCAGGCGGTGATCGGCAACCGTTGTAGTCAAAAACTCTCAAAGCTTGGATAGAGCGATTACCAGGGAGAGTCAAACGCACGACGTAGATGTATGTGGAGCTGGGAAGGCTTATAATATGGTAGCAAAAAGGGTCAGCAATAATCAATTCAGAGATGCAAAGTTGAATAAACGCTCAACGACGGTACTGTGCTGGTCCTAGGCTAGACTGTGCTAGAGACGCGAGCCTAGAACACTAACAAAATCACGGCGCGGCACGTAAACAAGGGAAAAGCACACTCTGAATTTTTTTTTTCGCTCTTTTTTTTTTTGCGAAAAATCACTATAATGGCGAGTGTCTCAAAACTCTTCCTAGCTCAAACTGACAGGATGGGCACGAAATTTTTTCGACCAATTTTTTTTTTCGACTGCCCGGACCCAAAAACTGGAAACGGGTCAAAAAAAACTTCCAATAATGGCACCTGTCTCAAAACACTCAGAAACACCTAAAAATAGGATAGCCAGAAATTTTTTCGAAAATGCGTTTTCGAAAAATTTTGGGCCTAAACGGAGCATGGCTACCCGACTCTTTTTTTTTCCGAAACCTACTCCGGCAAGGAAACACGAATCGGTCTAGATGGATCTCGAAAACAACCCTAATAAGCAAGGAACTCGGATTGGTGGTGGATATATGGTGGTGGTATATGGCAGCGGTGGTGGTAGCGGTGGTAGTATATGGATATGGATCGGTGGTGGTATATGGACACGGATTGGTGGTGGTATATGGATACAGATTCGGAGTGGTGGTGGTAGACGGCAGGGGCGATGATGATGGTGCGGCGGCGGCGTGACAACTTATGACCAGAACTCGAAACTCTAAAAGACTAGACTCTAAGACCAGCAACTAGACACGACGATGCAACCGCAAATTCAACAAAGCAAAACCCTAAAAAGATTATGCAAAGGCTCAGATTGGTTCGGATATGATGAACTAACCCTAATTTTTTTTTGTGGCTTTTTCGTGGACTCTAGGTATGAAGAACAGACTCGATCTAAACTACGAAAAACTGTAAAATCTCACCGAGCAACCTGGAAATCTGATACCACTTGATAGAGGCAAAGGTGTCCCGTCTTTCGATGAGATGTTGGATTTCGCTTTGGTGGAAGTCGACTTTGACGATCCGACTACGAACGTGCGAGGGCGTCGCGCCTTAGCAATCGCTAAACCAACTCCGAGAGGTTATTGACCACGCCGGAGCACGATCAACCTGACCACGAGGGTCTGTTTCCTGCGAGCAAATGAAGAACAAGCAAGAAACTAAGATTGCAATCTGGATATTGCGAATATAAGATGAAAGCTTTATTGATCAAGGTGGGGTTCTGTGACGCCTTTGTCTGGTCGTTGAACACAAACGAAGTACACAAAGTTGCAGCTATGGCGAACTTTTAATCTAAACAAAACCCACCGTCTAAACGATGCCCTAAGGGCTGTATATATGGAGGAAGAGGGGGGAATTTCGTGGCCCTTGGTGGAGGAGTCCGAAATCAACCCTATCTCTTGTTTCCCCACACATACGGACTCTAAAAATAGCCTATACTTATGTATTTCGAAATTACATGGGCCTGGCCCAATAATAAGGTGACGCAGCACCTAAAATAGCCTCGGGACGAAATTTATGAAGTGGCATCTTGTATATTTCGTCCAAGGCTTCATGCACCCATTATGGTGGCTTCAAAGTCCTGAAATCATCACTTGTAACTCCGTTCTTGTTCCCCTTGCGCATGCCATCATCTCCATGCTTGTTCTTGCTCCAATGTTCATCCTTCTCCAAGCTAGGCCCTTCATTTGTAAGCAAAACAAATGTATCCAATTTAGGCAGCATCATATTCTCATGAACATTAGAATCATTACCAAGAAACGAAAGTACCTGGTAATTTAGTTGGCGTGCATGAGCTCTAGTAATTGGTCCAGTATGTATAGTAGCAGGGGCTGTGGGTGTAACAATTGTATTGATGTCCTCATCAAGAAGCCTGACTATCTACTAGCTCCTGCCGAGGGCACAAGATCGTAGCTGAGGTAACAAGCTAAACGTCGAAGTCCACATGGTACTACAAGTGAGACTGAAGTCTCTCAGCAAAAACATAAAATAGGCAAACATGAGTACAAATGTACCCAGCAAGACTTACATCAGAACTATCAACATATGCATAAGTGTCAACAAAGGGGGTGGTGGAGTTTAAGCGCAGCAAGCCAGCTTTGACTCGGTGGCTATCCTGAACTACGACTGCAATGTAACTCTTTTGAGGTGGCGCACACGAGTCCACATATTCACCATATCAATACGCCACTATGGATCGGCTCTCGTCTCCCTACGAGAACGCCGTCCATAGCACTCACGCTTATCTTGCGCATTTTACAGTATCCACTTTCTCTTGTCTATGAACTGTACAGGCAACCCAGAAGTCCTTTTTCGCGGACACGGCTATTCGAATAGATCATATTAACCCTGCAGGGGTGTACTTCTTCACACACGCTCTCGCCACTTACCGCCATGTACACGTCAGGTATCTCGGCAACCTTCAAGCGGGAGCCTGGCGAGGGTGTCGGCCACGACCTGACTAACCACACAAGTCTCTCGTCCAGGTTTATCGCCTATTCGGGTTCCATTCGCAAGGAGATCCGGCCGGGGTGTCGCTCACGGCCCCAAATGATGTGAGAAGGGTTCCCAAGCCCACCTCGACGGGTGGATCTACGCTTGGTACACTGTGCCATGGTGCCTAGTCTGTCCCAAGCCCACCTGTACCAGGTGCCACTTGGTAGACTAGTAACACTACCTACAAACACCAGAAACTAGTTGCGACTCCTGGACAGAGATCGAGTTGATTAATAAGTCGAGAGGGGCACTTAAGCATTCCAATGTGTGGTAGTAGCTGTTCGTGGATCACAAACACAGAACTCAGTTCCTGAGGACGGTTTCAATGAGACAACCCACCATGTACTCCTACATGGCCTCTCACCACTACCTTTACCAAATCGTGTTCACACACTTAGCTCTCAACAGTAGGACATGTTCACAACTTTCCAATTCATCCCCGATGAATCAGACCTGACACAACTCTAAGCAATAGCAGGCATGACAAACAAGCATGAATGAGTAGGCACAACAGGGCTCAAACAACTCCTACTCATGCTAGTGGGTTTCATCTATTTACTGTGGCAATGATAGGTCATGCAGAGGAAAGGGGTTCAACTATCGCAACATGTAACAATTGAATCGTCGTTGTCCTAATGCAGTAAAAGAGAGGAGGAGCGAGAGAGTGGGATTGTATCGGAATGAATAAGGGGGTTTTGATTGCCTGGCACTTCTGAAGATAGTATAGTTCTTCATTGGTGTCATTGATCACTTCGTCGAAACACGTCTATCGTGAGGGAACAAACACCGGCAAACAAGGAAGAATAGCATCAATGCAATGCACAATATGATGCATGATCATGACATGGCAATATGATGTGATTTGAGCTAATGCAACTAGCAGCAGGTTAAATGAAGTTGGTCTGAACCTTAGGTTCAAATTCAAACTCCATATGTGAAGGTTTAAATGTCATTATATGATTTGGCCTAAACAGCAGCCATAGGTTGTTCTAACATGCATGAAAATGGTACAGATGGATAGATTGTATTTTTCTGATCATTTTTCATATATAATTTATTTCATTTGGAGTTAAGGTTGAATTTCTATGATTTTTAGAAGTTATGGATATTTTCTGGAATTTCCTGTATAAGAATAAATCCAAAAAATAATTAACTGCGTCAGCACTGCGTCATTGTGACATCACGTTAACAGGGCCGGACCAGGTCAAACTGACCAGTGGGTCCTGTCTATCAGTAGTTAGTTAAACTAACTAAGTTTAGTTAGCGTTTCACTAATACTAACCTAGCTTAGTTAGTGGCCTGGGGCCCACACGTCAGTGACCCAGGGGGTCAAACTGGGTCCACCCGGGGTCAACGGTCAGCGGGGTCAAACTCACCGGCGACTCGACGCCGGCGAGGCCCGAGACGGCAGCGCGGCTCGGAAATCGCCCACGGGTGTCCAAATGGGCGGCGGAGAGGCTCTATGGGTGCAGCGCGACGAGGCACGTCTAACGGGGCAAGCAGAAGTAGCTGGGGTGGACCGAGCTCGTCGGAAGCGAGCTCGCGGTGGCGGCCGGTGTTCGGTGGCGTGCGGGTTTGATGCTATGGGGCACGGTAGGGGCTGCAGGCGGGTGTGTTCGGCTCCTGGGGCTGCAACGAACGCGCTGATGAGCTCCGACGCGGGTGGCAGCAGCTGAGGCCGCGACGGCGATGAGGTACGGCGCCGGCGAGCTTCGGCGTCCGTGCAACTACGCCCTAGAGGAGGCGGCGAGCAACGGTGTTCGGGGGAGGAGGAATAGAAGCTCACCGCGACCATAATGGGAAGGTCAGTGGGTGCGGGGGAGGTCCGGAGCGAGCAGGGCGACGATGGCGATCTCGGCGACCCGAGGAGGAAGAAGAGGTCAGGGCCGGCGCTTCGGGGCATTTGGCGTCGCGTGAGTCGACAGAGAGGCGTAGGCGATGGTGGCGGAGCTTCTGGGCATGTAGGAGAGGCGAGGGGGAGGCGGTCGCCGCGATGGTGGCGAACAGCGGCGACGAACCCGTTCGGGTGAGTGAGGGAGAGAGGTCTAGGGGAGGGGATGAGCACGGGGAAGAGCGGGAGGGGGTCGAGGGGAGCGCGTGGCATCACCCGAAGAGGCCAGGGCTAAGCGGCAAGAAGGAGGTGACGGGGCGCGTGCTCGCGTGCGGCGGCCATGCGCGTGCTGTCCTCCTGGCGGGAGGTAGGTGATGACTGGCACTATGGGCCAGTGGGCCACACAGTGATGGGCCAGCTGGGGCGCCCGATGGGCTGCAGGTGAGTTAGGTAGGTTTTCTGTCCTTTTCTTTTTATTTTTTTCTGTTTTGTGTTTTGAAATAGTAGAAATACTTTTCCATTTAGGAAAAACCTAAAAATATTCAGAGGCACATTTGAAAATATTCTCAACAGCCTAAAAATACCTTCAAGATTATTTGGGCATTTTAAAATATTTATAGGATTTAAATTGCCCAAATGCAAATACTTATGGCTTGGTGAAAAAATCCAGAATAGCCTCCAAAAATATGAAACCATTCTTGGCAGAGGGTCTAGCCAGGACCAAAGATGGTGAACATTTATGAAGGGCATTTTGGGTTCATTGAAATTCCAATTGTTGGAACCTAGTATTTCAAAGGGGGTGTTGGGGTTTGTTAGTCCCCATTTCAAGTTTCTGAGAAAATTTAAACATGATGCAACTGTAGATGCTAGCTCTAGACAGACCAGAGCTAGGCATGTGACATGATCGGACTGAACTATTAAAAAGTGTGCAAGCTATGGTTGGGCAGAATGGAAATCAGAATGGTCATCAGTCAAAGCTATCAGATTTTCAAAGGACTAAGCCTGCCAGTTTCAGTCAAGTGGTTGATCTTTTGGAACCCGATGATTGGTTGCGAACTATTAGGAAGAAGCTTGAGATTGCTCATACTGAAGAAGCCGACAAGGTTCCATTCGCTAGACATTATCTTGAAGGTGCTGCTGCTATATGGTGTGATAATACTAAAGCTATGTGGCCTGCGGGCGAATAAATCACTTGGACTAATTTCAAGGACCATTTCCGCAAGTACCATATTCCCGCTGGTATCATGAAGGTCAAGGAATGCAAATTCCTCGTTCTCATTCAAGGAAATCGATCAGTAAGTGAATATTTGCACAATTACAACTATTTGGCCCGTTATTCTCTACGATGTGGCGACAGAAGAAAGGAAGATCGACAGGTTCCTTGGAGGATTAAACCAACACCTCAGGTTTACTCTCAGTATGGTCGACTTTCCAAACTTTCAGACTTTGGTAAACAAAGCCCTCATTGCAGAGAGGGAGCACAAGCCTATGCATGACAACCCACCCGCAAATAATGACCACAAACGTAAATTCGAGCCTAAGAAGGACGGACAGCCAGTGCAGGAGGCCCGTACCTGGCAGCAGACTCAAGTGGAATACAAACCAAATTGGCAGCAAAATATGAACAAGACCACTACTCAAGTCAAGAATGTCGTGACTAGTCCAGTGCGCGAAGAGTGTCAGTGCAACAACTCCTCCTTTAATTGTGGGCAAACCAGACATTATGCCGGACAGTGCCCCAAGAGCAGCAAGTCAAATGCCCCATTCCGGCCGCAAGTTAACCACATGGGGCCATACCCTAACCAGATGACCATCCAACGACAAGTTCATCACCTCTCCGTAGACGAAGCCCAAGAAAACCTAGAAGTCGTCATTGGTATGTTTCATGTTAATAACATACCTGCAATAATTTTATTTGACACTTGGCTTCCCACTCTTTTGTTTCTTGGAGTTTTGTTGCCCAAAACAAATTTCCTTGCTTGATTTTGGGAAAAAGTATGATGGTTCAATCCCCGGGATCCGTGCTCAAAAGCAATCTGGTCTGCCATAATTTGGAAGTTGATATCAAGGGAGTACGTTTTCCATCTTGTTTGATAGTCATCAAGTTTGCCAAATTGGATGTTATTTTAGGAATGAACTGGTTGACCCAATATCAAGTATGCATTAACTGTACGACCCGAGAAGTCACCTTGACAAATCAGGAAGGGCAATCCACAAAATTCTATGCCCGTAGAAGCATACCCAAGAAAGAACTGGTGTTCACCGATGTAGCTGAAGAATTGGATTTATTCCTGTGGTCAATGTGTTCCCCGATGTATTCCCCAAGGAATTACCAGGAATGCCGCCAGATCGAGACCTTGAGTTTTCAATTGATCTTGTGCCCGGGACAACAACATTATACAAGAAGCATTAAAGGATGCCTTCGTCCGAATTCGTGGAATTAAAGGAAAGCTTGATGAGATGCTTCAGAAAGGATATATCCACCCAAGCTCTTCACCTTGGGGATCACCCGCAATATTTGTGGACAAGAAAAACGGCAGCCTTAGAATGTGTGTGGACTACCGTCGATTGAACGATGTCACCATCAAGAACAAATACCCGCTGCCGAGGATTGATGATTTGTTCGATCAACTCAGTGGGGAAAAAGTTTTTCCAAGATTGATTTGAGGACCAAATTCCATCAGCTCAAGATCAAGAAGTAAGATATTCCTAAGACCGCATTCACTACCTGATACGGTCTTTACAAATATACGATGATGTCTTTCGGTCTCACTAATGCCCCTGCCTTTTTCATGCATATGATGAATAAGGTATTCATGATTTCTTGGATAAGTTTGTGGTGTTCTTCATTGATGACATTCTCATATACTCAGAAAGTGAAGAGGAGCACAAGGATCACCTCAAAGCAGTCTTACAAAGACTCCGCGACCATCAGCTATATGAAAAATTCAGCAAGTGTGAGTTGTGGCTCAAACAAGTCAGATTTATGGGACATGTTTTGTCTGCAGAAGGCATAGCTGTGGCTCCCAGCAAAGTGAAAGACGTGATTAATTACGCAGCGACCACAACTGTATCCAAAATCCAAAGTTTTTGTGGCTTAGCCAGATATTACCGCCGTTTCATCGATGGTTTTTCCAAGATTGCCAAGCCAATGACAGAGCTCCTCAAGAAAGATAAGATGTTTGAATGGACCGAGGACTATGAGAAGAGATTTAACGAGCTAAAGACCAGTTTAACATCAGCACCGGTATTGACTCTCCCAGACATTTATTGCAGCTTTGATGTGTATTGTGACGCATCCAGGAAAGGTATTTGATGCGTACTCATGCAAGATGGCAAGGTTGTAGCCTACGCATCTCGCCAGCTATGACCCCACGGAGGAAATTATCCTACGCATGATTTGGAGTTGGCCGCAGTTGTGCATGCTCTAAATTTTTTGAGGCATTACCTCATTGGAAAAAGGTGTCAGATATTTACTGACCACAAGAGTATCAAATATATATTTACTCAACCAGACTTAAACCTTCGACAAGGAAGATGGCTCGAGTTGGTCAAGGACTATGATCTAGGAATAAATTACCATTCGGGTAAAGCCAACATGGTTGCTGATGCCCTCAGTCAGAAGCCTGTCAGTTTCAATGCCATGATGGAGTCGTTGCCTCCCGAACTCCAACACGAGATCGCTCAGCTTAACCTGGTAATTGTAGACGCCGGCCTTGCAAATATATTGGGAGTAACTCCTATTCTCGAGGATGAGATCCGCATGGCCCAGGCCGACGACTCAATTCTACAAAGCCATATCAAACATCTACAAGAAGGCAAGACCAAGGATTTCTCTAAGGATCTACAAGGTACACTAAGGTTTCGAGGACAGATATGTGTACCTGACAAGCAGACTTGAGAAAGAAGATTTTGGCAGAAGCACATGAATCCTCGTATTCAATTCACCCTGGAGGTACCAAAATGTACGAAGACCTTCGGAAGATATTTTGGTGGGATGGAATGAAAAAGGACATCGCATACTTTGTCGCTTGTTGCGATATATGCAACAAAGTAAAGGCGGAGCACCAGAAACCCGCTGGACTTCTCCAATCCTAACCCGTCCCGCATTGGAAATGGGATGATGTCTGCATGGACTTTGTCACCGGTCTATCCAGGACTCGCCGAGGCAACGATGCAATATGGGTCGAGTGGACACACTGACTAAGCTGGCTCATTTTATTCCCATCCGCACCACATATCGAGCCGATCAACTTGCACAATTATATGTGTCCCGAATTGTCAGTCTGCATGGAGTGCTAGGAACAATCACTTCAGACTGAGGTTCACTCTTTACCTACGCATTCTGGTGCCGACTCCATCAAGCCCTTGGGACCGCCCTCAAATGCAACACAACCTTTCACCCGCAGACCGACTATCAGACCGAGCGAGTAAATCAAATCCTTGAAGATATGCTTCGAGCATGTGCTTTAACCCACGGACCCAAGTGGGAAGATTTTCTGCCATATGCAGAGTTCTCATACAACAACAGTTTCCAGACCAGTCTAAAGATGTCACGGTATGAAGCTTTGTATGGCCGTAAGTGCCGCACTCCATTAAACTGGTCCCAAACCGGGGACAACTGCATTTTCAGAACCGGTTTAATATTGGAGGCTAAAAACAAGTCAAGGAGATTCGAGATAGACTGCAGTTGGCTAAGTCACGACAGAAGAGTTATTATGATGCCAAACACCGGCAAGTCAGTTTTGAGCCCAGAGAACATGTGTATCTCCGAGTCACACCCATGAAGGGAATCAAGAGATTTCAGACTCGAGGAAAAATGGCACCAAGATATATTGGTCCATTCCCAGTCATGACCAGAGTTGGCACAATTGCTTATTAGTTGGAATTGCCACCAGAACTGTCAGAAGTACACAATGTGTTCCATGTCTCACAGCTGAGAAGGTGTATTTCACCACCCGAGAAAAGGACTCATATGTCAGAAATAGAGCTTGCCAAGGATTTAACCTATGAGGAGAGACCGTTCAAGATATTGGATGAGACAGAAAGAGTCACTCGCAGTAAAGTGATCAAGTTTTATAAGGTTCAGTGGGAGCATCACACCGAGGAAGAAGCAACCTGGGAAAGAGAGGAATATTTAAGGACAGCATATCCAGAATTGTTTTCACAAGCAATCGAATCTCGAGGACGAGATTCATCCTAAGTGGGGTAGGTTTGTGACAGCCTCGTTTTGCCTTCTCTCTTTTTCTGGACTTCTTTTGCCTCTGCTTTAGGTTTGGAGTTTTGAATCAATTCAAATGGACTTGAACACTTGGGAATGTCCTTGATTTTCTGATAGAGGCAAAGGTGTCCCGTCTTTTGATGAGATGATGGATATCGCTTTGGTGGAAGTCGACTTTGACGATCCGACTACGAACGTGCGAGGACGTCGCGCCTTAGCAATCGCTAAACCAACTCCGAGAGGTTATTGACCACGCCGGAGCACGATCAACCTGACCACGAGGGTCTGTTTCCTGCGAGCAAACGAAGAACAAGCAAGAAACTGAGATTGCAATCTGGATATTGCGAATATAAGTTGAAAGCTTTATTGATCAAGGTGGGGTTCTGTGACGCCTTTGTCTGGTCGTTGAACACAAACGAAGTACGCGAAGTTGCAGCTATGGCGAACTTTTTAATCTAAACAAAACCCAAAGTCTAAACGATGCCCTAAGGGCTGTATATATGGAGGAAGAGGGGGGAATTTCGTGGCCCTTGGTGGAGGGGTCCGAAATCAACCCTATCTCTTGTTTCCCCACACATACGGACTCTAAAAATAGCCTATACTTATGTATTTCGAAATTACATGGGCCTGGCCCAATAATAAGGTGACGCAGCACCTAAAATAGCCTCGGGGCGAAATTTATGAAGTGGCATCTTGTATATTTCGTCCAAGGCTTCATGCACCCATTATGGTGGCTTCAAAGTCCTGAAATCATCACTTGTAACTCCGTTCTTGTTTCCCTTGCGCATGCCATCATCTCCATGCTTGTTCTTGCTCCAATGTTCATCCTTCTCCAAGCTAGGCCCTTCATTTGTAAGCAAAACAAATGTATCCAATTTAGGCAGCATCATATTCTCATGAACATTAGAATCATTACCAAGAAACGAAAGTACCTGGCAATTTAGTTGGCGTGCACGAGCTCTAGTAATTGGTCCAGTATGTATAGCAGCAGGGGCTGTGGGTGTAACAATTGTATTGATGTCCTCATCATCCTCCCCTTCTTGAAATGAAGTCGTCCTCGACGGAAGTTCATCTTCCTCACCCAAATAAGGCTTCAAATCTGCAATGTTAAAAGTGGGACTAACCCCAAAATCTGCAGGCAGCTCAAGTTTATATGCATTATCATTTATTTTCTCTAACACCTTAAAGGGACCATCAGCACGTGATAGAGGCAAAGGTGTCCCGTCTTTCGATGAGATGGTGGATTTCGCTTTGGTGGAAGTCGACTTTGACGATCCGACTACGAACGTGCGAGGACGTCGCGCCTTAGCAATCGCTAAACCAACTCCGAGAGGTTATTGACCATGCCGGAGCACGATCAACCTGACCACGAGGGTCTGTTTCCTGCGAGCAAACGAAGAACAAGCAAGAAACTAAGATTGCAATCTGGATATTGCGAATATAAGATGAAAGCTTTATTGATCAAGGTGGGGTTCTGTGACGCCTTTGTCTGGTCGTTGAACACAAATGAAGTACGCGAAGTTGCAGCTATGGCGAACTTTTAATCTAAACAAAACCCAAAGTCTAAATGATGCCCTAAGGGCTGTATATATGGAGGAAGAGGGGGGAATTTCGTGGCCCTTGGTGGAGGGGTCCGAAATCAACCCTATCTCTTGTTTCCCCACACATACGGACTCTAAAAATAGCCTATACTTATGTATTTCGAAATTACATGGGCCTGGCCCAATAATAAGGTGACGCAGCACCTAAAATAGCCTCGGGACGAAATTTATGAAGTGGCATCTTGTATATTTCGTCCAAGGCTTCATGCACCCATTATGGTGGCTTCAAAGTCCTGCAATCATCACTTGTAACTCCGTTCTTGTTCCCCTTGCGCATGCCATCATCTCCATGCTTGTTCTTGCTCCAATGTTCATCCTTCTCCAAGCTAGGCCCTTCATTTGTAAGCAAAACAAATGTATCCAATTTAGGCAGCATCATATTCTCATGAACATTAGAATCATTACCAAGAAACGAAAGTACCTGGTAATTTAGTTGGCGTGCACGAGCTCTAGTAATTGGTCCAGTATGTATAGCAGCAGGGGCTGTGGGTGTAACAATTGTATTGATGTCCTCATTATCCTCCCCTTCTTGAAATGAAGTCGTCCTCGACGGAAGTTCATCTTCCTCACCCAAATAAGGCTTCAAATCTGCAATGTTAAAAGTGGGACTAACCCCAAAATCTGCAGGCAGCTCAAGTTTATATGCATTATCATTTATTTTCTCTAACACCTTAAAGGGACCATCAGCACGTGGCATTAACTTTGATTTGCGCAAATCAGGAAATCTATCCTTACGCAAATGTAACCAAACAAGATCTCCAGGTGCAAACACAACATGTTTTCTACCCTTATCTCCAGCAAGTTTATATTTAGCATTCATGCGCTCAATGTTTTCCTTAGTTAACTCATGCATTTTTAAAATCAATTCAGCACGTTGTTTAGCATCAAAATTAACCTTCTCCGAAGATGGACGAGGCAACAAATCGATAGGTGCACGAGGTAGGAAACCATACACAACTTCAAAAGGGCACATCTTAGTAGTAGAATGCAATGAACGATTATAAGCAAATTCAATATGAGGCAAGCATTCCTCCCACATTTTCTTATTATTCTTCAAAACAGCCCTAAGCATAGTAGACAACGTTCTATTGACTACTTCAGTTTGTCCATCAGTTTGGGGGTGACAAGTAGTACTAAAAAGTAGTTTAGTCCCGAACTTAGCCCATAAACATCTCCAAAAGTGGCTAAGAAATTTAGTATCACGATCTGAAACAATAGTATTTGGCACACCATGCAAGCGAATAATTTCACGAAAGAACAAATCAGCAACATTAACAGCATCATCACTTTTATGACATGGTATAAAGTGTGCCATTTTCGAGAATCTATCCACGACAACAAATATGCTATCCCTCCCCTTCTTTGTTCGAGGTAAACCTAAAACAAAGTCCATAGATATATCCTCCCAAGGAACACTAGGTACAGGCAAAGGCATATATAAACCATGAGGATTGAGTCGTGACTTAGCTTTTTGACATGTAGTGCAGCGAGCAATAAAACGCTCAACATCCCGTCTCATCTTTGGCCAAAAGAAATGTGTAGCAAGTACGTCCTCCGTCTTCTTCACGCCAAAGTGTCCCATTAATCCTCCTCCATGCGCCTCCTGCAACAACAAAAGACGAACGGAGCTAGCTAGAATGCATAGCTTATTAGCACGAAACACAAATCCATCGTTAACAACAAACTTGTTCCACATTCTTCCTTCTTTACAATTCTGCATTACATCTTTAAAATCAGCATCATGCACATATTGATCTTTGATGGTCTCCAAACCAAATATTTTGAAGTCAAGTTGTGAAAGCATAGTATAGCGACGAGACAATGCATCAGCAATAACATTTTCTTTTCCCTTCTTGTGTTTAATGACATAAGGGAAAGTCTCAATGAATTCAACCCATTTAGCATGTCTACGATTCAGTTTAGCTTGACTTTTAATATGTTTCAAAGATTCATGATCAGAATGTATAACAAATTCTTTGGGCCATAAATAATGTTGCCATGTTTCTAAAGTCCGAACAAGAGCATATAATTCTTTATCATAAGTAGAATAATTCAGACTAGGCCCACTCAATTTTTCAGAAAAGTATGCAACAGGTTTGCCATCTTGTAATAACACACCTCCTAATCCAATTCCACTAGCATCACATCAAGCTCAAAAGTCTTATTAAAATCAGGAAGTTGGAGTAAAGGAGCATGTGTCAACTTATCTTTCAATACCGTGAAGGCTTCTTCCTGTGCGGTACCCCAAAGAAAAGGCACATCTTTCTTTGTAAGCTCATTGAGAGGTGCAGCAATGGTGCTGAAATCTCTCACAAAACGCCTATAGAATCCAGCGAGGCCAAGAAAACTCCTCACTTGTGTGACCGTTTTGGGTTGCGGCCAACTCTCAATAGCTTCAATCTTGGCTTTATCAACTTCAATTCCCTGTGGAGTAACAACATAGCCAAGAAAAGATACTCGGTCGGTGCAAAAGGTGCACTTCCCAAGGTTACCAAACAAACGTGCATCACGTAGAGCAATAAAAACAACACGTAAATGTTCCAAATGTTCTTCCAAAGATCTGCTATAAATCAATATGTCGTCAAAGTAAACTACCACAAATCGTCCAATGAAAGCACGTAAAACTTCGTTCATTAATCTCATGAAAGTACTAGGTGCATTAGTTAACCCAAAAGGCATGACTAACCACTCATATAATCCAAACTTAGTTTTGAATGCTGTTTTCCATTCATCTCCCAATTTCATACGAATTTGATGGTATCCACTACGTAAATCAACTTTGGAGAATATTGTAGAGCCACTCAATTCATCAAGCATATCATCTAGCCTAGGAATAGGATGACGATAACGAATAGTAATATTATTAATGCCTCTACAATCAACACACATACGTGATGTACCATCCTTTTTCGGCACTAGAATAATAGGAACAACACAAGGACTAAGGGATTCGCGTATATAACCTTTGTCGAGAAGCTCTTGTACTTGACGCATAATCTCCTTCGTCTCCTCTGGATTGGTACGGTATGGTGCACGGTTTGGCAGTGAAGCACCGGGAATTAAGTCAATCTGATGCTCAATCCCTCGAATAGGCGGTAATCCCGGTGGCACGTCTTGTGGAAAGACGTCAGCGAACTCCTGCAAAATGTTAGTGACAGCAGGAGGCAAAGAGGAAGGCACGTCCTCGAATGAAAATAATGGCTCTTTGCACACAAAAGCATAGCAAACAGATTTACTGAAATCTAGCTCATCAATATCAGATTTGGTGGCAAATAAACATGCACTTTTCAATTTAATTTCAGAAGCAACACTAGATGGTTTATTATTAGGCTTCATTTGTTGCTCAAATTCTTTTGCCACAATCTGATTTTCACTCTTATTCGTCTCCTGTTTTGCTTTATTAGCTCTATTAATATCATCTTTCAAAATGGAATCAGGAGTCATAGGAAGCAAAGTAATATTTTTATCCTTATGAACAAGAGTATAGTGATTGTTTCTACCATGGTGTACAGAATTTTTATCAAATTGCCATGGTCTACCAAGTAATAAGGAACATGCTTGCATAGGTACCACATCACAATCAACATAATCAGCATATGTAGATATACTAAAATGCACACGAACAGTACGTGTTACCTTAACCTTGCCGCTGTTGTTGAACCATTGGATGTAGTAAGGATGTGGATGTGGTCTTGTGGTGAGAGAAAGCTTCTCGACCATCTCCATGCTAGCCATGTTGTTGCAGCTCCCTCCGTCTATGATGACGCGCACAGAACGTTCCTTCACAACTCCCTTGGTATGGAACAAATTGTGCCTCTGATTTTGCTCAGCTTGTGTGATCTGCACACTCAAAACACGTTGAGCAACTAAACATTCATACCTGTCAGCGTCTTCAGGAGCCATGTATTGCGTCTCATTATCAGAATCATCTCCACCATGTTCTTCACGTGTAATAAGAGCCAAAGTCTCCTCATCATAGTCACTAGCGGACTCATATCCACCATCCGCGGTAGCAATCATCACACGCGGAGATTTGCATTCTCTCGCATAATGACCTCCTCCCTTACAACGACGACAAATAATATCACTTGTGTGCCCTGTTGATGCTATGGAAGAAGAAGAACGTTGTGTAGGCCCCGCAGGTGCGCTCTTGGCAGATAATGGTGGTTGTGCCTGTTTTCTTGTATCACGGCTGGAGGTGGCACCTGATGGAGGTGCTGGTGCAGTTGAAGTAGAAGATGCACGTGGTGTCCATGATGAAGGTCGGCCTGCAGAAAAGTTAGTTCGCCCTAATGCTTGTCGATCCTGCACTTCACGTTCAGCTTTACAAGCAAGATGGAATAAACGAGTGATATTAGTATACTCCTTATAGTCTAGAATGGTCTGAATCTCTCTATTTAATCCACCCAGAAAACGTGCAAGCATAGCTTCATTCTCCTCAACAATACCACATCTAAATCATGCCAGTTTGTAATTCCTGATAATATTCTTCTACAGAATTTTTTCCTTGTCTTAAACGCTGCAATTTTTGAAGCAATTCACGTTGATAATATGGTGGAACCCAACGCGTACGCATAGCAGTTTTCAAAGCAGCCCAAGTAGTTGGAATAGGATATAATCTACAATGTTCAGACCACCATACACATGCAAAACTAGTGAAAGCACAAACAGCAGCAGCAACTCGTCTCTCCTCAGGATATTGTAAACATGTAAATCGTTGTTCAGTTTCTAACTCCCAAGTAAGATATATATCAGGAACATATCTACCCTCAAATGGTGGAATATTCAATTTTAGTTTAGGAATATGGACATCATCTCGTACCTGAGGTGGTGGTGCAGGCCTACCATTACGAATATATACCTGAGGTCGACCTGCTGGTGGTGGTGCTGGTGGCTGCTCGTAGATCTGATTTTGATCAACCTCATCCTCATAATCGCCCGCATACTCATCATCCTCCTGGGTACCAGCAACAGCAGTAGCAGGAGCCACAGAAGTATCAACAGCAGCACCAACAGTTTGACCAAACGCAAGAGGAACACGGCTCGCTCGGCGAAGGTCTATTTCGCGACGTGGAGGTAGTCGTTGTTGTTGTTGTTGGAGAGGTGCGTTAGGTGCGGCGGGTGGTGGTGGTGGAAGACGCGCGAGCAATTCATTAAATCTGTTATCGAGCTTTGTTTCGAACGTCTTCCCAAGGCCAGTGATCTTCTCCATGGCCTCTTCAAAATTGTTCAGCACATCTTGCACCTGTTCAGTCATCATTTGTTGAAACTTATCATGAAGCTCCTTGTTCGATAAATTCTCCCAGTCAATCTCGTCGGCTTGTGATCCTGGCATGGTTAGCAGCAATAGAAACACACAAGAATATGATCCTACAGACTACGAACAAGTGGTGGTGGTGGGTGTCACAAATCCGTCAAGCAAAACTCAAATTCTTACCAGGTCTTACCCAGCAACAGGCGGTGATCGGCAACCGTTGTAGTCACAACTCTCAAAGCTTGGATAGAGCGATTACCAGGGAGAGTCAAACGCACGACGTAGATGTATGTGGAGCTGGGAAGGCTTATACTATGGTAGCAAAAAGGGTCAGCAATAATCAATTCAGAGATGCGAAGTTGAATAAACGCTCAACGACGGTACTGTGCTGGTCCTAGGCTAGACTGTGCTAGAGACGCGAGCCTAGAACACCAACAAAATCACGGCGCGGCACGTAAACAAGGGAAAAGCACACTCTGAATTTTTTTTCGCTCTTTTTTTTTGCGCTGCTTTTTTTTTGCGAAAAATCACTATAATGGCGAGTATCTCAAAACTCTTCCTAGCTCAAACTGACAGGATGGGCACGAAATTTTTCGACCAATTTTTTTTTTTCGACTGCCCGGACCCAAAAACTAGAAACGGTTCAAAAAAAACTTCCTATAATGGCACCTGTCTCAAAACACTCAGAAACACCTAAAAATAGGATAGCCAGAAATTTTTTCGAAAAATGTGTTTTCAAAAAATTTTGGGCCTAAACGGAGCGTGGCTACCCGACTCTTTTTTTTTCCGAAACCTACTCCGGCAAGGAAACACGAATCGGAATCTAGATGGATCCCGAAAATAAACCTAATAAGCAAGGAACTCGGATTGGTGGTGGATATATGGTGGTGGTATATGGCAGCGGTGGTGGTAGCGGTGGTAGTATATGGATATGGATCGGTGGTGGTATATGGGCACGGATTGGTGGTGGTATATGGATACGAATTCGGAGCGGTGGTGGTAGATGGCAGGGGCGATGATGATGGTGCGGCGGCGGCGTGACAACTTATGACCAGAACTCGAAACTCTAAAAGACTAGACTCTAAGACCAGCAACTAGACCGACGATGCAACCGCAAATTCAACAAAGCAAAACCCTAAAAAGATTATGCAAAGGCTCAGATTGGTTCGGATATGATGAACTAACCCTAATTTTTTTTGTGTGTGGCTTTTCGTGGACTGTAGGTATGAAGAACAGACTCGATCTAAACTACGAAAAACTGTAAAATCTCACCGAGCAACCTGGAAATCTGATACCACTTGATAGAGGCAAAGGTGTCCCGTCTTTCGATGAGATGATGGATATCGCTTTGGTGGAAGTCGACTTTGACGATCTGACTACGAACGTGCGAGGACGTCGCGCCTTAGCAATCGCTAAACCAACTCCGAGAGGTTATTGACCACGCCGGAGCACGATCAACCTGACCACGAGGGTTTGTTTCCTGCGAGCAAACGAAGAACAAGCAAGAAACTGAGATTGCAATCTGGATATTGCGAATATAAGATGAAAGCTTTATTGATCAAGGTGGGGTTCTGTGACGCCTTTGTCTGGTCGTTGAACACAAACGAAGTACGCGAAGTTGCAGCTATGGCGAACTTTTTAATCTAAACAAAACCCAAAGTCTAAACGATGCCCTAAGGGCTGTATATATGGAGGAAGAGGGGGGAATTTCGTGGCCCTTGGTGGAGGGGTCCGAAATCAACCCTATCTCTTGTTTCCCCACACATACGGACTCTAAAAATAGCCTATACTTATGTATTTCGAAATTACATGGGCCTGGCCCAATAATAAGGTGACGCAGCACCTAAAATAGCCTCGGGACGAAATTTATGAAGTGGCATCTTGTATATTTCGTCCAAGGCTTCATGCACCCATTATGGTGGCTTCAAAGTCCTGAAATCATCACTTGTAACTCCGTTCTTGTTCCCCTTGCGCATGCCATCATCTCCATGCTTGTTCTTGCTCCAATGTTCATCCTTCTCCAAGCTAGGCCCTTCATTTGTAAGCAAAACAAATGTATCCAATTTAGGCAGCATCATATTCTCATGAACATTAGAATCATTACCAAGAAACGAAAGTACCTGGTAATTTAGTTGGCGTGCACGATGATAGAGGCAAAGGTGTCCCGTCTTTCGATGAGATGGTGGATTTCGCTTTGGTGGAAGTCGACTTTGACGATCCGACTACGAACGTGCGAGGACGTCGCGCCTTAGCAATCGCTAAACCAACTCCGAGAGGTTATTGACCACGCCGGAGCACGATCAACCTGACCACGAGGGTCTGTTTCCTGCGAGCAAACGAAGAACAAGCAAGAAACTAAGATTGCAATCTGGATATTGCGAATATAAGATGAAAGCTTTATTGATCAAGGTGGGGTTCTGTGACGCCTTTGTCTGGTCGTTGAACACAAACGAAGTACGCGAAGTTGCAGCTATGGCGAACTTTTAATCTAAACAAAACCCAAAGTCTAAACGATGCCCTAAGGGCTGTATATATGGAGGAAGAGGGGGGGAATTTCGTGGCCCTTGGTGGAGGAGTCCGAAATCAACCCTATCTCTTGTTTTCCCACACATACGGACTCTAAAAATAGCATATACTTATGTATTTCGAAATTACATGGGCCTGGCCCAATAATAAGGTGACGCAGCACCTAAAATAGCCTCGGGACGAAATTTATGAAGTGGCATCTTGTATATTTCGTCCAAGGCTTCATGCACCCATTATGGTGGCTTCAAAGTCCTGAAATCATCACTTGTAACTCCGTTCTTGTTCCCCTTGCGCATGCCATCATCTCCATGCTTGTTCTTGCTCCAATGTTCATCCTTCTCCAAGCTAGGCCCTTCATTTGTAAGCAAAACAAATGTATCCAATTTAGGCAGCATCATATTCTCATGAACATTAGAATCATTACCAAGAAACGAAAGTACCTGGTAATTTAGTTGGCGTGCACGAGCTCTAGTAATTGGTCCAGTATGTATAGCAGCAAGGGCTGTGGGTGTAACAATTGTATTGATGTCCTCATCATTTTCACCCAAGTGGTCCATCCATCCCTAACTCATCTTTCTTTCTCTGCAAAATCCCAAAAATGACCCAAGGAATATTTTTCATAAAGGAAAAATATTAATTTTCTTCTCTGAAATTCACTTCGCAGACATATGCTCCAAAGCAACCCTCATTTTTATTGCTCCAAATATCCTGAGAAAATTCCCAAATATTCTTTGAACCCTAGGGCACCTCTCTGAGAAAAAATATTGCATAACTTTTTGGTATATTTTTGCTACAGAAAATCATTTCTGTTCTAACAGAATAGGCACTTTACACAGCAAGTATGTTTTTCCTTGATCCAATGAGGCTGATCTTTCTTGAGCTTCATTACCTTCCTAAAAGATTTCTAAACCCCAAATCCCAGCCCTAAACTCTTAATGGATCACTCATAGTTAACCTCACAGGTTATTTTCCAGAAACTTACCATGAAGTAAACCACACACACACAACTCCTGGGTTCAACTCAAAGTGTTGGAACCACTCAAACCACCAAGGACTACATGCCAGACATGAAGCTTAATCTTAGCACCGCCTGATGTCATAGTTCGCACGGTGACCGCGTTCGTCCAGGCGTGCTGGCATGCTGCCGACGCTCTCTACGACACGCCCGAGCTACTGTAGCGCTCATGCTCTCTTTCCCGACCGTCGTGCCTTGCCAAACTTCGCCACAATCATCGTCCTGGCTGCCTTAACTCCTCCCTGGCGCTCGCCGACGTTGGAGCTCGCCGCAACGAGCACGGGCACGGTGCGGCCAAGGAAAGAGTGCGCCCGTGCCAATATGCTCGTCGCCATCCTCGCTCCTCTGCTTGTCTCCGGCCTACCGCAGTGCCCGCGTGAGCTGCATTGCCTTCTCCCCTCTCGCTGACGCCGTTCATCACCGGGTGCCGTGTCTAGAAGCTTTCCGGTGGAGCCCGATCACCTCCTCTCACTCGCCTATAAATACAGCCCCCTCCCGACTCCTCGAGCATCACCACTCAATCACTCGACCTGCACAAGCACATAGTTAAGCCGTAGCATGCCCGGGCAGGCCTCTTGCCGCTGCCCCAACTCAAGCTCGTCAGTGATTCCCCGTAGCCCATCCACCTCACTCCAGTGCCTCCTGAGCTTGACTCACTCCTCAGGCGGCTTGCTGGTGGTTCATTGGTGTTGTCCGACCCCATTGGAGCCCCTAGTGCAGCTCCACGTCACTGTCGTCTCCAACTCCGGCGACCTTTGCTTCCGGCCGCTGCCGGAGAGGCCCATTCCGGCCCTGTCCGACCATCCCTAGCCAAACTACGGGTACGGGCAGGTGCACCTCGACCCCCTGTCTTTCTATCCCTCTAGTTCTAGCCGCCGGGCACTCCTCGCCAGAGAACGCGCCGTCAACGCGTCGCCCGCCTCTGTTTCTCTCTCTCTCTCTCTCTCTCTCTC
>NC_041391.1:318431228-318467060 GCF_002162155.2 Triticum dicoccoides
GTCCGCGCCCGAAGTGGTATGAGTAGTGGCGCATTCTTGGAAGTGCGCCATCGATGTCACCCCTTGGTTTTCTTTCTATTCAAATTAAAATCAATTTGACCAGAAACGTTGACCTGTTGTAATTTTTAAACCACAAATCCAAATGTGTTCATTTTTATTGCATTGTTTTCTTACTGAAAAGATCTAGAAGCACACCAAAGATGAGAATTTTCTCTGCTGTCTAGATTTTTTGGTAATTTTCAGAAGTTTTCTTGATGTTTTCTTTTTGTCATTTGAATTTTTTCAGAAGGAGAAGCTTGTCTTGAAGAGATCCAAGAGGAGTGTGAAGTTCCTCTGAACTAAGGCAAGCCACACCAACATTTTCATGTTATCTTTGCAATATCCATGATTTTCCAACTTGAAAATAAGTTATTTCTTGCATATAATTATTTAATGAATAATGCTTGTGTTAGTTATTTTGTCATGAGTAAAATGCTTAGTTTACAGAAGTGAGTACTTAGACTAGTGTGATCTAGCATGAGTTGTTTGACTATGTGATTTTGCTATGGGTATGGTATGACTAGCATCTGTATTATTTTCGTATGTGAATGATGGATTTCATATGGTATATGATAAACTAAAAATGATGAGTGCTAATAACCAGTGAGAAAGAATCAGTAAAGTTTAGTGATGATTTGTGCAAGAAGAACATTTGATGAGGTTGATTTGTTTATTCTAAGTGATATGTGATGCATGTCGTATGGTTGCATGATCATGTCATATGGTGACTCGAGCATTTTTATTTCAAGTTAAACCTGATGTTAATTGAACTTGAACTTAAGTTGATCGGGTCATTATTCCACTGAATCGAGTTTTCCCAGTGCAACCACATTTTCCTTTATGGGAAGGCCTTTAGTCAGTCTATTGTCATGCCTCTGGTCGGTGCCTCCAACGAGGGAAGGTTATGGGCATGGGGTACCCTGACCCGGTAAGCAAACATAACCTTGTGTGCCCGTTGTTGTTGTTGTTGTTTTTGTTGTTGTTGTTGTTGTTGTTGTTGTTGTTGTTGTTGTTGTTGTTGTTGTTGTTGTTGTTGTTGTTGTTGTTGTTGTTGTTGTTGTTGTTTTTGTTGTTGTTGTTGTTGTTGTTGTTGTTGTTGTTGTTGTTGTTGTTGTTGTTGTTGTTGTTGTTGTTGTTGTAGTAGTAGTAGTAGTTGTTGTTGTTGTTGTTGTTGAGATGGTACCTTGTCCCCGTTTGGGTTCATTTGGGTTTTGCCACGATGGTGGTCGTTGATGCCTTTGGTAGGCATGAGGCCACCCATGACTTAGCCCAGTGGAGAGTTAGTCGGAGTGGCCGAGAGAGTGTCATGGCAATGGGGGAGTTCTGTCGGAATGCCGTTGGTCCACCCGAATGGGAGTGCGAGGCCATGGGTTTCGTGGTGTGGGTATAGTGTGCTACCTCTGCAGCGTGTATTTAATCTATCGATAGCCGCGTCCTCGGTTATGGACACAACTCGTAAGTAGGTCACACCATGGATCAACTTGTATAAAGTAATCTTGCACACTAAGTTATTTGCATGGCACTGGTTGAGTGTTGATGATGTAAGTGAGACTGGCCGTTGTGGGAACCAAGTGTGGTTTCGTTTGTGATCCGTGAATGATCACCGTTTGGTTACGAGGTAACCCGTTGGCCCAAGTGTGGGTTTGTTTGTGATCCATGAATGATCACCGTTTGGTTACGAGGTAACCAATTGGTAAGAGAGTCTGAGGGACTCAGTGCATAAGTTTGGTTGCATGGCATGAGTAGCATGTTGTTATTTGCATTCAACTTGATTAAATGTCATGATATTGTTGGTCATTATTTTTATGCTTGTTGTGATCTTGCAAGTACATTCAATGTACTGACCTGGCGTGTTATGCCAGATTTTAGGAAAGTCTAACCGGATCGGAGTGCTGCCGTGTCTAGATTGTGTCCACATCGGTGTCCCTGTGCTATGGAGTCCCGCTTCGTCGTTGTTCCGCTATCACGTAGTTGTCGTGATCGAGGCCCCTTTATGTTCAATAAATAATGTGCATATTGTTCAGCCGCACCGTGTGTGCTGCTTGGCCTCGCTTCTTGATGTAATATCGCACTATGTCTCCGCTAGCATCAATAAAGCGATTGTTTTCTTTACCAAGATGTTGTGTGTTGCCAGAAGACTTGATCTTTGGGTTGGCAATGCAAGGAACCGGTTGCTCTGAGCTGGGGTGCCACATACCATTCTAGGGTTTACACAAGGTTTCGACATCGCCGTCTCTCTACTATGGGTAAGTCACTCTAGAGTTACCATTCCGAATAGCAAGGGCAAATGATATGAGTAAGTCGGCATGGTGATTAATCCATTCCACACCCACATCATTACCCTGTATAAGGTTTAGAGAATCTCACAATTCCGACACTCTGGCATTCTCACAAACATTATAGAATTTTGCTTGTCCTCAAACTATTTCGGGTAAATCAATTGGTTCTGCAAGCCAAATATAACGTCTATCATTTCCTCACAACTATCGGGTTTTTGCGTGAACTCCTATGATACATCTGCTGATCAAATCACAACTTCTTCCAAGTTTCTTCCTTCAACAAGTTTATGGCTGCTCCTTAACAAATCATGGGCTTCTGGATTGTGGACCCACTTCCACTCTTGTATAGCTTTAACTCATTCTTGGAGTTATGATTGTTCCATATTCCAACATTTTATCTCCTTAAATCCAATATTACTTCATTCTTTCGTACTCTCGGGTGACCATCATATCGAAACAAAACTCTAGATCTTTTGGTCCAAACACTCGATGGAATAAATTTTCTTTTTCATTGATATTGTGGTTCTACAGAGTACTACAACACTTGAAATGTAATACACAATTTCATCGGTAGACCATAATTCTCGTATCCTCGAAAATGATCACAATCTGGTTTATAGAGAAACTACTCATAACATTTCAATGTATGAGATTCTAAACACATCAACTTTATTTATTCATGAATCATTACAATCTCGGAGAGTTCCATTACATAATTCGACTCCACATTCTTATGAAAATAAAAGTGTTTCCTACTACATTTAATACTGATTATCAAAAATTTCTGTTATTGAGCTCCAGCTTTCATCTTGTTGGGATATTTAGTAGCATAATGTCCTACTTCCTTGCAACAAAAACAGATGACTTTCGACAAGTCTCTGGGCTTCTTGTGTATGGTGTCTGCTCTTTGGGTTCTTGGCTTCTTCTCCGGACACATACTAGCATAGTGACCTAAGGTCTTGCACTTGAAACATGTAATATACTCAGGTCCTTCTCTGCAGAAATTGGGTTGTTCTGTGGATGTCTTAGGTTCATCTTCTTGGACTTCTTTGTTCTGATCAAATCTTCTGTTTCCTGTGGGTCATATTTCACTTCTTCTGCCGGGAAGTCTCCTAGATACATTTGGCTTTCCTTCGTGCAATACTGCAAAAAATGTCCTTCTCCACATGAATAACATGCATGTGAGAAAATTTTTGTTAGGCCTTCTCCATCAGGGTCTTCAACTACTATTTTCATCATAGATTCTTTTAAACCTTCCATGAGGGCTTCCTTCAATGCTTCCTTGTGTTTTTTGGAAATTGCTTGCACTTTAGGGTATATGTGGCATTGAGCAGAGTAATGAGTAGTTCCTTCACAAAAGAAACATGTGACCTGCCCAGTTGGGTATTCGTCAGCTGGGTGATTTCCTTCGCAATGAGGGCATCCATCCTTGTGTTCTTCCTGGGTGTGTCCTGTTTCTCTGCATATCTTGCAGGCACAAGGTTTCTTAATTGGGTTGTCACCATTCTTCTAGATAAGATAGGATCTTAACAAAGTCTTCTTGATTTCCTCCCAACTTTTTGCTCCATTGCATCCTTGTATGGCTTGATTATTTTCCACTAGGTTGCAGCACTTCCGATAAAGTACCAAAGAGCATATTGAAGCTCATACTTCCTTGCAACCAAATTACACCCGAAGTGATTCTCAACGTTTTGAATCCATAGTTCTGCCTCCAGCTGAGTCATCTGTCCAGAGAATACTTGTCCATCTTCATTCATCATTTATTGGGTCCAAGGGTTTTGGGATGAGTTAAGAGAGGTAGAGAGAGATACAACCAGTACAAACAATATACATTTGAATATAGGTTTTATTTCTGGTGTCGGAAAAAACACACAAACAATGACAACTCACAAATCATCGCATCTATCATAAGTATATAATAGGGGCTTGCTCTTCTAAAGGTCAAATAAATCTTCAGAGTCTTCAAATTATTCAAGTCCTCGGAGTCTTTAACCGTTGTAGGTTCAATTCTTCTAATGCATGGTGAGTCCATCTTTTACTCCGGAGTGGCCATCAGTTGTCCGATATCTTTTCCTTCTTGGAGCGGCTTCAGTTGATCTCTCAGTGTGATCAAAAGGGAAAGGGTATATTCTAACTATTTGAGGTATGAGGGACTATTTGATAGAATCACAAAAAAGCCAAGAAGTAAAGGATCTTTTTGAAAATGAAGTTTAAGAGATATCTTGTCCTAGGGCTTTCTAGTTTCTAGGGTCACGTCCTAAAATCAACATGTGCTCTGATACAATCTCTGTAGTGACACGACCCAATACGGTCAAGTCTCTGTGCTTTTTGTGCCATCCCTGGATAAGTATGCTGGCACACACAGTACTTTGATGAAATACCATAACATCACATGTAAAATAAATACCGTAGATCCAGAGTATACCTTATTTATAGCGGAAGTAAAGCAATAAGGGTGTGGAGTCCCATCAACCCCAACGGCAAGTTGAGTGTAGACCGTAATCCTATATCATACTCTTACTCATCGTACAATCCTGCAAAATGATATGTTGCATCTGTGTAGGTCAGTACATTGAATATACCAGCAAGATCACAATAAGAAAGACCATATAATAAAATTATTCTAGATGCAATACGGTTTGTAATTTTGTGTCTGAGTTTTTGCGTAAAAGCTGGTTTTATTTTCCCTACTATAAAGGAATATCAGGAGTCTTCACTACAGAGTATTCTACTATGACATGGTTCCGCCAACCGATGCCTCATAGCCAAAAATCATCATAAGTGGCCCATAATTAATTATTAATCTAGTGTTGAGAGTTCCGAGATAGGTCCAAGTCAAGAGGCTCAAATTGTCCGTAACGGGGACACGGCTAATTGATTAGGTTTTAACTCTGCAGAGTGTTGTGCACTTTACCCACAAGAATCAGTCACTCCTTTATGTTGTTGCACTACCTGATGTTTGAGGATGGGACAAATGAAACATGGTCATCCGAAGAGTTCCTCTAACCACCGCCCAATACCCATCAAATCCTATCGTAGTTCTACATCTGCTGGTACTGGTCCAGCCAGAGCCCATATTGACTTGTGGCTGCATAGGTAAACTTCCGGGCATGAAGTATTCATCCGTCTCTTTGAGTCTGGGTGAAGCCTTCCGCAAGATGTCATGGCGCTTCTCCATGCATCCCGACCATCCACTGGTTGCTCCAAGGTGCCCATCTAAACCATCCTTGACCCAATAGTGTGTACTGAAATCTTGTCTCGAGTCTTGAAGTCTTGAGGTCTGAAGATGCCATCATGAAGTTGTCGGCATTGATGTAGAGTCCTCCTTCTCATACAACTCCCGTGCACTCATACCAATTCTTGTCTATGATAGTCTAGCATAAAAGTAACTAACGTTCCCATGGCTTGATAACAGGGAGATGGGTTCCTACCTCATGCATTCTACTCAACTACAAGAATTCAATACCACTACTAGATGGAGTGTTGAATGGTGACACTGAATGCAATAAAAACATTGGTATGAAAAGCATGGTGAAAGTGAACTTGCCTGCTATTACTTGTTGAAGATTATAACGCTCTCAGAAAACTTGATAGAACTATTCGTCACTTTCCTATAAAAATCGATGTTAAACAGACATAGCATTCACATAAGCAAACATTCTAGCACTCAAAATAACAATCAAATTAAAAGCAACAATGAAATCACTAAGAAAAACCAAATAAATTTCCAAAGAAAACTATTAAAGAAAACTCTATGACACAACACAAAATAGTTTTTTGCCCTAAATAAAAACCTAATAGCAAATAGAACCCTAAACTAATAAATTAACAGAAAATAAAAATAAAGTTTTCATTAAAATAACAAAAACAACCTTTACCTAAAGTTTTCTATGCAAAAAAGAATCAACCTAAGAGCTATTATAAAACTCTACTTATGATCAAAACTTGTTTTCATACAAAACATAAGAAACAAAAATAACAAAAATTATTTTAACGACAAATAAAAGTGACTATTGTTCCTAACAGAAACAAAGTCAAACTTGTCAAAAGTTGCAAAAAGAAAAATTAAAAACAATTTAAAACAAAGGAATTAAGGATAAAACAGAAGTATAAGTAAAACATTGTTGTTTTGATTAAAAAACATAATTTAAAATTATCTAAAAAGAAATCACTAAATGCTAATACTTAAACAATTCTACTAGTGACTAGGAGCAAAAAGAATCAAACTAAAAACTATTTTAAGCTCAAGTTATTGCAAATTTAGTGTTTGAAGCACATTTGAGCAAATTCAAATTTAAAACTTCAAATTTGAAAACTATTGGCATAAACAGAAGCGAGAACAAATTATAAACTAATGCAAAAAGAATCACTCTGTTTGGATTAAGAACCTAAATGATATAGCAATTCTAAATCGGAACTATTTCTGGAAAAGAAATGAAAACAGAAAAGAGAAACTAACCAAGCTTCGGTGACCAAACATGTCGCGTGATCCTATTGGCTACAGGTACAGGCGATGTGTGCTAGCGGGTTGTCTCGTGAGACTAAACAAAAAAACCCTTCGCGCCAAAAACAAACAAGAATTTTAACTAGATCTTTTGGATCCAGATAGGGCGGTTGAGGCCTCATCGCAGCGGTGATCGCATCGGTGTTCGGCGGCTACGGTGATCCGGTCGTCGATGGCATCGGTGAGTGGCACAAGAGGATGCAGCAGTGTGTGGCAATCTCAACTGTGGTTGGCGGTATGCTTGGGGATGACGGAGACAGTCGATGGCGAGCTCGGGGCAGAGGTGGCGTCGGGTGGTTGGCAGTGGAAGCGCTCCCATCGTGTGGGAGCTCTAGTGAGGGGATGGCCGGGTGTAGTGGAGCGAGGCAAGGTGAATGGTGATGGTGGCGTGGGAAGGGGGTGGCACTGCTACAGGATGCTGCTAACGCGACACTACAATCAGATACCCTTCGACGAAACTGTGTGTGATGCATTAATCTCAAACGGTGATGTAATAAAACTGTCAAAAATGATACGAAACATTTGCGATGACGTAGACATCAAACATGACCAAGATTATAGTTGTGTGTGTGATGCGTGGCATTCGATTGATCCGTACAAACTGTTTGCAATGATCAAGAACAACAGAAACGTGTAGCCAGATCAAGGTGTGTGTGATATATGGCATACAAATCGCTCCGGTGAACCATTTGCGATGATTGAGTTGAACAAAAATGATTCAGCTTAACAACATGTGTGCGATACCCGACAAATAGGTTGGTGATCAGAATTGTGTGCGATCATTACAGACAATGCATATGACTTTTTTTGTGAATTGTGTGCTCGACAGGGCACCCAATTCAAGAAACCAACATGCGGGCGATAATGTAAAAGATCTCTATTGAATACGTATTGCTAACTGTCTACGATGAGATTGATAGGGGAAACAAAGATAACAAATTAATATGAGCGAACAAAAACAGAGATATATAGAGTCTACTTAATTAGGCCTTCTTCTTGTTGTTGTTGTTGGATGGCCCCGCGACATCATCTTGGCGAGGACGCTTCTTGTCGCTGACCGTTGGCTTTTCATCACCGTCGTCATTGTCATTGCTTTTGTTGTCGTCGTCGTCCTCCTCCTCGTTCGACCATTCCTCCTCATCATCATTGTCCTCCTCTTCTTCATCCTCCGACGGCTCCTCGTCCGTCTGGTTATGGTTTGATGACTCGGGAGGTGGCGTGCCTTCCATGATCTGGATAAAGTTGAGGTCTGGGCTCGATATCGGCCTCATGGAAGACGAACGGGATGATTATGATGTCGGCCTATCATTGGGCACCAGACTATTGGTGGAACTCTCGTCCTCGTTATCACTCGACATGGCAGCAGTACATATACAAATTGCTAGAAAGTGAGATTGCAAAGTGTGTGCAAGTGTGTAGCGCGGTCGGCTGGGGACGACGAAGATTTGGAAACTTAAGCAGGGTATGAAGAGAATAGGAATGTCAATTTAAGTGGGGGGTTGACGTATTATCTAACCGCTGATATAATCTACCACAATTATTTGTACCCATCCGCTCCAAGTTCCCGGAGTTGAGCAGTTCTCAATGTGATAATCGCACACATGCGTTGGAGCGTCCAAATATGAAACAAGCATTTTTCATACTACTACCTCCATACCGCGACCTAGGTGGGGGAAAAACGAGAGAACTTGATGATTATTTGCTAATCAATACCATTGCATGCAGTGAATTGACCATTGCATGTTATGCTAAGTAGTCTAAAGTCATTGAATGCATACACTCCCCACGACTCCTATTGCCGATTTCTTTTTTCAAGACAAAAAACAGGGAACGAGTTTTGGGATTATTTGGTTGTTGTAATGTGACTTAGGCACCGGTATGAATGGAGTAGCATAGTTGGCAAGCAATAAATTGAGCTCATCTTATTGATGAAGCCAGTAATAATAACACGAAACCCCTAATCATCATTGCAAACAGCGCATAGAAGATGGCTAATGCGACAACAAAAAATACATGTGCTAGTTCCTTCTTGTCTCTTACTTTCATCTGTTGCCTGTGATTGATTCTTTCTTGCTTCATCGTACTGATTGTACACTCCAGATCAGTCAGTTTCTTCTTCAACTTTATGTTATCTTCGGCTATCTTGGTGATAACACTATAAGCCCTGCTATGCCATTCTTCATCCAGCCAGTTAACAAAGGCACAAGCCTAATATCCCTGCCAATGTTAAATAGTATTTAGGATGAGCGGTGGCATTAACTCAACTTTTTTTTGAGAAGGAGGATGTACCCCCGGCCTCTGCATCTGGATGATGCATGTAGCCATATTATTAATTATTCACAAAGACCATACAAGGTAATACATCAATAAGCCTGAAGCCATCATCTTGGCGATGATGTTCCTACTTCTATCCCCTTGATGAAGGTGTGCCCAATGTATGGGCCTAGTACCAAACAGACATCACACCAAAGCCTAACATCTAAAGTCGGGTGTCCCATCCAAGCCACTACCTGGATTGGGTCCCTCACCGGTTTGGCACACTCCTAGAGAGCACCGCACACTGCAAGGGTCGTCACCTCCATCTTCCATCAGCCCATCCTTAGAGCAGAACTGATGTACCGACCTTGCCAGGCCTCTCTGCTATCAACGCCACCATGACGCCAGACAGCTTCCTCCTCCTACGCGAGTCCATCTCCGCGCATCAGACGCCGAGTTTCCAATGCGCCATGTCGCCGAGACCCATCACTGATGATACGATTGATACCACACCGCTCCACCTACATGCCAGCTCGCGTCGACTCTGAACTACCAACAATTCCACCACCCTGAGCAGTCTCCGGTCGATGACTTCAGGAAGGAACACAACACCAAAGTTCCATCGTCGCCCAAACAAAGGAATCGAGGCTTTCTCCTATGCTCATGGCAGATGGTGGCGTATGATCCACACCGAAGCCTCCGGGAAGGGAATAGGCGCCAAGGGCGTCGACTTTGGTGTGGCTGCGAAGCTGGCTTGGAGTTTCCACCGGATCCATGCCCACCCACCAGATACGTCTAGGCAGTATTGGAATCGACCATAGTCTCAACCATAGCCAGCACGAACAGTAGTAGATCGAGTCAGAGACGACGCCTCCCATGGGACTCCGATCGGCCATTGAGGAGCTGCCATAGCGTCGCCGCCTCCATGTCGCCCACACAACCGTCAAAGGTCCCCCATCTGCACCCGCGGTTGCTGCCCGCTAGGAAGGCTGCACAGCACGCCACCGATCAAGGCTGCCGCCCCGAGATCCCCACGCAGCCCGAGGCACCAGCGGTCAGATCTGAAACAGATCGACCACCGGCCACCATAGGCCCACCCCGAAGAGCCCCCCACGCGACCACTAGAGGGGTGCATCTCCTCCCATCGCCCCTTGAGTCCTCGCCGTTGTACCCCGCCACCAACCGCCGTCGAACGCCACCCACGCCAGGTTTGGCCGCTGCAGGGAGGAGTGATCCTACCGACGCTGACGGCAGCCGGGTTTACCCTGTGGCACGCCCCGGCGGCGGTGGGGAGGAGAGCTGGGAGAGGGAGTCGAGGGCTTGGCGGCGCTAGGGTTCCCCCCTGGTCGTCGCGCGGGGGCGACCCAGGGGAGAGGAGAGGGGGCTGCGTTGGAGAGGGGGCTGTCTCTTTATATTGGGGGAGAATTTCACTTCCCAACCTCTGCACCAACTAGGGATGCATACGACCTTTTAAGTATGAGTAATAGGATATTTAATCACGGTTCGCACCGAGCCTAGTCCTCAATGGTAAATGCATGAGTACCTGGAAAACCCGGTCCTCAAGAATAAGAAGGAACCTAAATTCGCATCCGTAAGGATTTGAACCCAGGTGTTGGGTTTGTACATCCACTCCCACAACCAGTTGAGCGGGCCTAGTCCAAAATGGTAAATGCATTAACTAAACTAAGATGATGAACTTAGCTCTTACCTCTAAGTGGCAACTGAGAAACCGTCTACCAATGTTGAATCCCTCTATGCATACATGTCGAGCGGGAGTGTGTCCGTGCACACAACTCAGCTTTTGGTACTTTTCGGTGGCCCAAAACTCAGAGTAGAACTCATGTTACGAGAGTCTAGAGTCATACTCCGGATCCAGCGGCTGGCCGCTTTCCTAGGGGGGGATCATTTAGGACGGATTGAGGAGGGAGCTACTTTGGACATGCTAAAAAAGATCGGGATAGATTGGAACCTAACAGGACGATTCGGATCCGTAGTGGCCGAGGAATCTGTTGCCGGATAAGAGGTCAATCCTCGGTCTATGGGCGGCGGCATCATAGGAGGTCAATCCTTGGTCTGCGGCGGGAGATAGGAGGAGCTCAACCATTGAGTTCGGCGACCGAGGCAGCGGCAACCGGATAGGTGGTCAATCCTCGGTCTCTGGGAGGTGGTAGCATCATAGGAGGTCAATCCTCGGTCTGCGGCAGGAGATAGGGGAGCTCAACCATCAAGGTCGGCGGCTGCGTGATTGGAGCACATCCATCTTGGTCGATGGTGGGTAGTGGCGATCGAACTTCAGGCGGTTGCCCGACTAAGCTTTGCTCCTCGACCCTGCTGTCTGGGCATGTCGCCACATCATGCTTCTCCGTCTGTTGGGTGGAGGTCGCCGCGCGGCTAATTAATTAAGGAATCCTTTTCGTTGAGTGGCTTAATTAAGGTATTCAATTCGTGCTCCTAGTAATTATCAAAATAAAATCTTTCGATTCATGCACACATCTTTGAGCATCAGTTAATCCGTGTATTAATGTTGTTGTTTTCTTTTTAATTACCCTTCATATGATGCAGATGGAACAATCTGAATGGATGAAGAATCAGAGCAGCTCAATTTTTATCACTGGCGTGATAGAGTTCATCAATTTGGCTGAAAGTACCAAGAAGAGAATTGGTAATGAGGATTACATCCTTGTCCATGCAGTCGGTGTTGCAATACAGAGTCACATAAAGTTACAGTTGTCGAGTTCCACGAAGTCACTCAAGGATTCCTGGATGGATATCAACGTTGGGATAGATGCCGCGAAGAGTAGGTCATGGATGAATATACCTAGGGCTACAAGATGCCAAACCCCGGTCAGGGTCACATGGATGTTGAATTAACATCAGGGCTAAGGCGTCGAGCTACCAATGTAACACGGAAAATCCAAAAACCCCACTGGAAAACTAAGACGGTGACGCAGACGACGACGACGACCTAAATATGCCAAATTTTGCTGCTATGATTGCAGATTTCAAGGGCCCCAAAAATGATATGATTGGGTACAAGGATCTGCCAACCATTGATGCTGGCTCCAAGAAGGATTTTTATCCAGGTTGCAAAAAGAAATATTCCAAGTTGAGTGCCACACTGGCACTTCTCAGATTTAAAGTAGCAAACAGTCTATCAAACAAGGGCTTCAGAGAGTTGTTAGCTCTTTTCAAAGAAATTCTTCTAGAAGATAATGTGCTCCTCAAAAGCACGAACGAAGCGAAGAAAATTGTTTGCCCATTGTAACTTGAAATACAGAAGATACACGCTTGTGTGAATGTATATTGTACCGTGGTGAGTTCACATATTTGTGTGCATGTCCCACACGCAAGCATGCATGATACAAGCGCAGGAGAGCAAAGGAAAAGTACAAACTGGATGGCGTGATCAAGACAGGAATCCCATTCAAGGTTGTTTGGTACTTGCCTTGAATTCCAAGGTTGAGGAGTTTTTTTGCAAACCTAGAGAGGCAAAGAGGTTGCGGTGGCATCATGATGAGTGAACTGCGGACAAATATATCAGGCACCCAGAAGATGGGGCTCAGTGGAAATTAATTGACAACAAGTTTGAAGACTTTGCCAAGGATCCTAGAAGTACAAGGCTCGGGGAGTGTACTTACAGGATGAATCCTTTTGGTGCATGAGCACCAAACACAACACATGGCTGGTGCTTTTGTGCATGTATAACCTTGGTTGTGTATGAAGAAAAAAATACACCATGATGTCAATGATTATTCAAGGCTCCAAGCAACCTAGAAATGACATCAACATTTACTTTCAACTACTGGTAGAAGAACTTCTGACATTGTGGGTAAAAAGCCTTCTGTAAAATGTTATGATGCTTACAAAAAGGAGTTTTTTGATCTACATGTGATGCTGTTGCACACCATTCAAGATATGCTGGCATTAGCAACTCATCGGTCCAGAAAACAAAGAGAGATGTAGGGTGTTTCACATGGATGGATAGGACAGCTAGTAGATTTCTTCCCAACTCGCACAAAACCATGTATTTGCGTCATCGTAGGTTCTTACGGAAATCACCCATACCGAAAGCTAAAAGCTGAATTTGATGGTACGACAGAGGTAGGTTTGGGCCCAAGACCTTATGCTGGGGAGTTGGTCCACAACATGGCTAAACAAATTAACGTTGTGCTTGGTGAAGACCATGCTTTGACGGTGAAACAAATACCAAGGGATCAAGTGTTTAAGAAGAAATTCGTGTTCTGGAAAGTACCTTACTGGGAGATTCCGCATGGATGTCACTGTATCGATGTCATGCACGTAGAGAAGATCATATGTGAAAGCATCCTTGGTACTCTACTCAAGATTAAAGGTAAAACAAAGGATGGTGATGGTGCATGACTTGACATGCTTGGTGATCAATCAAAATGCAAGAGTGAAGCAGAAGGTGATAACAAATTCCTCCACACTCGCCAGAGTTAGAGCATCTCCACACACACCCAACATGCCCCCTAGGGCTCTTTTTTTAGCGCCGCCGCTGAAAAATCGGCCCAGTTGCGCCGCCATGACCTTGTTTACCGCCGGTTTGGGCCGACATAACAGTCAGTGAACCCGATTTAAAAGGGGATAGGTAGTACATCTTATCCTGACAAAAGGTGGTCTTCGCCTGCAAAGCTACTGGTCGTGATGCCGCGGTGGGCTCGGCGATGACATGTGTCCTGTCATCCTGATGGTCTTGGTCTTGTTGCACTGGAATGGAAACCTTTGCCTGATTCCTCGGTAAGCCACACCTAGACTTGCCTCCTTATCACCAAAGAGGACACTGTCTTCTCTGCGCTCGCAGGCGCCCGCCTGGTCTTGATCGTCATGGCATGCATCGCCGCAACCTCATGAGGTTGGGAACCTGCATTGGAATCTCCGCTCGTCAGGAGCAGCCCGGGGAGGCCGCTCCCTCGAGAGGTCTTGGCGTCGTTCGCCTCGCGAGGGTCTTGTCTTGGTTCTCTTGTAGATGCGTTGTACCAAGACATCAAGGAGCCATGCCATGGTCCATAGGCAGGCAAGTCTGGGTACCCTGGTTCCTAGAACGCCGACAAAAAAGGCGTGTGGGTGTGCTCTGTCGGCAAGAGACGTCCCTTTTCCCGCCGATCCCCTGCTTTTCCCCTCCAATTCCCCCCATTCCACCCTTCCGCCCCTCTTCTCCCATCACTCTCCTACCTCTCCACGCCATCCCGCCGAAGAAGTATTCGTCCCCTCGCACCGCTACCATTGCCGATGCCACCCAGCTGAAGCAGAGGAAACCGAGGGCACCACCAGCAAAACCACCGGGCATGTCAAACTCTGACTGGAAGGCGGAGGTTCAGCGTCAGGAAGCTATCACCACCGATCGGAAGAACTGGCCCAATGCCAAGAGCGCCCGGGATGCTGCTATGGTGGCAGAACAGGCAGAGGCGTCTCGCGCGGGGATGATGAACCAGCCGGCGGCCATGGCCCGCAAGCTGCTTGGAGCCAGTAGAGCATCGGGTTGTAGGCTAGCTTCTCGCTGTCGCCACAGACCTGGGGGTGCGCACCCTTGCCTCGCTACACGAACGGCGACGTGCACAACGGATTCAACCCCAACATCACCTTTTAGCATGGCCAGCGCGCCTCACCCTCCAGTCTGAACCCCGCCCATCACATGCCCTTGCCCGTGTTCACCAGCGTCCAGTACCCCCCGTTCACCTACTTGCCGCTGGTGTATGCTGCCTTCCCGGCGCGCCTCACCCGAGTTCCAGGCGCATCACGATACAATGGACCTGATAGAGGCAAAGGTGTCCCGTTTTTCGATGAGATGATGGATATCGCTTTGGTGGCAGTCGACTTTGACGATCCGACTACGAACGTGCGTGGACGTCGCGCCTTAGCAATTGCTAAACCAACTCCGAGAGGTTATTGACCACGCCGGAGCACGATCAACCTGACCACGAGGGTCTGTTTCCTGCGAGCAAACGAAGAACAAGCAAGAAACTGAGATTGCAATCTGGATATGGCGAATATAAGATGAAAGCTTTATTGATCAAGGTGGGGTTCTGTGACGTCTTTGTCTGGTCGTTGAACACAAACGAAGTACGCGAAGTTGCAGCTATGGCGAACTTTTAATCTAAACAAAACCCAAAGTCTAAACGATGCCCTAAGGGCTGTATATATGGAGGAAGAGGGGGGGAATTTCGTGGCCCTTGGTGGAGGGGTCCGAAATCAACCCTATCTCTTGTTTCCCCACACATACGGACTCTAAAAATAGCCTATACTTATGTATTTCGAAATTACATGGGCCTGGCCCAATAATAAGGTGACGCAGCACCTAAAATAGCCTCGGGACGAAATTTATGAAGTGGCATCTTGTATATTTCGTCCAAGGCTTCATGCACCCATTATGGTGGCTTCAAAGTCCTGAAATCATCAGTTGTAACTCCGTTCTTGTTCCCCTTGCGCATGCCATCATCTCCATGCTTGTTCTTGCTCCAATGTTCATCCTTCTCCAAGCTAGGCCCTTCATTTGTAAGCAAAACAAATGTATCCAATTTAGGCAGCATCATATTCTCATGAACATTAGAATCATTACCAAGAAACGAAAGTACCTGGTAATTTAGTTGGCGTGCACGAGCTCTAGTAATTGGTCCAGTATGTATAGCAGCAGGGGCTGTGGGTGTAACAATTGTATTGATGTCCTCATCATCCTCCCCTTCTTGAAATGAAGTCGTCCTCGACGGAAGTTCATCTTCCTCACCCAAATAAGGCTTCAAATCTGCAATGTTAAAAGTGGGACTAACCCCAAAATCTCCGAAGATGGAAGAGGCAACAAATCAATAGGTGCACGAGGTAGGAAACCATACACAACTTCAAAAGGGCACATCTTAGTAGTAGAATGCAATGAACGATTATAAGCAAATTCAATATGAGGCAAGCATTCCTCCCACATTTTCTTATTATTCTTCAAAACAGCCCTAAGCATAGTAGACAATGTTCTATTGACTACTTCAGTTTGTCCATCAGTTTGGGGGTGACAAGTAGTACTAAAAAGCAGTTTAGTCCCCAACTTAGCCCATAAACATCTCCAAAAGTGGCTAAGAAATTTAGTATCACGATCTGAAACAATAGTATTTGGCACACCATGCAAGCGAATAATTTCACGAAAGAACAAATCAGCAACATTAACAGCATCATCGCTTTTATGACATGGTATAAAGTGTGCCATTTCCGAGAATCTATCCACGACAACAAATATGCTATCCCTCCCCTTCTTTGTTCGAGGTAAACCTAAAACAAAGTCCATAGATATATCCTCCCAAGGAACACTAGGTACAGGCAAAGGCATATATAAACCATGAGGATTGAGTCGTGACTTAGCTTTTTGACATGTAGTGCAGCGAGCAATAAAACGCTCAACATCCCGTCTCATCTTTGGCCAAAAGAAATGTGTAGCAAGTACGTCCTCCGTCTTCTTCACGCCAAAGTGTCCCATTAATCCTCCTCCATGCGCCTCCTGCAACAACAAAAGACGAACGGAGCTAGCTGGAATGCATAGCTTGTTAGCACGAAACACAAATCCATCGTTAACAACAAACTTGTTCCACATTCTTCCTTCTTTACAATTCTGCATTACATCTTTAAAATCAGCATCATGCACATATTGATCTTTGATGGTCTCCAAACCAAATATTTTGACGTCAAGTTGTGAAAGCATAGTATAGCGACGAGACAATGCATCAACAATAACATTTTCTTTTCCCTTCTTGTGTTTAATGACATAAGGGAAAGTCTCAATGAATTCAACCCATTTAGCATGTCTACGATTCAGTTTAGCTTGACTTTTAATATGTTTCAAAGATTCATGATCAGAATGTATAACAAATTCTTTGGGCCATAAATAATGTTGCCATGTTTCTAAAGTCCGAACAAGATCATATAATTCTTTATCATAAGTAGAATAATTCAGACTAGGCCCACTCAATTTTTCAGAAAAGTATGCAACAGGTTTGCCATCTTGTAATAACACACCTCCTAATCCAATTCCACTAGCATCACATTCAAGCTCAAAAGTCTTATTAAAATCAGGAAGTTGGAGTAAAGGAGCATGTGTCAACTTATCTTTCAATACCGTGAAGGCTTCTTCCTGTGCGGTACCCCAAAGAAAAGGCACATCTTTCTTTGTAAGCTCATTGAGAGGTGCAACAATGGTACTGAAATCTCTCACAAAACGCCTCCAGCGAGGCCAAGAAAACTCCTCACTTGTGTGACTGTTTTGGGCTGCGGCCAACTCTCAATAGCTTCAATCTTGGCTTTATCAACTTCAATTCCCTGTGGAGTAACAACATAGCCAAGAAAAGATACTCGGTCGGTGCAAAAGGTGCACTTCCCAAGGTTACCAAACAAACGTGCATCACGTAGAGCAATAAAAACAGCACGTAAATGTTCCAAATGTTCCTCCAAAGATCTGCTATAAATCAATATGTCATCAAAGTAAACTACCACAAATCGTCCAATGAAAGCACGTAAAACTTCGTTCATTAATCTCATGAAAGTACTAGGTGCATTAGTTAATCCAAAAGGCATGACTAACCACTCATATAATCCAAACTTAGTTTTAAATGCTGTTTTCCATTCATCTCCCAATTTCATACGAATTTGATGGTAGCCACTACGCAAATCAACTTTGGAGAATATTGTAGAGCCACTCAATTCATCAAGCATATCATCTAGCCTAGGAATAGGATGACGATAACGAATAGTAATATTATTAATGCCTCTACAATCAACACACAAACGTGATGTACCATCCTTTTTCGGCACTAGAATAATAGGAACAACACAAGGACTAAGGGATTCGCGTATATAACCTTTGTCGAGAAGCTCTTGTACTTGACGCATAATCTCCTTCGTCTCCTCTGGATTGGTACGGTATGGTGCACGGTTTGGCAGTGAAGCACCGGGAATTAAGTCAATCTGATGCTCAATCCCTCGAATAGGCGGTAAGCCCGGTGGCACGTCTTGTGGAAAAACGTCAGCGAACTCCTGCAAAATGTTAGTGACAGCAGGAGGCAAAGAGGAAGACACGTCCTCGAATGAAAATAATGCCTCTTTGCACACAAAAGCATATCAAACAGATTTGCTGAAATCTAGCTCATCAATATCAGATTTGGTGGCAAATAAACATGCACTTTTCAATTTAATTTCAGAAGCAACACTAGATGGTTTATTATTATGCTTCATTTGTTGCTCAAATTCTTTTGCCACAATCTGATTTTCACTCTTATTCTTCTCCTGTTGTGCTTTATTAGCTCTATTAATATCATCTTTCAAAATGGAATCAGGAGTCATAGGAAGCAAAGTAATATTTTTATCCTTATGAACAAGAGTATAGTGATTGTTTCTACCATGGTGTATAGAATTTTTATCAAATTGCCATGGTCTACCAAGTAATAAGGAACATGCTTGCATAGGTACCACATCACAATCAACATAATCAGCATATGTAGAGATACTAAAATGCACACGAACAGTACGTGTTACCTTAACCTTGCCGCTGTTGTTGAACCATTGGATGTAGTAAGGATGTGGATGTGGTCTTGTGGTGAGAGAAAGCTTCTCCACCATCTCCATGCTAGCCAAGTTGTTGCAGCTCCCTCCGTCTATTATGACGCGCACAGAACGTTCCTTCACAACTCCCTTGGTATGGAACAAATTGTGCCTCTGATTTTGCTCAGCTTGTGTGACCTGCACACTCAAAACACGTTGAGCAACTAAACATTCATACCTGTCAGCGTCTTCAGGAGCCACGTATTGCGTCTCATGATCAGAATCATCTCCACCATGTTCTTCACGTGTAATAAGAGCCAATGTCTCCTCATCATAGTCACTAGCGGACTCATATCCACCATCCGCGGTAGCAATCATCACACGCGGAGATTTGCATTCTCTCGCATAATGACCTCCTCCCTTACAACGACGACAAATAATATCACTTGTGTGCCCTGTTGATGCTATGGAAGAAGAAGAACGCTGTGTAGGCCCCGCAGGTGCGCTCTTGGCAGATAATGGTGGTTGTGCCTGTTTTCTTGTATCACGGCTGGAGGTGGCACCTGATGGAGGTGCTGGTGCAGTCGAAGTAGAAGATGCACGTGGTGTCCATGATGAAGGTCGGCCTGTAGAAAAGTTAGTTCGCCCCAATGCTTGTCGATCCTGCACTTCACGTTCAGCTTTACAAGCAAGATGGAATAAACGAGTGATATTAGTATACTCCTTATAGTCTAGAATGGTCTGAATCTCTCTATTTAATCCACCCAGAAAACATGCAAGCATAGCTTCATTCTCCTCAACAATACCACATCTAATCATGCCAGTTTGTAATTCCTGATAATATTCTTCTACATAATTTTTTCCTTGTCTTAAACGCTGCAATTTTTGAAGCAATTCACGTTGATAATATGGTGGAACCCAACGCGTACGCATAGCAGTTTTCAAAGCAGCCCAAGTAGTTGGAATAGGATATAATCTACAATGTTCAGACCACCATACACATGCAAAACTAGTGAAAGCACAAACAGCAACAGCAACTCGTCTCTCCTCAGGATATTGTAAACATGTAAATCGTTGTTCAGTTTCTAACTCCCAAGTAAGATATATATCAGGAACATATCTACCCTCAAATGGTGGAATATTCAATTTCAGTTTAGGAATATGGACATCATCTCGTACCTGAGGTGGTGGTGCAGGCCTACCATTACGAATATATACCTGAGGTCGACCTGTTGGTGGTGGTGCTGGTGGCTGCTCGTAGATCTGATTTTGATCAACCTCATCCTCATAATCGCCCGCATACTCATCATCCTCCTGGGTACCAGCAACAGCAGTAGCAGGAGCCACAGAAGTATCAACAGCAGCACCAACAGTTTGGCCAAACGCAAGAGGAACACGGCTCGCTCGGCGAAGGTCTATTTCGCGACGTGGAGGTAGTCGTTGTTGTTGTTGTTGGAGAGGTGCGTTAGGTGCAGCGGGTGGTGGTGGTGGAAGACGCGCGAGCAATTCATTAAATCTGTTATCGAGCTTTGTTTCGAACGTATTCTCAAGGCCAGTGATCTTCTCCATGGCCTCTTCAAAATTGTTCAGCACATCTTGCACCTGTTCAGTCATCATTTGCTGAAACTTATCATGAAGCTCCTTGTTCGATAAATTCTCCCAGTCAATCTCGTCGGCTTGTGATCCTGGCATGGTTAGCAGCAATAGAAACACACAAGAATATGATCCTACAGACTACGAACAAGTGGTGGTGGTGGGTGTCACAAATCCGTCAAGCAAAACTCAAATTCTTACCAGTTCTTACCCAGCAACAGGCGGTGATCGGCAACCGTTGTAGTCAAAAACTCTCAAAGCTTGGATAGAGCGATTACCAGGGAGAGTCAAACGCACGACGTAGATGTATGTGGAGCTGGGAAGGCTTATACTATGGTAGCAAAAAGGGTCAGCAATAATCAATTCAGAGATGCAAAGTTGAATAAACGCTCAACGACGGTACTGTGCTGGTCCTAGGCTAGACTGTGCTAGAGACGCGAGCCTAGAACACCAACAAAATCACGGCGCGGCATGTAAACAAGGGAAAAGCACACTATGAATTTTTTTTCGCTCTTTTTTTTGCGCTCTTTTTTTTGCGCTGCTTTTTTTTTGCGAAAAATCACTATAATAGCGAGTGTCTCAAAACTCTTCCTAGCTCAAACTGACAGGATGGGCACGAAATTTTTCGACCACTTTTTTTTTTCGACTGCCCGGACCCAAAAACTGGAAACGGGTCAAAAAAAACTTCCTATAATGGCACCTGTCTCAAAACACTCAGAAACACCTAAAATAGGATAGCCAGAAATTTTTTCGAAAAATGCGTTTTCGAAAAATTTTGGGCCTAAACGGAGCGTGGCTACCCGACTCCGGCAAGGAAACACAAATCGGAATCTGGATGGATCCCGAAAACAAACCTAATAAGCAAGGAACTCGGATTGGTGGTGGATATATGGTGGTGGTATATGGCAGCGGTGGTGGTAGCGGTGGTAGTATATGGATATGGATCGGTGGTGGTATATGGGCACGGATTGGTGGTGGTATATGGATACGGATTCGGAGCGGTGGTGGTAGATGGCAGGGGCGATGATGATGGTGCGGCGGCGGCGTGACAACTTATGACCAGAACTCGAAACTCTAAAAGACTAGACGCTAAGACCAGCAACTAGACCGACGATGCAACCGCAAATTCAACAAAGCAAAAACCTAAAAAGATTATGCAAAGGCTCAGATTGGTTCGGATATGATGAACTAACCCTAATTTTTTTTTGTGTGGCTTTTTCGTGGACTGTAGGTATGAAGAACAGACTCGATCTAAACTACGAAAAACTGTAAAATCTCACCGAGCAACCTGGAAATCTGATACCACTTGATAGAGGCAAAGGTGTCCCGTTTTTCGATGAGATGATGGATATCGCTTTGGTGGCAGTCGACTTTGACGATCCGACTACGAACGTGCGTGGACGTCGCGCCTTAGCAATCGCTAAACCAACTCCGAGAGGTTATTGACCACGCCGGAGCACGATCAACCTGACCATGAGGGTCTGTTTCCTGCGAGCAAACGAAGAACAAGCAAGAAACTGAGATTGTAATCTGGATATTGCGAATATAAGATGAAAGCTTTATTGATCAAGGTGGGGTTCTGTGACGTCTTTGTCTGGTCGTTGAACACAAACGAAGTACGCGAAGTTGCAGCTATGGCGAACTTTTAATCTAAACAAAACCCAAAGTCTAAACGATGCCCTAAGGGCTGTATATATGGAGGAAGAGGGGGGGGGATTTCGTGGCCCTTGGTGGAGGGGTCCGAAATCAACCCTATCTCTTGTTTCCCCACACATACAGACTCTAAAAATAGCCTATACTTATGTATTTCGAAATTACATGGGCCTGGCCCAATAATAAGGTGACGCAGCACCTAAAATAGCCTCGGGACGAAATTTATGATGTGGCATCTTGTATATTTCGTCCAAGGCTTCATGCACCCATTATGGTGGCTTCAAAGTCCTGAAATCATCACTTGTAACTCCGTTCTTGTTTCCCTTGCGCATGCCATCATCTCCATGCTTGTTCTTGCTCCAATGTTCATCCTTCTCCAATCTAGGCCCTTCATTTGTAAGCAAAACAAATGTATCCAATTTAGGCAGCATCATATTCTCATGAACATTAGAATCATTACCAAGAAACGAAAGTACCTGGTAATTTAGTTGGCGTGCACGAACTCTAGTAATTGGTCCAGTATGTATAGCAGCAGGGGCTGTGGGTGTAACAATTGTATTGATGTCCTCATCAGGACCTCGCCGGCTGCATGGACGAAGAGCTCGACTACAGCGTGTAGGAGGAGGAGGAGGAGGAGGAGGAGGAGGAAGAGGAGGAGGAGGAGCCGGTGCCTACGCCGGTGAGGAAAGGGAAAAAGATGAAGCGAGGGCCAGGATGGGCGAGTCATGCGTCAAGTGGACGTCCAAAGAAGACGAATGCCTCGCCGAAGCATGGAAGATCGTCTGCCTCGACCCAAGCACCGGCACAAACCAGAACGCCGACACGTACTGGGAGCACATCAAGTCGGAGTTTGATGAGCGCAAACTGGTCGACCCCTACTTCACCACCATCCACATGCACTGCAAAAAAATACACTTCTATGATGATACGTGTTTGTCATAGTAGGTCACTTTTTTGTCATGCATACACATCCATGACGATTTTATGACAGAATCAAGATAGTCATACCTGTGCTTTCATAGTGTTCCATGACATCACCAAAATTATCATCGGGGAAGGGTCCACTTCCATGACGATAAATCAGGCGTCATGGAAGTACTTTCGTCAAGGGTGACTGACACATGGCATCCATCATAACGGGTCGTCATTAAGCTATCGGGTCCAGTTTTGGATCCGATAACCCGCTAACAGCCAGGATCAATGGGGATTTTCCACATGTAAATTTCTCATTGGCTAGAGGAACCACGTGTCGGCTCGCTGTTGGGACAGATGTCATCCACTCAAAATATGGGAGGCGCCTATGATACGTCGGCACGTGGCACGACCCAACAGAGGCCCATTCCGGTGAAAAAGGCTGCCCAGTAAAAATTAGCAGGCCGGCCCATATAAGGCCTACTTGTGTCAGGTTCATTTAAGCCCACGACCCGTACAATAAGTGCCAATTCGGCCCATCAATGGCCCATTAATGATTTGACACCATTGCAACCCCTCGTCAGTTCGAGCCCGTTAATAGCCCGCTATATATTTGGGCTCAATATCAACCTGATGTGGTTTAGGCCTGTTAACGGCCCATCCAAGGGATGGGCATATTTTCAGGATGTACGACTTTCGGCCTTTTAGCGACCCATTGAAGTGTTGGGCCAATTTCCGGCCCGGTGTGTCTTTCAGCCTGTTAGCGGCCCTTAAATGAGCTGGGCCATTTGTAGTTGGACCTGAGTTTTGGCCTTTTAACGGCCCATCCTCTTCGTGGTCCAAAGCCAGCCTAGTTTCTCTTTCGGCCTACTAAAGGCCCACAACACAGTTGGGCATATACAGTACGACCTGACTTTCGGCCTCTTAGCGGCCCATGCTCTTCGTGGTCCAGTACGAGCCCGCTTTCTCTTTCGGCCTGCTAAAGGCCCACAGTATAGTTGGGCCATATGTAAGACAACCTTAGTTACAACCTGTTAACGGCCCGTGAAATCAAATGGGCCCACCTGTTTCCCGCGTCGATGTCGGCCTGTTAACGACCCGGGAGGTAACAGGGCCGAGCATTAACTGTCGGCCCGATAGAGCTTTCGGCCTGGTTACAGCCCATTAAGTTAATGGGCGCACCAAAGTTCGAACATGTCTGTAGGCCCAATTAGATAATATGAGCCCATTACGTCGAGCAATTATGCATAGAGAGAATTTTGGCCCCTGAGAGCCCATTAGGGAAGCCCATTAAGGGCAGTGGGCTGCTTCCTTCATATAGGGCCCATGACTATTCGTGCTAACTATTAATTTCACTGCTTTTTAGCTTCCTAGCGACCAGTTAGCTGGAATGCGAGGCGCGCTAAGAAAAGGTACGACATACAATGAAAAATGTTGCGCATCCAGCATATATTACAGGAAATTACATCCACTAGGCAATCAAAGATTGATGCCAATGCAAATAAATGAACAGAAGCTAATGATCTACAACGTCACAATCTGCAACCTCAGCGCGGATGACGCCCATAAGCATGTGAGCGAGTTCTTCCTTTTTGCTATACTTTCTTTTAAGACATTGATCAGTTGTTGTTGCGCAAGAATGTGCACCTATGATTCGTCCATATTTTCCATCATTGCTTCAGCCAGTAATTGGTTCACAAACATACATCTTTTCCGTTGCATTCGAGAAAGTGGGATTCATATGGTGATTTTGGTAGGCTTGTATTATTGATAGTGGAGAGTGTCCGGACTACTGCATCATAACAAAAATTAGGAGGGGAACCAAATAGATTAATCAAGAGTTATTGCCATATACCTGGCCTAGATTTATTGGAAAGAAAGAATGGGGTTGCCTTGTTGCTTTTAGAGTTTGTCTTCTTATCTTCAGCAGCCAGCACCAAATTAACACACTAACATTGCTAACATTGGCCAGGTCAGATAATAGGAAAACAACATTGATACAACGAATGTTTGGGCAACCAGACCACACGAGCCTACACCAAATTAACACAATATGGCACAACTATCATCAGCTATGTAATGTAATATGAGAGCAACATTGACACAATGAATGAATGGCAACCAGAGCAGCACTACAGTTCAGTAATGTGGATGATATGAGATAGTACACTCATGCAACTCAGTACGCAAAACTACCAGGCAGTTTTCCTTACAAAAATCAACATTGTCGCCTTTAATTATAGATTTTGCTACAACTAAATTTAGATCAGATAAAGGTTGGATTCATGTCGATTAACAAAATACATGCTGATGTAAAAACATAGTGATATACAATAGGTACTTACATCAGCATTGGAGCACAGAGAATTCCTACAAGATAATTTCCTCAAAGACGATACGAGTGCAGAAATGCTTCTATCTATCAAGCTTATTTTCTAAAAGAGAGATGGGTAAGAAACATGTAGAAAATATGATCAGAATGATATAAAATTTCATGATGCGAGGGTACGCACACTCTTCTTAGAATGGAGTTGACATATTGTTGCTGGACTGGAGCGGACTAGTTCTTTGGCCACTGGAATCTCCTTATTATCAGTAGGAGTTGGGTTTCTCTGTGTTGTAGTAGTATCTATTAAAACTGGAGTTGGTTTACTAGCTCTTGGCGTTTGGATGTTTTGCAAAGACCTTGTTTGTAACCCTTCAGATTCTAACATAGTCGTCTTCCCCTTGCATGCCTTATATAGAAGAATGGTGCTTCAATTATAAAACATGCTACAAAAAGAGAGATGGAAGAGGTACTGAAGAATAGAAAGGTATGACATATTGACATCTATTCCCTCCATCCGGAAATAAATGGATGAGTCTAGGCGTATTTCAGTTAAAGATACATCCATTTTTATCCATTCCCGCAACATGTAATCCGGACGGAGGGAGTAGGGATACGACATGACAACATAGTAAAAAAACACTAGTTGAATGTAAAACTATATGTGTCACACCCTAGCTAGTCATGCATCAGAGTGTGTGCATCATGTTTAAAATTCCATTTAATTTGAAATGGGGATTTGTGAAACCCTCAGAATCATTTCTGAAAAATGACCCAAATAAAAATTTCTCCAAAAGGGTCCAAGAAAATGCTCATGTTGCTCTGTGAAAATATTGGACAGAGATAAAAATCAAACCAATATTTTTAAGAGCTCATAGGTATTTAATTTGGGCATTTGGAATTAATGCATAAATATTTGCATTGGAAATATATTAGTTATATATATTAATATATGTCCAAATATTATGTCAATTATAAAGGAGCTCTGGAATAATATATCTAGCTCCTGCAAAAATTGGCATAAGGTAAATAAATGATTTAATATATTATTTAAATCAAAACAAATGTCAGAAATTAGAAAAAGAAAAATAAATAAAAGGAGGAGCTTACCTGGGCTCCTCCCTGTGCAGCCCAGTTAGCTGGCCGGCCCAGCCAGCAGGCGGCCCAGCCCGCCTCCCTCCTCTGTCGTCTTCGTCCTCGACAGAGGGAGGGGAGTGTGGCCGGCACGTGCGCGCGCCACCGCGCCACGCCACCTGCTCGCCTGCCTGCCTGCCCTCCCCTCCTCGTCTCGATGCCCCGGACGATGCCACGCCCTCCCCCCTACTCTCTCTCACTCTCCCTCGGTTCTTCCCTCCTCTCCCTCGCTCTCTCTCACACGGCCGAACACCACCATCGCCGCCGTTCGCCATAGCAGCCGTCTCCGGCCACCCCTCGCCCCTCCGTTGAGCTCAGGAGCTCCGCCTCGACCCCCTCTTCCTCCCCACCAAGTCAAGCCCCTCCGGAAGCCTGCATCGTGATAGAGGCAAAGGTGTCCCGTCTTTCGATGAGATGGTGGATTTCGCTTTGGTGGAAGTCGACTTTGACGATCCGACTACGAACGTGCGAGGACGTCGCGCCTTAGCAATCGCTAAACCAACTCCGAGAGGTTATTGACCACGCCGGAGCACGATCAACCTGACCACGAGGGTCTGTTTCCTGCGAGCAAACGAAGAACAAGCAAGAAACTAAGATTGCAATCTGGATATTGCGAATATAAGATGAAAGCTTTATTGATCAAGGTGGGGTTCTGTGACGCCTTTGTCTGGTCGTTGAACACAAACGAAGTACGCGAAGTTGCAGCTATGGCGAACTTTTAATCTAAACAAAACCCAAAGTCTAAACGATGCCCTAAGGGTTGTATATATGGAGGAAGAGGGGGGAATTTCGTGGCCCTTGGTGGAGGAGTCCGAAATCAACCCTATCTCCTGTTTCCCCACACATACGGACTCTAAAAATAGCCTATACTTATGTATTTCGAAATTACATGGGCCTGGCCCAATAATAAGGTGACGCAGCACCTAAAATAGCCTCGGGACGAAATTTATGAAGTGGCATCTTGTATATTTCGTCCAAGGCTTCATGCACCCATTATGGTGGCTTCAAAGTCCTGAAATCATCACTTGTAACTCCGTTCTTGTTCCCCTTGCGCATGCCATCATCTCCATGCTTGTTCTTGCTCCAATGTTCATCCTTCTCCAAGCTATGCCCTTCATTTGTAAGCAAAACAAATGTATCCAATTTAGGCAGCATCATATTCTCATGAACATTAGAATCATTACCAAGAAACGAAAGTACCTGGTAATTTAGTTGGCGTGCACGAGCTCTAGTAATTGGTCCAGTATGTATAGCAGCAGGGGCTGTGCGTGTAACAATTGTATTGATGTCCTCATCATCCTCCCCTTCTTGAAATGAAGTCGTCCTCGACGGAAGTCCATCTTCCTCACCCAAATAAGGCTTCAAATCTGCAATGTTAAAAGTGGGACTAACCCCAAAATCTGCAGGCAGCTCAAGTTTATATGCATTATCATTTATTTTCTCTAACACCTTAAAGGGACCATCAGCACGTGGCATTAGCTTTGATTTGCGCAAATCAGGAAATCTATCCTTACGCAAATGTAACCAAACAAGATCTCCAGGTGCAAACACAACATGTTTTCTACCCTTATCTCCAGCAAGTTTATATTTAGCATTCATACGCTCAATGTTTTCCTTAGTTAACTCATGCATTTTTAAAATCAATTCAGCATGTTGTTTAGCATCAAAATTAACCTTCTCCGAAGATGGAAGAGGCAACAAATCAATAGGTGCACGAGGTAGGAAACCATACACAACTTCAAAAGGGCACATCTTAGTAGTAGAATGCAATGAATGATTATAAGCAAATTCAATATGAGGCAAGCATTCCTCCCACATTTTCTTATTATTCTTCAAAACAGCCCTAAGCATAGTAGACAACGTTCTATTGACTACTTCAGTTTGTCCATCAGTTTGGGGGTGACAAGTAGTACTAAAAAGCAGTTTAGTCCCCAACTTAGCCCATAAACATCTCCAAAAGTGGCTAAGAAATTTAGTATCACGATCTAAAACAATAGTATTTGTCACACCATGCAAGCGAATAATTTCACGAAAGAACAAATCAGCAACATTAACAGCATCATCGCTTTTATGACATGGTATAAAGTGTGCCATTTTCGAGAATCTATCCACGACAACAAATATGCTATCCCTCCCCTTCTTTGTTCGAGGTAAACCTAAAACAAAGTCCATAGATATATCCTCCCAAGGAACACTAGGTACAGGCAAAGGCATATATAAACCATGAGGATTGAGTCGTGACTTAGTTTTTTGACATGTAGTGCATCGAGCAATAAAACGCTCAACATCCCGTCTCATCTTTGGCCAAAAGAAATGTGTAGCAAGTACATCCTCCGTCTTCTTCACGCCAAAGTGTCCCATTAATCCTCCTCCATGCGCCTCCTGCAACAACAAAAGACGAACGGAGCTAGCTGGAATGCATAGCTTGTTAGCACGAAACACAAATCCATCGTTAACGACAAACTTGTTCCACATTCTTCCTTCTTTACAATTCTGCATTACCTCTTTAAAATCAGCATCATGCACATATTGATCTTTGATGGTCTCCAAACCAAATATTTTGAAGTCAAGTTGTGAAAGCATAGTATAGCGACGAGACAATGCATCAGCAATAACATTTTCTTTTCCCTTCTTGTGTTTAATGACATAAGGGAAAGTCTCAATGAATTCAACCCATTTAGCATGTCTACGATTCAGTTTAGCTTGACTTTTAATATGTTTCAAAGATTCATGATCAGAATGTATAACAAATTCTTTGGGCCATAAATAATGTTGCCATGTTTCTAAAGTCCGAACAAGAGCATATAATTCTTTATCATAAGTAGAATAATTCAGACTAGGCCCACTCAATTTTTCAGAAAAGTATGCAACAGGTTTGCCATCTTGTAATAACACACCTTCTAATCCAATTCCACTAGCATCACATTCAAGCTCAAAAGTCTTATTAAAATCAGGAAGTTGGAGTAAAGGAGCATGTGTCAACTTATCTTTCAATACCGTGAAGGCTTCTTCCTGTGCGGTACCCCAAAGAAAAGGCACATCTTTCTTTGTACGCTCATTGAGAGGTGCAGCAATGGTGCTGAAATCTCTCACAAAACGCCTATAGAATCCAGCGAGGCCAAGAAAACTCCTCACTTGTGTGACCGTTTTGGGCTGCGGCCAACTCTCAATAGCTTCAATCTTGGCTTTGTCAACTTCAATTCCCTGTGGAGTAACAACATAGCCAAGAAAAGATACTCGGTCGGTGCAAAAGGTGCACTTCCCAAGGTTACCAAACAAACGTGCATCACGTAGAGCAATAAAAACAGCACGTAAATGTTCCAAATGTTCTTCCAAAGATCTGCTATAAATCAGTATATCATCAAAATAGACTACCACAAATCGTCCAATGAAAGCACGTAAAACTTCGTTCATTAGTCTCATGAAAGTACTAGGCGCATTAGTTAACCCAAAAGGCATGACTAACCACTCATATAATCCAAACTTAGTTTTAAATGCTGTTTTCCATTCATGTCCCAATTTCATACGAATTTGATGGTATCCACTACGCAAATCAACTTTGGAGAATATTGTAGAGCCACTCAATTCATCAAGCATATCATCTAGCCTAGGAATAGGATGACGATAACGAATAGTAATATTATTAATGCCTCTACAATCAACACACATACGTGATGTACCATCCTTTTTCGGCACTAGAATAATAGGAACAGCACAAGGACTAAGGGATTCGCGTATATAACCTTTGTCGAGAAGCTCTTGTACTTGACGCATAATCTCCTTCGTCTCCTCTGGATTGGTACGGTATGGTGCACGGTTTGGCAGTGAAGCACCGGGAATTAAGTCAATCTGATGCTCAATCCCTCGAATAGGCGGTAATCCCGGTGGCACGTCTTGTGGAAAGACGTCAGCAAACTCCTGCAAAATGTTAGTGACAGCAGGAGGCAAAGAGGAAGGCATGTCCTCGAATGAAAATAATGCCTCTTTGCACACAAAAGCATAGCAAACAGATTTGCTGAAATCTAGCTCATCAATATCAGATTTGGTGGCAAGTAAACATGCACTTTTCAATTTAATTTCAGAAGCAACACTAGATGGTTTATTATTAGGCTTCATTTGTTGCTCAAATTCTTTTGCCACAATCTGATTTTCACTCTTATTCGTCTCCTGTTTTGCTTTATTAGCTCTATTAATATCATCTTTCAAAATGGAATCAGGAGTCATAGGAAGCAAAGTAATATTTTTATCCTTATGAACAAGAGTGTAGTGATTGTTTCTACCATGGTGTACAGAATTTTTATCAAATTGCCATGGTCTACCAAGTAATAAGGAACATGCTTGCATAGGTACCACATCACAATCAACATAATCAGCATATGTAGAGATACTAAAATGCACACGAACAGTACGTGTTACCTTAACCTTGCCGCTGTTGTTGAACCATTGGATGTAGTAAGGATGTGGATGTGGTCTTGTGGTGAGAGAAAGCTTCTCCACCATCTCCATGCTAGCCAAGTTGTTGCAGCTCCCTCCGTCTATGATGACGCGCACAGAACGTTCCTTCACAACTCCCTTGGTATGGAACAAATTGTGCCTCTGATTTTGCTCAGCTTGTGTGACCTGCACACTCAAAACACGTTGAGCAACTAAACATTCATACCTGTCAGCGTCTTCAGGAGCCATGTATTGCGTATCATGATCAGAATCATCTCCACCATGTTCTTCACGTGTAATAAGAGCCAAAGTCTCCTCATCATAGTCACTAGCGGACTCATATCCACCATCCGCGGTAGCAATCATCACACGCGGAGATTTGCATTCTCTCGCATAATGACCTCCTCCCTTACAACGACGACAAATAATATCACTTGTGTGCCCTGTTGATGCCATGGAAGAAGAAGAACGCTGTGCAGGCCCCGCAGGTGCGCTCTTGGCAGATAATGGTGGTTGTGCCTGTTTTCTTGTATCACGGCTGGAGGTGGCACCGGATGGAGGTGGTGGTGCAGTTGAAGTAGAAGATGCACGTGGTGTCCATGATGAAGGTCGGCCTGCAGAAAAGTTAGTTCGCCCCAATGCTTGTCGATCCTGCACTTCATGTTCAGCTTTACAAGCAAGATGGAATAAACGAGTGATATTAGTATACTCCTTATAGTCTAGAATGGTCTGAATCTCTCTATTTAATCCACCCAGAAAACGTGCAAGCATAGCTTCATTATCCTCAACAATACCACATCTAATCATGCCAGTTTGTAATTCCTGATAATATTCTTCTACAGAATTTTTCCCTTGTCTTAAACGCTGCAATTTTTGAAGCAATTCACGTTGATAATATGGTGGAACCCAACGCGTACGCATAGCAGTTTTCAAAGCAGCCCAAGTAGTTGGAATAGGATATAATCTACAATGTTCAGACCACCATACACATGCAAAACTAGTGAAAGCACAAACGGCAGCAGCAACTCGTCTCTCCTCAGGATATTATAAACATGTAAATCGTTGTTCAGTTTCTAACTCCCAAGTAAGATATATATCAGGAACATATCTACCCTCAAATGGTGGAATATTCAATTTCAGTTTAGGAATATGGACATCATCTCGTACCTGAGGTGGTGGTGCAGGCCTACCATTACGAATATATACCTGATGATAGAGGCAAAGGTGTCCCGTCTTTCGATGAGATGATGGATATCGCTTTGGTGGAAGTCGACTTTGACGATCCGACTACGAACGTGCGAGGACGTCGCGCCTTAGCAATCGCTAAACCAACTCCGAGAGGTTATTGACCACGCCGGAGCACGATCAACCTGACCACGAGGGTCTGTTTCCTGCGAGCAAACGAAGAACAAGCAAGAAACTGAGATTGCAATCTGGATATTGCGAATATAAGATGAAAGCTTTATTGATCAAGGTGGGGTTCTGTGACGCCTTTGTCTGGTCGTTGAACACAAACGAAGTACGCGAAATTGCAGCTATGGCGAACTTTTAATCTAAACAAAACCCAAGGTCTAAACGATGCCCTAAGGGCTGTATATATGGAGGAAGAGGGGGTGGATTTCGTGGCCCTTGGTGGAGGGGTCCGAAATCAACCCTATCTCTTGTTTCCCCACACATACGGACTCTAAAAATAGCCTATACTTATGTATTTCGAAATTACATGGGCCTGGCCCAATAATAAGGTGACGCAGCACCTAAAATAGCCTCGGGACGAAATTTATGAAGTGGCATCTTGTATATTTCGTCCAAGGCTTCATGCACACATTATGGTGGCTTCAAAGTCCTGAAATCATCACTTGTAACTCCGTTCTTGTTCCCCTTGCGCATGCCATCATCTCCATGCTTGTTCTTGCTCCAATGTTCATCCTTCTCCAAGCTAGGCCCTTCATTTGTAAGCAAAACAAATGTATCCAATTTAGGCAGCATCATATTCTCATGAACATTAGAATCATTACCAAGAAACGAAAGTACCTGATAATTTAGTTGGCGTGCACGAGCTCTAGTAATTGGTCCAGTATGTATAGCAGCAGGGGCTGTGGGTGTAACAATTGTATTGATGTCCTCATCACAGCACGTAAATGTTCCAAATGTTCTTCCAAAGATCTGCTATAAATCAATATGTCATCAAAGTAAACTACCACAAATCGTCCAATGAAAGCACGTAAAACTTCGTTCATTAATCTCATGAAAGTACTAGGTGCATTAGTTAACCCAAAAGGCATGACTAACCACTCATATAATCCAAACTTAGTTTTAAATGCTGTTTTCCATTCATCTCCCAATTTCATACGAATTTGATGGTAGCCACTACGCAAATCAACTTTGGAGAATATTGTAGAGCCACTCAATTCATCAAGCATATCATCTAGCCTAGGAATAGGATGACGATAACGAATAGTAATATTATTAATGCCTCTACAATCAACACACATACGTGATGTACCATCCTTTTTCGGCACTAGAATAATAGGAACAGCACAAGGACTAAGGGATTCGCGTATATAACCTTTGTCGAGAAGCTCTTGTACTTGACGCATAATCTCCTTCGTCTCCTCTAGATTGGTACGGTATGGTGCACGGTTTGGCAGTGAAGCACCGGGAATTAGTCAATCTGATGCTCAATCCCTCGAATAGGCGGTAATCCCGGTGGCACGTCTTGTGGAAAAACGTCAGCGAACTCCTGCAAAATGTTAGTGACAGCAGGAGGCAAAGAGGAAGGCACGTCCTCGAATGAAAATAATGCCTCTTTGCACACAAAAGCATAGCAAACAGATTTGCTGAAATCTAGCTCATCAATATCAGATTTGGTGGCAAATAAACATGCACTTTTCAATTTAATTTCAGAAGCAACACTAGATGGTTTATTATTAGGCTTCATTTGTTGCTCAAATTCTTTTGCCACAATCTGATTTTCACTCTTATTCTTCTCCTGTTGTGCTTTATTAGCTCTATTAATATCATCTTTCAAAATGGAATCAGGAGTCATAGGAAGCAAAGTAATATTTTTATCCTTATGAACAAGAGTATAGTGATTGTTTCTACCATGGTGTACAGAATTTTTATCAAATTGCCATGGTCTACCAAGTAATAAGGAACATGCTTGCATAGGTACCACATCACAATCAACATAATCAGCATATTTAGAGATACTAAAATGCACACGAACAGTACGTGTTACCTTAACCTTGCCGCTGTTGTTGAACCATTGGATGTAGTAAGGATGTGGATGTGGTCTTGTGGTGAGAAAAAGCTTCTCCACCATCTCCATGCTAGCCAAGTTGTTGCAGCTCCCTCCGTCTATGATGACGCACACAGAACGTTCCTTCACAACTCCCTTGGTATGGAACAAATTGTGCCTCTGATTTTGCTCAGCTTGTGTGATCTGCACACTCAAAACACGTTGAGCAACTAAACATTCATACCTGTCAGCGTCTTCAGGAGCCATGTATTGCGTCTCATGATCAGAATCATCTCCACCATGTTCTTCACGTGTAATAAGAGCCAAAGTCTCCTCATCATAGTCACTAGCGGACTCATATCCACCATCCGCGGTAGCAATCATCACACGCGGAGATTTGCATTCTCTCGCATAATGACCTCCTCCCTTACAACGACGACAAATAATATCACTTGTGTGCCCTGTTGATGCCATGGAAGAAGAAGAACGCTGTGCAGGCCCCGCAGGTGCGCTCTTGGCAGATAATGGTGGTTGTGCCTGTTTTCTTGTATCACGGCTGGAGGTGGCACCGGATGGGGGTGCTGGTGCAGTTGAAGTAGAAGATGCACGTGGTGTCCATGATGAAGGTCGGCCTGCAGAAAAGCTAGTTCGCCCCAATGCTTGTCGATCCTGCACTTCACGTTCAGCTTTACAAGCAAGATGGAATAAACGAGTGATATTAGTATACTCCTTATAGTCTAGAATGGTCTGAATCTCTCTATTTAATCCACCCAGAAAACGTGCAAGCATAGCTTCATTCTCCTCAACAATACCACATCTAATCATGCCAGTTTGTAATTCCTGATAATATTCTTCTACAGAATTTTTCCCTTGTCTTAAACGCTGCAATTTTTGAAGCAATTCACGTTGATAATATGGTGGAACCCAACGCGTACGCGTAGCAGTTTTCAAAGCAGCCCAAGTAGTTGGAATAGGATATAATCTACAATGTTCAGACCACCATACACATGCAAAACTAGTGAAAGCACAAACGGCAGCAGCAACTCGTCTCTCCTCAGGATATTGTAAACATGTAAATCGTTGTTCAGTTTCTAACTCCCAAGTAAGATATATATCAGGAACATATCTACCCTCAAATGGTGGAATATTCAATTTCAGTTTAGGAATATGGACATCATCTCGTACCTGAGGTGGTGGTGCAGGCCTACCATTACGAATATATACCTGCGGTCGACCTGCTGGTGGTGGTACAGGTGGCTGCACGTAGTGTTGATTTTGATCAACCTCATCCTCATAATCTCCCACATAATCATCCTCCTCCGCATCAGCAGCAGGAGCCACAGAAGTATCAACAGCAGCACCAACAGTTTGGCCAAATGCAAGAGGAACACGGCTTGCTCGGCGGAGGTCTGCTTCGCGACGTGGAGGTAGTCGTTGTTGTTGTTGTTGGAGAGGTGCGTTAGGTGCAGCGGGTGGTGGTGGTGGAAGACGCACGAGCAATTCATTAAACTTGTTATCGAGCTTTGTTTCGAACGTCTTCTCAAGGCCAGTGATCTTCTCCATGGCCTCTTCAAAGTTGTTCAGCACATCTTGCACCTGTTCAGTCATCATTTGCTGAAACTTATCATGAAGCTCCTTGTTCGATAAATTCTCCCAGTCAATCTCGTCGGCTTGTGATCCTGGCATGGTTAGCAGCAATAGAAACACACAAGAATATGATCCTACAGACTACGAACAAGTGGTGGTGGTGGGTGTCACAAATCCGTTAAGCAAATCTCAAATTCTTACCAGTTCTTACCCAGCAGCAGGCGGTGATCGGCAACCGTTGTAGTCAAAAACTCTCAAAGCTTGGATAGAGCGATTACCAGGGAGAGTCAAACGCACGACGTAGATGTATGTGGAGCTGGGAAGGCTTATAATATGGTAGCAAAAA
>NC_041391.1:318505124-318543675 GCF_002162155.2 Triticum dicoccoides
TTGCTTTCTTGATAAATAATCGACAAAAAAAGCGTTTTTTTTATATAACCTGCTTGTTTTATTATAATTATAACAAGTCCTATATGGAAATGCCCGCTAAAGAGAAAATCTATTTGATTGTCTCTCGGCCAATATCGATTTTTAGAAAGAAAAAACAAGAATTTTCTTCTTTTTTTATTAACATTAAGAAAAAAGAATATAACTAAAATGGAATTGGCAATATAATTTTTATAGACTTTTGAAAGAAAAAAAAGGGGTTTTTTTGCAACCATTATTTCTTATTTCTTGCCTATATCATATCACGGAAACCTTTCGCTTTGGAACGTGGAGAGATGGCTGAGTGGACTAAAGCGGCGGATTGCTAATCCGTTGTACAATTTTTTTGTACCGAGGGTTCGAATCCCTCTCTTTCCGCTCCCTTGGATCATTTGGGACTCTCGAATTGGAAAGAATTCTGACCCCCGGATTTTCTCATAGATAAATGTACGAAACAAATCCAATAAGAAAAAAAAACAGAATTTTTACTCCTCGCGTCCAGGATTCCGTCCTGGGTCATTAGATAAGAATCCAAAGATAAAGAGTGAAACAAAGAATATCACTACTGTATAAACAAAAAGTTTGAGAGTAAGCATTACATAATCTCCAAGATTTTTTTTAAGGAATAGATTACCAGTTTTTCCTTACCACACGGGCCTAAATTTTGGACCAATTTTTTTTTTCCGAAACCTACTCCGGCAAGGAAACACGAATCGGAATCTAGATGGATCCCGAAAACAAACCTAATAAGCAAAGAACTCGGATTGGTGGTGGATATATGGTGGTGGTAGATGGCAGCGGTGGTGGTAGCGGTGGTAGTATATGGATATGGATCGGTGGTGGTATATGGACACGGATTGGTGGTGGTATATGGATACGGATTCGGTGCGGTGGTGGTAGATGGCAGGGGCGATGATGATGGTGCGGCGGCGGCGTGACCACTTATGACCAGAACTCGAAACTCTAAAAGACTAGACTCTAAGACCAGCAACTAGACACGACGATGCAACCGCAAATTCAACAAAGCAAAACCCTAAAAAGATTATGCAAGGCTCAGATTGGTTTGGATATGATGAACTAACCCTGATTTTTTTTGTGGCTTTTTCGTGGACTATAGGTATGAAGAACAGACTCGATCTAAACTACGAAAAACTGTAAAATCTCACCGAGCAACCTGGAAATCTGATACCACTTGATAGAGGCAAAGGTGTCCCGTCTTTCGATGAGATGGTGGATTTCGCTTTGGTGGAAGTCGACTTTGACGATCCGACTACGAACGTGCGAGGACGTCGCGCCTTAGCAATCGCTAAACCAACTCCGAGAGGTTATTGACCACGCCGGAGCACGATCAACCTGACCACGAGGGTCTGTTTCCTGCGAGCAAACGAATAACAAGCAAGAAACTAAGATTGCAATCTGGATATTGCGAATATAAGATGAAAGCTTTATTGATCAAGGTGGGGTTCTGTGACGCCTTTGTCTGGTCGTTGAACACAAACGAAGTACGCGAAGTTGCAGCTATGGCGAACTTTTAATCTAAACAAAACCCAAAGTCTAAACGATGCCCTAAGGGCTGTATATATGGAGGAAGAGGGGGGGAATTTCGTGGCCCTTGGTGGAGGAGTCCGAAATCAACCCTATCTCTTGTTTCCCCACACATACGGACTCTAAAAATAGCCTATACTTATGTATTTCGAAATTACATGGGCCTGGCCCAATAATAAGGTGACGTAGCACCTAAAATAGCCTCGGGACGAAATTTATGAAGTGGCATCTTGTATATTTCGTCCAAGGCTTCATGCACCCATTATGGTGGCTTCAAAGTCCTGAAATCATCACTTGTAACTCCGTTCTTGTTCCCCTTGCGCATGCCATCATCTCCATGCTTGTTTTTGCTCCAATGTTCATCCTTCTCCAAGCTACGCCCTTCATTTGTAAGCAAAACAAATGTATCCAATTTAGGCAGCATCATATTCTCATGAACATTAGAATCATTACCAAGAAACGAAAGTACCTGGTAATTTAGTTGGCGTGCACGAGCTCTAGTAATTGGTCCAGTATGTATAGCAGCAGGGGCTGTGGGTGTAACAATTGTATTGATGTCCTCATCACATCGCCGCCCACGTCGCCGTTCCCCTCCTCGGCCACCGGAGATCGTCGCCGTCGAATCGGGAGCTACCGGACGTCCCCGAGCCCGCTAACCATCCCTGCAGCTCCGCGGTGAGCCACTGACCCGATTCCCCTTGCCCCGTCGTCCCTAGCATCCTGTAGCTGCCGCCCCCTTGAGCTCCGAAGCTCGCCGCCGCCGTGCCTTGTCGCCGTCGTGGCCACAGTCACCGTAGCGCCCAACCGAGCACACCCACGTCCTCACCGCACCGTGTAGAAGCCGTAGGTGCCAACCCCGCATCTCCGCAGCCGTTGTAGCCTCGACCCCGAGCTCAACCGAGCTCCGGCAGCCGCCACGGTCGTCGTCGTCGTCGGTACCGGCCACCTCAGGCACGGCCACCACCACCGTTCGACGCGCGGGAGCTTGGGTTCTCCAACGAGCCCAAGCACGGCCTCGCCCGTGTCCTGTAGCGCGTTTCCGCATCGCGCCGCCGTCTCGGGCCCCGCCGGCGTCACGTCGCCGGTGGGTTTGACCTGTTTGACCTGGGGTTTGACCCCCCCCAGGGTCACTGACGCGTGGGCCCCGTTGGCCAGGTGGTCAGATTAGTGCTAATCACCGCTTAATTAACCCCCCTGACACTGACAGTGGGCCCCAGCGCCACTAACCCCTAATTAGGAATAAATTAACCCTGTTAAACCCCCCCCCCTGTCACTGACGTGTGGACCCCACACGTCAGGTTTGACCCCAGCCAGCCGCAGTTGACCACTGACGTCATGCTAACGTCATGCTGGCGCAATATTTATATTTCTGGATTTAATTTAAATCAGGAAATTCCAGAATATTATTTAAACTTCAAAAATTCATAACTTTTATTCTGTAACTCCAAATTGGACAAATTATATATGAAAAATGATCAGAAAATTCCAATCTATCCATCTGTACTATTTTCATGCATGATCAAACAAGTTAAATTGATGTTTTAAGCAGAAGAAGGAAAAGCACTCTAAAAGGCCATGTTTGAGTTTGAAATTTGAATCTTTGATTCAAATTTGTTCAAACCCTTCTGGTTTTAGTTGCATTAGCCCAACCCACTCATATTGCCATGTTTCATGCATGCATCATATTGTTGCACATTGTTTGGTGATGGTTGTGTATCGGTGTCCTTTGCGACAGGTTCTGCCTCCGAGGAGTACCGTGATTACCCTAACGAAGAACCGTATCAGTGCATCGAACCATCAGGCAAGCAACCAACCATTTGATCATATCGATACAATCCCATGTTCTCGCTCCTGATCTCTTTTACTGCATTAAGACAACGCGTTTCAAACTGCTGTGTGCTACGGTAGTTGAACCCATTTCCTCTGCATGACCTGTCATTGCCACAGTAACTAGATGAAACCCACTAGCATGTGTAGGAGTTGATTGAGCCATATGTATGTGTTGTTCCTACCTTGCTATGCCTGCTATGCTTAGAGTCGTGTCAGGTCTGGTTCATCTGGGTGATGGGCTAGAGTGAAATGATTATGTCGGTAATGAGAGTGGTGTGGTGAACACGATTTGGTAAAGGTATCGATGAGAGGCCATGTAGGAGTACATGGTGGGTTGTTTCATTGAAGCCGACCTTAAGCACTGAGATCTGTATGTGTGATTTAGGAATCAGCTACTACCATGCATTGGGCCCGAAACCAATGGACCCTCTCGGCTTCTTATTCACCCTAGTTCTCCGTCCAGGAGTTGCAAGTAGTTTCTGGTGTTTGTAGTCTACTGGAGGCCGTGGACAGCGCTGACCGTAGGGGTGGGCTGTGATGCGGTAGGTACGTGGCCGGGTGTACCGAATACCCGTTAGGTATCTCGGGAACCCTGTTCACATCGTTCGGGGCCGTATGGGAAACCTCGGCCGGACTCCCTGCGGATGGAACCTGAATAGGCGATAAACCTGGACTGGAGGCTTAGGTGGTTAGGTAGGTCGTGGCCGACACCCACGTTGGGCTTCCGCTTGAAGGTTGCCGAGTACATGTCGTGTAAACGACGGTAAGTGGTGAGAGCGTGTATGAAGAAGTACACCCCTGCAGGGTTAACCTGATCTATTCGAATAGCCGCGTCCGCGGTAAAGGACTACTTGGTTGCCTATACAGTTCATAGACAAGTAAATGGAAACTGCTAAAAGCCTCAAGATATGTGTGAGTGCCGAGGATGGCTCTTCCGTAGGAAGACGAAGGCGGATCCTCGGTAGTGTATTGAAGTGGTGAGTAGTGGACTCGTGTGCGCAAAACCATTTCAAGTTGGAGTATCATAGGATAGTCTAGCCAAGAGTCAAAGCTGGCTTGCTGCAATAACTCCACCAACCCTTCTTCATAATATGCATGTATGTAGGATCTGATGTAAGTCTTGCTGAGTACCTTTGTACTCATGTTGCTATAATCTACATTTTTACAGAAGACGCTGCAACCCCTTCTGATGGGTTCTATGTAGACGTTGACATCAACGAGTAGGCTAAAGGCCCAGGTGGTGACCCTGAGCTTGTGAAGGACCACGTAGTATAGCTAGGCTTTCCAAGCCTCTTTTATTTTACTAGTTGTCTGTACTCAGACAAGTTACTTCCGCTGCTGGTTTGTATGACTGTATGACTTGTATGTTGGGTCATGAGACCCGTACCTTTGTGTATGTTATGTATGGCTCCCTGAGCCTTAAATAAAGTACTGGAGTCATAGAGTCATGTTGTGATGCTTCGTTGTATTTGCACATATCGAGCATATTGTGTGTATGATTGAAATGCTTGGTATGTGTGGGATCTGACTATCTAGTTGTTTATCTTTAGTAGCCTCTCTTACCGGGAAATGTCTCCTAGTGTTACCGCTGAGCCATGGTAGCTTGCTACTGCTCTGGAACACTTAGGCTGGCCGGCATGTGTCCTTCTTCGTTCCTATGTCTGTCCCTTCGGGGAAATGTCACGCATTGAGTACCGGAGTCCTGTTAGCCCGCTACAGCCCGGTTTACCGGAGTCCTGCTAGCCCAGTGCTACAGCCCGGACCCACTTGCTGATGACTGACACGTTCGAAGCTGGGTCATGGATGCCTGTCCCTGTAAGTCTGTGCCACTTTGGGTTTACGACTAGTCATGTCAGCCCGGGCTCCTTATCATATGGATGCTAGCGACACTATCATATACGTGAGCCAAAAGGCGCAAACGGTCCCGGGCAAAGGTAAGGCAACACCCGTGGGGATACCGTGCGTGAGGCCGCAAAGTGATATGAGGTGTTACCGGCTAGATCGATGTGACATTGAGTCGGGGTCCTGACAGCGTTGGCATCAGAGCCGGACTGCCTGTAGGTTCTCCAAGCCAAACTGGTCGATGTTGAGTCTAGAAATTCTTTAGTTATATGTAGGGGAATTGTTTGTGGGTTGGAACGTAAGGCTCTTTTTACTCCTTTATCTTATGACATTCTGATTTGAGTCAGTCCATTCTTCCACCGGGGGTTAAGGAATTAGGATCTATTCTCTCTATCAGGATCACGTGTTACTAATCAGTAGTACCTTATAGGTATGATGGATACAAGCCTAGTTCAGTTCTTCTACCATATTATGTTGCTAGCATGGTCTCAGAACTTGGATATGATGATGTTAAGTGTGTATGAAATCCTTTGTCAAATGTCTCAAAATCCTTCTTGAGCATTTACAGCTGTTATGCTGCCGAAATTTTGCTAGAAATTCTAATGCCTTTGCATTATGATTGTGCTTTCAGATGGCCACTCGCGACCTCAATCAAGTGGTTCGCCTGACTCGATGCCTAGATGTACCCGGCCATACTGCCAAGTTGGTCAGGGTAATGACTGAGGCTGGATACCGCTGGTATCCTGAGTACACGGTCGAAGAGCAATTTCGAGACTTTAATCAAAGCCAGTATCTTTGCACTGTCAGGATATTTCCATCTTATCCTGGATCCACCGAGCCCCTTCACTGCTCCTATGGACTCGGGGTTACTATTGAGATGGCTGTGCAGGACGCCGCCTACTCTATGATGACCATTATGCGAGTCAGATCTGGTCTATTTTGGGACTCTGATTTCCGGTATATGCCAGGATCACTTCCGGGAGCACAAGGGTATCTCCAGGCTATCTATGCTGACCCCACCCAGGAGGATTCACGGACTCGCACCACTGTTGAGATGCTCGAGGATAAGGACCGTGAAAATCGGGCCTTGAGGTTAGAGCTCTTCAATACCCGTGCTGACCACTGGGCCACTTTGACTCGGTTCGCACCGGCGGTGCAAGCTGGATATTCAGATATGCGTGATCTCTATCCTGTGAGATTTGCTCTGCCAGACGTGATGGGTTGGCGTGATGTAGGAGGCATCACCCCACCTCGCGGTCCCCGCAGGCCACCGTCTGTTGGTCCAAGACCTCATCCTAGCCCCTATGGTCCACAAGCTCCGCGAGATCGTCTGTTTCCGGATGATCATGTTGAGCTTCCAGGCTATGGAGGTGACTTCTACGAGGACTACTACGGATCGGTCTGAGTTAGTGGTTGTATCACTAGTTCGCACTAGCTGTGTCGTCTATCGTCCTGCGTGACTCGTGGGATATGACCTAGTTGTAATCTTTCCGGAGGTGTAGAAAAATAATGTATAGGAGCTTGGGATGCCTCCGATGAGATGTAATCCTCTTTTCACCGTAATAGTACTTTGTTTGGTCTTGTGCTAAACCCTGTATGGTGTGTATGACGATGGAATAAAAGAAGCAGTTTCTGTATCTACCATGTCATACGGATGATCATCTTGCATTCCGAGTTATTCCTTACATTTTGTATCCTATGTTGGAATTTTATCATCCTGACTAAATCATTGTCTTGTTCACCTAGGATGGTCAACACGCGCGCTAACCCTGCTCCTCAAGAGCAGGCCGAAGGCAGTGAAGTCAGGGATGCAAATCTGCCTCATCCTCCTTCCCTAGCCGAGGTTATGATGGAAGCTGAGAGAAACAAGCGGGAGACCAACCGTTTGTTGGAGCATATTGAACAGAACACAACACACCATCAGAGGACTAACGTGGTGTCACTCAGTGATTTTATCAAATTACATCCACCCACGTTCCACCACTCCGTCGAGCCTCTCGACGCTGATGACTGGCTTCGCAGTATCTCTCACAAACTGCGTTCCGCGCTGGTAGCGGAGGCTGACAAGGTCACCTTTGCTGCATATCATCTTGAAGGCCCCGCCAGTCTATGGTGGGAGAATTATGGAGCTATGCGCCCAGCGGGCCATGTCACTACTTGGGCTGAATTCAGCGAGGCTTTCCGTGAACATCACATTCCGGAGGGTCTCATGGACCGTAAACGTGAGGAATTTTGCAGTTTCACCCAAGGCCGACTTTCTGTGGATGTTTACAGTAGGGAGTTTGGTAACCTCGCACGATATGCAACCGAGGAAGTTTCTACTGACGCCAAGAAGCAAGCAAGGTTCCGTAAGGGCCTTAGTCCTGAGCTTCGCCGTGACCTTCGTCTGCATGAGTGCACATCTTTTCAGAAACTTGTCAACAAAGCCATCAGTGCTGAAACTGGTTAGACTGACTATGACGCAACATGCAAGCATGGCCGTGATATGGGTTCCTCATCCGGTGTTGGTCCTCAGAAGCGCCGCGTGTGGGTACCCAACACTGCCCTGCCACCCAGGTTCACACCGAGGCCATCTTTCCAGGCGCCTCGCCCTGTTCAGCAGTCTGCACCAGCCAAGCCCTATGGGGGTCCAACTAACAATGCTCCTCCACGTACCAGTTCCGTGACTTGTTTCAAGTGTGGGGAATCTGGCCACTATATGCGTGAGTGTCCCCAGACCAACCCCAACCAGTCTGCTAAAGCTGTTGGCCGTGGCAAGCCGACAGGAAAAGTATTCCACGCCAAGCCGGTCACCGCCTCACGTGGCCATGTCAACTGTATCTCTGCCGAAGAAGCTCAAGAGGATCCCAACGTCGTTCTCGGTACGCTTCTTGTTAATTGCCACTCGGCATCTGTTCTTTTCGATACAGGAGCCTCTCATTCTTTTATATCCGAAAATTATGCTCGTTTGCATAACGTTGCATTCTGTGACATGTCATCCACTATGGAAATTTCTACTCCCGGGTCTAGATGGCAGACCTCTAGGGTAAGTTATGGAAATGAAATCCAAGTCGACAGACTTGTTTTTCTTGCATCTTTGATAGCCCTTAAATCTTCAGATATTAATATCATTCTGGGTATGGACTGGATGTCGGCTCATCAAGCCAAAATTGATTGCTTCTCTAGGACTGTTCAACTCACCCATCCTTCGGGGAAGATAGTCAATGTCTTGACCCGAATAGCCAAGCGACAATTATATTCTCTTAACGCTAGCCCTTTACCAGACCTTGAGGACATTCCTATAGTCCGTGACTTCCCGGATGTCTTTCCAGAGGAATTGCCAGGTGTTCCACCTAACAGGGATGTTGAGTTCGTAATAGACCTCATCCCAGGAACCGTTCCGATTGCTAGAAGACCTTATAAGATGGCACCACTAGAGCTAGCCGAGCTTAAGAAACAACTCGATGAGTCCTTGAAAAAGGGTTTCATCCGACCTAGCTCATCTTCGTGGGCTTGCCCCGTCCTATTCCTCAAGAAGAAGGATGGTACGGACTGGATGGTTGTAGATTACCGACCTGTCAATTTGGTCACAATCAAGAACAAATATCCGCTCCCCAGGATCAACGACCTTTATGATCAGCTCGCTGGATCCTCAGTCTTCTCCAAGATGGATTTGAGGTTGGGCTACCATCAAATCAAAAGCAGAAACGGGGACATTCCTAAAACGGCCTTTGTTACTCGTTATGGCCAATACGAGTACACCGTCATGTCCTTCGGTTTAACCAACGCTCCAGCCACCTTTTCTCGGTTAATGAACTCAATCTTCATGGAGTATTTGGATAAATTCGTCGTGGTTTACCTCGATGATATACTCATCTACTCCAAGAATGAGGAAGAACATGCCGAACATCTAGGGCTAGTGTTGAAGAAACTTCGAGAGCATCGCCTTTATGCCAAATTTTCTAAATGTGAATTCTGGTTGTCAGAAGTGACCTATCTGGGTCATGTAATATCTGGTAAAGGTATTGCTGTTAACCCTGAGCGAGTTCAAGCCGTCCTTAATTGGACTCCACCTGAATCGGTCAAGAAAGTTCGGAGTTTTCTGGGCTTAGCGAGCTATTGTCGTCGCTTCGTCGAGAACTTCTCCAAAGTTGCTAAACCTCTAACCGAACTCCTCAAGAAAGATAAGAAGTTCGAGTGGACTCCACAATGTGAGCACAGTTTTCAGGAACTGAAAAGACGCCTGACTTCTGCTCCCGTACTGGTACCGCCAGACTTCTCCAAGGACTTTGTTATCTACTGCGACGCCTCGCGACAAGGACTAGGCTGCATTCTCATGCAAGATCGACACGTAATTGCTTACGCTTCACGGCAATTGCACCCACATGAGGAGAATTATCCTACTCATGGTCTAGAGCTTGCAGCCGTAGTCTATGCACTTAAGACCTGGCGACATTACCTCCTCGGTAATCGTTGCGAAATATTCACTGATCACCAAAGTCTAAAGTACATTTTCACCCAACCGGATCTGAATCTCAGGCAGAGACGTTGGGTTGAGTTGATCACAGACTTCGACTTAGGAATAACCTACACCCCAGGGAAAGCCAACGTCATGGCTGATGCACTAAGTCGTAAATCTTATTGTAACAACCTGATGTTACAACAAAGTCAACCGCTTCTCCATGAGGAATTTCGGAAGCTTAACCTTCACATTGTACCTCAAGGTTTTCTTTCCACCTTGGTGGCAAAACCTACCCTTACGGATCAGATTATCAAAGCACAGAAGGTAGATCCGGGAATCTCCCGCATCAAGAGAAACATTCAGAGAGGAGTTGCGAATTGCTTCTCCATTAATGATCAAGGGGTCGTATACTTCAGGAATCGAATAGTGGTTCCCAAAGTGCGAAACCTGAGGCGTTTGATCCTTAAGGAAGCTCATGAATCTCCTCTCACCATTCATCCCGGTAGTACTAAGATGTATCAGGACCTACGCCAGAGGTTCTGGTGGACTAGGATGAAGAGAGAAATTGCTCAGTATATCGCTAATTGCGACGTCTGTCGTCGTGTAAAAGCAGAGCATCAACGGCCTGCTGGCACCCTTCAACCCCTAGCTATTCCTGAATGGAAATGGGATAAAATTGGTATGGATTTCATTACCGGTTTTCCCAGGACCAAGAGAGGGAATAATGCTATTTTCGTCGTGGTCGATCGTCTTTCCAAAGTAGCCCATTTCTTACCTGTTCGTGAGAGTATAACCGCTAGCCAGCTGGCAGACTTATACATCTCCCGAATAGTGTCCCTCCATGGTGTTCCTTTGGAAATTAACTCGGATCGAGGAAGTCTTTTCACCTCTCGATTTTGGGAAAGCTTCCAAAATGCTATGGGAACCCGTCTCTCCTTTAGCACCGCCTTCCACCCTCAGTCGAGTGGTCAAGTGGAATGCGTCAACTAGATTCTAGAAGACATGCTTCGAGCCTCTGTTATCTCATTCGGAATGGATTGGGAGAAGTGCCTTCCATTTGCCGAATTCGCTTACAACAACAGCTATCAATCTAGCTTGGGTAAAGCCCCTTTTGAGGTTCTCTATGGACGACGGTGTCGAACACCCCTTAACTGGTCAGAGACCGGGGAAAGACAATTCTTTGGCCCGGATATGATCCAGGAAGCAGAAGAACAAGTTCGTATCGTTCGTGAAAAGTTGAAAACAGCCCAATCTCGTCAAAAGAGTCAATATGACCGAAAACATAAGGCTGTGACTTTCGAGGTTGACGAGAAGGCTTATCTTCGGGTCACCCCTCTGAAGGGAACCCATCGTTTCGGTATCAAAGGCAAATTGGCTCCTCGTTACATTGGACCTTTTCGCATTCTCGCCAAACGAGGAGAAGTTGCCTACCAGTTGGAACTACCTCCGCACCTCTCCAGAGTCCACGATGTCTTCCACGTTTCTCAACTCAGGCGTTGCTTCTCGGATCCTATCCGTGGAGTGGACCACGAAACGCTTGATCTCCTAGATAATCTTACATATCGAGAGTACCCCATTCGTATCCTCGATCAGGCCGAACGTACCACCCGACGTCATAATATCAAGTTTCTCAAAGTTCAATGGTCGCACCATTCTGAGGATGAAGCAACTTGGGAAAGGGAGGATCGTCTTCGACTTGAGTATCCCGCCTTCTTCCCGGAGGAACCCAAATCTCGGGACGAGATTCTTTTGAGTGGGGGTGAGTTGTCACACCCTAGCTAGTCATGCATCAGAGTGTGTGCATCATGTTTAAAATTCCATTTAATTTGAAATGGGGATTTGTGAAACCCTCAGAATCATTTCTGAAAAATGACCCAAATAAAAATTTCTCCAAAAGGGTCCAAGAAAATGCTCATGTTGCTCTCTGAAAATATTGGACAGAGATAAAAATCAAACCAATATTTTTAAGAGCTCATAGGTATTTAATTTGGGCATTTGGAATTAATGCATAAATATTTGCATTGGAAATATATTAGTTATATATATTAATATATGTCCAAATATTATGTCAATTATAAAGGAGCTCTGGAATAATATATCTAGCTCCTGCAAAAATTGGCATAAGGTAAATAAATGATTTAATATATTATTTAAATCAAAACAAATGTCAGAAATTAGAAAAAGAAAAATAAATAAAAGGAGGAGCTTACCTGGGCTCCTCCCTGTGCAGCCCAGCCAGCTGGCCGGCCCAGCCAGCAGGCGGCCCAGCCCGCCTCCCTCCTCTGTCGTCTTCGTCCTCGACAGAGGGAGGGGAGTGTGGCCGGTGCGCGCGCGCGCCACCGCGCCACGCCACCTGCTCGCCTGCCTGCCTGCCCTCCCCTCCTCATCTCGATGCCCCGGACGACGCCACACCCTCCCCCTGCTCTCTCTCACTCTCCCTCGGTTCTTCCCTCCTCTCCCTCGCTCTCTCTCTCACACGGCCGAACACCACCATCGCCGCCGTTCGCCATAGCAGCCGTCTCCGGCCACCCCTCGCCCCTCCGTTGAGCTCAGGAGCTCCGCCTCGACCCCCTCTTCCTCCCCACCAAGTCAAGCCCCTCCGGAAGCCTGCATCGCCGCCCACGTCGCCGTTCCCCTCCTCGGCCACCGGAGATCGTCGCCGTCGAATCGGGAGCTACCGGACGTCCCCGAGCCCGCTAACCATCCCTGCAGCTCCGCGGTGAGCCACTGACCCGATTCCCCCTTGCCCCGTCGTCCCTAGCATCCTGTAGCTCCCGCCCCCTTGAGCTCCGAAGCTCGCCGCCGCCGTGCCTCGTCGCCGTCGTGGCCACAGTCACCGTAGCGCCCAACCGAGCACACCCACGTCCTCACCGCACCGCGTAGAAGCCGTAGGTGCCAACCCCGCATCTCCGCAGCCGTTGTAGCCTCGACCCCGAGCTCAACCTAGCTCCGGCAGCCGCCACGGTCGTCGCCATCGTCGGTACCGGCCACCTCAGGCACGGCCACCACCACCGTTCGACGCGCGGGAGCTTGGGCTCTCCAACGAGCCCAAGCACGGCCTCGCCCGTGCCCTGTAGCGCGTTTCCGTATCGCGCCGCCGTCTCGGGCCCCGCCGGCGTCACGTCGCCGGTGGGTTTGACCTGTTTGACCTGGGGTTTGACCCCCCCCAGGGTCACTGACGCGTGGGCCCCGTCAGCCAGGTGGTCAGATTAGTGCTAATCACCGCTTAATTAACCCCCCTGACACTGACAGTGGGCCCCAGCGCCACTAACCCCTAATTAGGAATAAATTAACCCTGTTAAACCCCCCCTGTCACTGACGTGTGGACCCCACACGTCAGGTTTGACCCCAGCCAACCGCAGTTGACCACTGACGTCATGCTAACGTCATGCTGGCGCAATATTTATATTTCTGGATTTAATTTAAATCAGGAAATTCCAGAATATTATTTAAACTTCAAAAATTCATAACTTTTATTCTGTAACTCCAAATTGGACAAATTATATATGAAAAATGATCAGAAAATTCCAATCTATCCGTCTGTACTATTTTCATGCATGATCAAACAAGTTAAATTGATGTTTTAAGCAGAACAAGGAAAAGCACTTTAAAAGGCCATGTTTGAGTTTGAAATTTGAATCTTTGATTCAAATTTGTTCAAACCCTTCTGGTTTTAGTTGCATTAGCCCAACCCACTCATATTGCCATGTTTCATGCATGCATCATATTGTTGCACATTGTTTGGTGATGGTTGTGTATCGGTGTCCTTTGCGACAGGTTCTGCCTCCGAGGAGTACCGTGATTACCCTAACGAAGAACCGTATCAGTGCATCGAACCATCAGGCAAGCAACCAACCATTTGATCATATCGATACAATCCCATGTTCTCGCTCCTGCTCTCTTTTACTGCATTAAGACAACGCGTTTCAAACTGCTGTGTGCTACGGTAGTTGAACCCTTTTCCTCTGCATGACCTGTCATTGCCACAGTAACTAGATGAAACCCACTAGCATGTGTAGGAGTTGATTGAGCCATATGTATGTGTTGTTCCTACTTTGCTATGCCTGCTATGCTTAGAGTCGTGTCAGGTCTGGTTCATCTGGGTGATGGGCTAGAGTGAAATGATTATGTCGGTAATGAGAGTGGTGTGGTGAACACGATTTGGTAAAGGTATCGATGAGAGGCCATGTAGGAGTACATGGTGGGTTGTTTCATTGAAGCCGACCTTAAGCACTGAGATCTGTATGTGTGATTTAAGATACAGCTACTACCATGCATTGGGCCCTGAAATATGACCCCGCTCGACTTCTTATTCACCCTAGCTCTCTGTCCAGGAGTTGCAAGTAGTTTCTGGTGTTTGTAGCCTACTGGAGGCCGTGGACAGCGCTGACCGTAGGGGTGGGCTGTGATGCGGTAGGTACGTGGCACGGTGTACCGAATACCCGTTAGGTATCTCGGGAACCCTGTTCACATCGTTCGAGGCCGTATGGGAAACCTCGGCCGGACTCCCTGCGGATGGAACCTGGATAGGCGATAAACCTGGACTAGAGGCTTAAGTGTTTAGGTAGGTCGTGGTCTACACCCACGACCTACCTAAACTAACTACCCCCCCTGACACTGACCAGTGGGCCCCAGCGCCACTAATTCCTAATTAGGATTAAATTAACCCTGTTAAACCCCCCTGTCACTGACGTGTGGACCCCACACGTCAGGTTTGACCCCAGCCAGCCGCAGTTGACCACTGACGTCATGCTGACGTCATGCTGGCGCAATATATATATTTCTGGATTTAATTTAAATCAGGAAATTCCAGAATATTATTTAAACTTCAAAAATTCATAACTTTTATTCTGTAACTCCAAATCAGACAAATTATATATGAAAAATGATCAGAAAAATCCAATCTATCCATCTGTACTATTTTCATGCATGACTAAACAAGTTAACTTGATGTTTAATGCAGAACAAGGAAAAGCACGTTAAAAGGCCATGTTTGAGTTTGAAATTTGAATCTTTGATTCAAATTGGTTCAAACCCTTCTGGTTTTAGTTGCATTAGCCCAACACACTCATATTGCCATGTTTCATGCATGCATCATATTGTTGCACATTGTTTGGTGATGGTTGTGTATCGGTGTCCTTTGCGACAGGTTCTGCCTCTGAGGAGTACCGTGATTACCCTAACGAAGAACCGTATCAGTGCATCGAACCATCAGGCAAGCAACCAACCATTTGATCATATCGATACAATCCCATGTTCTCGCTCCTGCTCTCTTTTACTGCATTAAGACAACGCGTTTCAAACTGCTGTGTGCTACGGTAGTTGAACCCATTTCCTCTGCATGACCTGTCATTGCCACAGTAACTAGATGAAACCCACTAGCATGTGTAGGAGTTGTATGAGCCATATGTATGTGTTGTTCCTACCTTGCTATGCCTGCTATGCTTAGAGTTGTGTCAGGTCTGGTTCATCTGGGTGATGGGCTAGAGTGAAATGATTATGTCGGTAATGAGAGTGGTGTGGTGAACACGATTTGGTAAAGGTATCGATGAGAGGCCATGTAGGAGTACATGGTGGGTTGTTTCATTGAAGCCGACCTTAAGCACTGAGATCTGTATGTGTGATTTAAGAATCAGCTACTACCATGCATTGGGCCCGAAACCAATGGACCCTCTCGGCTTCTTATTCACCCTAGTTCTCCGTCCAGGAGTTGCAAGTAGTTTCTGGTGTTTGTAGTCTACTGGAGGCCGTGGACAGCGCTGACCGTAGGGGTGGGCTGTGATGCGGTAGGTACGTGGCCGGGTGTACCGAATACCCGTTAGGTATCTCGGGAACCCTGTTCACATCGTTCGGGGCCGTATGGGAAACCTCGGCAGGACTCCCTGCGGATGGAACCTGAATAGGCGATAAACCCGGACTGGAGGCTTAGGTGGTTAGGTAGGTCGTGGCCGACACCCACGTTGGGCTTCCGCTTGAAGGTTGCCGAGTACATGTCGTGTAAACGACGGTAAGTGGTGAGAGCGTGTATGAAGAAGTACACCCCTGCAGGGTTAACCTGATCTATTCGAATAGCCGCGTCCGCGGTAAAGGACTACTTGGTTGCCTATACAGTTCATAGACAAGTAAATGGAAACTGCTAAAAGCCTCAAGATATGTGTGAGTGCCGAGGATGGCTCTTCCGTAGGAAGACGAAGGCGGATCCTCGGTAGTGTATTGAAGTGGTGAGTAGTGGACTCGTGTGCGCAAAACCATTTCAAGTTGGAGTATCGTAGGATAGTCTAGCCAAGAGTCAAAGCTGGCTTGCTGCAATAACTCCACCAACCCTTCTTCATAATATGCATGTATGTAGGATCTGATGTAAGTCTTGCTGAGTACCTTTGTACTCATGTTGCTATAATCTACATTTTTACAGAAGACGCTGCAACCCCTTCTGATGGGTTCTATGTAGACGTTGACATCAACGAGTAGGCTAAAGGCCCAGGTGGTGACCCTGAGCTTGTGAAGGACCACGTAGTATAGCTAGGCTTTCCAAGCCTCTTTTATTTTACTAGTTGTCTGTACTCAGACAAGTTACTTCCGCTGCTGGTTTGTATGACTGTATGACTTGTATGTTGGGTCGTGAGACCCGTACCTTTGTGTATGTTATGTATGGCTCCCTGAGCCTTAAATAAAGTACTGGAGTCATAGAGTCATGTTGTGATGCTTCGTTGTATTTGCACATATCGAGCATATTGTGTGTATGATTGAAATGCTTGGTATGTGTGGGATCTGACTATCTAGTTGTTTATCTTTAGTATCCTCTCTTACCGGGAAATGTCTCCTAGTGTTACCGCTGAGCCATGGTAGCTTGCTACTGCTCTGGAACACTTAGGCTGGCCGGCATGTGTCCTTCTTTGTTCATGTGTCTGTCCCTTCGGGGAAATGTCACGCATTGAGTACCGGAGTCCTGTTAGCCCGCTATAGCCCGGTTTACCGGAGTCCTGCTAGCCCAGTGCTACAGCCCGGACCCACTTGCTGATGACCGACACGTTCGAAGCTGGGTCATGGATGCTTGTCCCTGTAAGTCTGTGCCACTTTGGGTTTACGACTAGTCATGTCAGCCCGGGCTCCTTATCATATGGATGCTAGCGACACTATCATATACGTGAGCCAAAAGGCGCAAACGGTCCCGGGCAAAGGTAAGGCGACACCCGTGGGGATACCGTGCGTGAGGCCGCAAAGTGATATGAGGTGTTACCGGCTAGATCGATGTGACATCGAGTCGGGGTCCTGACAATATGCTAGCGGAATACATATAGAAAAACACTAAGGCAACATATGCGTGTATAATTGGGAAACTAAGATGTCATTGCAACAGACCACTAGAACATACTAATGAAGTACATACTGATGAATAACAATGCATAAGATATTCAGAAGCATGATGTCCAAACTAAGTAGATGGCATTGCGATAGAGTAGAATGACAATACTTGAATTTGAAAACATGTTCTCATGAATGGAATAGATACTGAAAAATAGGAAAGCATGACATATTTACATGCATGATCAGCAGGTGATAGAGGCAAAGGTGTCCCGTCTTTCGATGAGATGATGGATATCGCTTTGGTGGAAGTCGACTTTGACGATCCGACTACGAACGTGCGAGGACGTCGCGCCTTAGCAATCGCTAAACCAACTCCGAGAGGTTATTGACCACGCCGGAGCACGATCAACCTGACCACGAGGGTCTGTTTCCTGCGAGCAAACGAAGAACAAGCAAGAAACTGAGATTGCAATCTAGATATTGCGAATATAAGATGAAAGCTTTATTGATCAAGGTGGGGTTCTGTGACGCCTTTGTCTGGTCGTTGAACACAAACGAAGTACGCGAAGTTGCAGCTATGGCGAACTTTTAATCTAAACAAAACCCAAAGTCTAAACGATGCCCTAAGGGCTGTATATATGGAGGAAGAGGGGGGAATTTCGTGGCCCTTGGTGGAGGGGTCCGAAATCAACCCTATCTCTTGTTTCCCCACACATACGGACTCTAAAAATAGCCTATACTTATGTATTTCGAAATTACATGGGCCTGGCCCAATAATAAGGTGACGCAGCACCTAAATTAGCCTTGGGACGAAATTTATGAAGTGGCATCTTGTATATTTCGTCCAAGGCTTCATGCACCCATTATGGTGGCTTCAAAGTCCTGAAATCATCACTTGTAACTCCGTTCTTGTTCCCCTTGCGCATGCCATCATCTCCATGCTTGTTCTTGCTCCAATGTTCATCCTTCTCCAAGCTAGGCCCTTCATTTGTAAGCAAAACAAATGTATCCAATTTAGGCAGCATCATATTCTCATGAACATTAGAATCATTACCAAGAAACGAAAGTACCTGGTAATTTAGTTGGCGTGCACGAGCTCTAGTAATTGGTCCAGTATGTATAGCAGCAGGGGCTGTGGGTGTAACAATTGTATTGATGTCCTCATCATCCTCCCCTTCTTGAAATGAAGTCGTCCTTGACGGAAGTTCATTTTCCTCACCCAAATAAGGCTTCAAATCTGCACTGTTAAAAGTGGGACTAACCCCAAAATCTGCAGGCAACTCAAGTTTATATGCATTATCATTTATTTTCTCTAACACCTTAAATGGACCATCAGCACGTGGCACTAACTTTGATTTGCGCAAATCAGGAAATCTATCCTTACGCAAATGTAACCAAACAAGATCTCCAGGTGCAAACACAACATGTTTTCTACCCTTATCTCCAGCAAGTTTATATTTAGCATTCATGCGCTCAATGTTTTCCTTAGTTAACTCATGCATTTTTAAAATCAATTCAGCACGTTGTTTAGAATCAAAATTAACCTTCTCCGAAGATGGAAGAGGCAACAAATCAATAGGTGCACGAGGTAGGAAACCATACACAACTTCAAAAGGGCACATCTTAGTAGTAGAATGCAATGAACGATTATAAGCAAATTCAATATGAGGCAAACATTCCTCCCACATTTTCTTATTATTCTTCAAAACAGCCCTAAGCATAGTAGACAACGTTCTATTGACTACTTCAGTTTGTCCATCAGTTTGGGGGTGACAAGTAGTACTAAAAAGCAGTTTAGTCCCCAACTTAGCCCATAAACATCTCCAAAAGTGGCTAAGAAATTTAGTATCACGATCTGAAACAATAGTATTTGGCACACCATGCAAGCGAATAATTTCACGAAAGAACAAATCAGCAACATTAACAGCATCATCGCTTTTATGACATGGTATAAAGTGTGCCATTTTCGAGAATCTATCCACGACAACAAATATGCTATCCCTCCCCTTCTTTGTTCGAGGTAAACCTAAAACAAAGTCCATAGATATATCCTCCCAAGGAACACTAGGTACAGGCAAAGGCATATATAAACCATGAGGATTGAGTCGTGACTTAGCTTTTTGACATGTAGTGCATCGAGCAATAAACGCTCAACATCCCGTCTCATCTTTGGCCAAAAGAAATGTGTAGCAAGTACGTCCTCCGTCGTCTTCACGCCAAAGTGTCCCATTAATCCTCCTCCATGCGCCTCCTGCAACAACAAAAGACGAACGGAGCTAGCTGGAATGCATAGCTTGTTAGCACGAAACACAAATCCATCGTTAACGACAAACTTGTTCCACATTCTTCCTTCTTTACAATTCTGCATTACATCTTTAAAATCAGCATCATGCACATATTGATCTTTGATGGTCTCTAAACCAAATATTTTGAAGTCAAGTTGTGAAAGCATAGTATAGCGACGAGACAATGCATCAGCAATAACATTTTCTTTTCCCTTCTTGTGTTTAATGACATAAGGGAAAGTCTCAATGAATTCAACCCATTTAGCATGTCTACGATTCAGTTTAGCTTGACTTTTAATATGTTTCAAAGATTCATGATCAGAATGTATAACAAATTCTTTGGGCCATAAATAATGTTGCCAAGTTTCTAAAGTCCGAACAAGAGCATATAATTCTTTATCATAAGTAGAATAATTCAGACTAGGCCCACTCAATTTTTCAGAAAAGTATGCAACAGGTTTGCCATCTTGTAATAACACACCTCCTAATCCAATTCCACTAGCATCACATTCAAGCTCAAAAGTCTTATTAAAATCAGGAAGTTGGAGTAAAGGAGCATGTGTCAACTTATCTTTCAATACCGTGAAGGCTTCTTCCTGTGCGGTACCCCAAAGAAAAGGCACATCTTTCTTTGTAAGCTCATTGAGAGGTGCAGCAATGGTGCTGAAATCTCTCACAAAACGCCTATAGAATCCAGCGAGGCCAAGAAAACTCCTCACCTGTGTGACCGTTTTGGGCTGCGGCCAACTCTCAATAGCTTCAATCTTGGCTTTGTCAACTTCAATTCCCTGTGGAGTAACAACATAGCCAAGAAAAGATACTCGGTCGGTGCAAAAGGTGCACTTCCCAAGGTTACCAAACAAACGTGCATCACGTAGAGCAATAAAAACAGCACGTAAATGTTCCAAATGTTCTTCCAAAGATCTGCTATAAATCAGTATATCATCAAAATAGACTACCACAAATCGTCCAATGAAAGCACGTAAAACTTCGTTCATTAATCTCATGAAAGTACTAGGTGCATTAGTTAACCCAAAAGGCATGACTAACCACTCATATAATCCAAACTTAGTTTTGAATGCTGTTTTCCATTCATCTCCCAATTTCATACGAATTTGATGGTATCCACTACGCAAATCAACTTTGGAGAATATTGTAGAGCCACTCAATTCATCAAGCATATCATCTAGCCTAGGAATAGGATGACGATAACGAATAGTAATATTATTAATGCCTCTACAATCAACACACACACGTGATGTACCATCCTTTTTCGGCACTAGAATAATAGGAACAGCACAAGGACTAAGGGATTCGCGTATATAACCTTTGTCGAGAAGCTCTTGTACTTGACGCATAATCTCCTTCGTCTCCTCTGGATTGGTACGGTATGGTGCACGGTTTGGCAGTGAAGCACCGGGAATTAAGTCAATTTGATGCTCAATCCCTCGAATAGGCGGTAATCCCGGTGGCACGTCTTGTGGAAAGACGTCAGCGAACTCCTGCAAAATGTTAGTGACAGCAGGAGGCAAAGAGGAAGGCACGTCCTCGAATGAAAATAATGCCTCTTTGCACACAAAAGCATAGCAAACAGATTTGCTGAAATCTAGCTCATCAATATCAGATTTGGTGGCAAATAAACATGCACTTTTCAATTTAATTTCAGAAGCAACACTAGATGGTTTATTATTAGGCTTCATTTGTTGCTCAAATTCTTTTGCCACAATCTGATTTTCACTCTTATTCGTCTCCTGTTTTGCTTTATTAGCTCTATTAATATCATCTTTCAAAATGGAATCAGGAGTCATAGGAAGCAAAGTAATATTTTTATCCTTATGAACAAGAGTATAGTTGATGAGGACATCAATACAATTGTTACACCCACAGCCCCTGCTGCTATACATACTGGACCAATTACTAGAGCTCGTGCACGCCAATTAAATTACCAGGTACTTTCGTTTCTTGGTAATGATTCTAATGTTCATGAGAATATGATGCTGCCTAAATTGGATACATTTGTTTTGCTTACAAATGAAGGGCCTAGCTTGGAGAAGGATGAACATTGGAGCAAGAACAAGCATGGAGATGATGGCATGCGCAAGGGAAACAAGAACGGAGTGACAAGTGATGATTTCAGGACTTTGAAGCAATCATAATGGGTGCATGAAGCCTTGGACGAAATATACAAGATGCCACTTCATAAATTTCGTCCCGAGGCTATTTTAGGTGCTGCGTCACCTTATTATTGGGCCAGGCCCATGTAATTTCGAAATACATAAGTATAGGCTATTTTTAGAGTCCGTATGTGTGGGGAAACAAGAGATAGGGTTGATTTCGGACCCCTCCACCAAGGGCCACGAAATTCCCCCCTCTTCCTCCATATATACAGCCCTTAGGGCATCGTTTAGACTTTGGGTTTTGTTTAGATTAAAAGTTCGCCATAGCTGCAACTTCGCGTACTTCGTTTGTGTTCAACGACCAGACAAAGGCGTCACAGAACCCCACCTTGATCAATAAAGCTTTCATCTTATATTCGCAATATCCAGATTGCAATCTTAGTTTCTTGCTTGTTCTTCGTTTGCTCGCAGGAAACAGACCCTCGTGGTCAGGTTGATCGTGCTCCGGCGTGGTCAATAACCTCTCGGAGTTGGTTTAGCGATTGCTAAGGCGCGACGTCCTCACACGTTCGTAGTCGGATCGTCAAAGTCGACTTCCACCAAAGCGAAATCCACCATCTCATCGAAAGACGGGACACCTTTGCCTCTATCACCTTGAGAAGACGTTCGAAACAAAGCTCGATAACAAGTTTAATGAATTGCTCGCGCGTCTTCCACCACCACCACCCGCTGCACCTAACGCACCTCTCCAACAACAACAACAACGACTACCTCCACGTCGCGAAGCAGACCTCCGCCGAGCAAGCCGTGTTCCTCTTGCGTTTGGCCAAACTGTTGGTGCTGCTGTTGATACTTCTGTGGCTCCTGCTGCTGATGCGGAGGAGGATGATTATGTGGGAGATTATGAGGATGAGGTTGATCAAAATCAACACTACGTGCAGCCACCTGTACCACCACCAGCAGGTCGACCTCAGGTATATATTCGTAATGGTAGGCCTGCACCACCACCTCAGGTACGAGATGATGTCCATATTCCTAAACTGAAATTGAATATTCCACCATTTGAGGGTAGATATGTTCCTGATATATATCTTACTTGGGAGTTAGAAACTGAACAACGATTTACATGTTTACAATATCCTGAGGAGAGACGAGTTGCTGCTGCCGTTTGTGCTTTCACTAGTTTTGCATGTGTATGGTGGTCTGAACATTGTAGATTATATCCTATTCCAACTACGTGGGCTGCTTTGAAAACTGCTATGCGTACGCGTTGGGTTCCACCATATTATCAACGTGAATTGCTTCAAAAATTGCAGCGTTTAAGACAAGGGAAAAATTCTGTAGAAGAATATTATCAGGAATTACAAACTGGCATGATTAGATGTGGTATTGTTGAGGAGAATGAAGCTATGCTTGCACGTTTTCTGGGTGGATTAAATAGAGAGATTCAGACCATTCTAGACTATAAGGAGTATACTAATATCACTCGTTTATTCCATCTTGCTTGTAAAGCTGAACGTGAAGTGCAGGATCGACAAGCATTGGGGCGAACTAACTTTTCTGCAGGCCGACCTTCATCATGGACACCACGTGCATCTTCTACTTCAACTGCACCAGCACCTCCATCCGGTGCCACCTGCAGCCGTGATACAAGAAAACAGGCACAACCACCATTATCTTCCAAGAGCGCACCTGCGGGTCCTGCACAGCGTTCTTCTTCTTCCATGGCATCAACAGGGCACACAAGTGATATTATTTGTCGTCGTTGTAAGGGAGGAGGTCATTATGCGAGAGAATGCAAATCTCCGCGTGTGATGGTTGCTACCGCGGATGGTGGATATGAGTCTGCTAGTGACTATGATGAGGAGACTTTGGCTCTTATTACACGTGAAGAACATGGTGGAGATGATTCTGATCATGTGATAGAGGCAAAGGTGTCCCGTCTTTCGATGAGATGGTGGATTTCGCTTTGGTGGAAGTCGACTTTGACGATCCGACTACGAACGTGCGAGGACGTCGCGCCTTAGCAATCGCTAAACCAACTCCGAGAGGTTATTGACCACGCCGGAGCACGATCAACCTGACCACGAGGGTCTGTTTCCTGCGAGCAAACGAAGAACAAGCAAGAAACTAAGATTGCAATCTGGATATTGCGAATATAAGATGGAAGCTTTATTGATCAAGGTGGGGTTCTGTGACGCCTTTGTCTGGTTGTTGAACACAAACGAAGTACGCGAAGTTGCAGCTATGGCGAACTTTTAATCTAAACAAAACCCAAAGTCTAAACGATGCCCTAAGGGCTGTATATATGGAGGAAGAGGGGGGAATTTCGTGGCCCTTGGTGGAGGGCTCCGAAATCAACCCTATCTCTTGTTTCCCCACACATACGGACTCTAAAAATAGCCTATACTTATGTATTTCGAAATTACATGGGCCTGGCCCAATAATAAGGTGACGCAGCACCTAAAATAGCCTCGGGACGAAATTTAGGAAGTGGCATCTTGTATATTTCGTCCAAGGCTTCATGCACCCATTATGGTGGCTTCAAAGTCCTGAAATCATCACTTGTAACTCAGTTCTTGTTCCCCTTGCGCATGCCATCATCTCCATGCTTGTTCTTGCTCCAATGTTCATCCTTCTCCAAGCTAGGCCCTTCATTTGTAAGCAAAACAAATGTATCCAATTTAGGCAGCATCATATTCTCATGAACATTAGAATCATTACCAAGAAATACCTGGTAATTTAGTTGGCGTGCACGAGCTCTAGTAATTGGTCCAGTATGTATAGCAGCAGGGGCTGTGGGTGTAACAATTGTATTGATGTCCTCATCATCCTCCCCTTCTTGAAATGAAGTCGTCCTCGACGGAAGTTCATCTTCCTCACCCAAATAAGGCTTCAAATCTGCAATGTTAAAAGTGGGACTAACCCCAAAATCTGCAGGCAACTCAAGTTTATATGCATTATCATTTATTTTCTCTAACACCTTAAAGGGACCATCAGCACGTGGCATTAGCTTTGATTTGCGCAAATCAGGAAATCTATCCTTACGCAAATGTAACCAAACAAGATCTCCAGGTGCAAACACAACATGTTTTCTACCCTTATCTCTAGCAAGTTTATATTTAGCATTCATACGCTCAATGTTTTCCTTAGTTAACTCATGCATTTTTAAAATCAATTCAGCACGTTGTTTAGCATCAAAATTAACCTTCTCCGAAGATGGAAGAGGCAACAAATCAATAGGTGCACGAGGTAGGAAACCATACACAACTTCAAAAGGGCACATCTTAGTAGTAGAATGCAATGAACGATTATAAGCAAATTCAATATGAGGCAAGCATTCCTCCCACATTTTCTTATTATTCTTCAAAACAGCCCTAAGCATAGTAGACAACGTTCTATTGACTACTTCAGTTTGTCCATCAGTTTGGGGGTGACAAGTAGTACTACAAAGCAGTTTAGTCCCCAACTTAGCCCATAAACATCTCCAAAAGTGGCTAAGAAATTTAGTATCACGATCTGAAACAATAGTATTTGGCACACCATGCAAGCGAATAATTTCACGAAAGAACAAATCAGCAACATTAACAGCATCATCACTTTTATGACATCCTGCACTTCACGTTCAGCTTTACAAGCAAGATGGAATAAAGAGTGATATTAGTATACTCCTTATAGTCTAGAATGGTCTGAATCTCTCTATTTAATCCACCTAGAAAACGTGCAAGCATAGCTTCATTCTCCTCAACAATACCACATCTAATCATGCCAGTTTGTAATTCCTGATAATATTCTTCTACAGAATTTTTCCCTTGTCTTAAACGCTGCAATTTTTGAAGCAATTCACGTTGATAATATGGTGGAACCCAACGCGTACGCATAGCAGTTTTCAAAGCAGCCCAAGTAGTTGGAATAGGATATAATCTACAATGTTCAGACCACCATACACATGCAAAACTAGTGAAAGCACAAACGGCAGCAGCAACTCGTCTCTCCTCAGGATATTGTAAACATGTAAATCGTTGTTCAGTTTCTAACTCCCAAGTAAGATATATATCAGGAACATATCTACCCTCAAATGGTGGAATATTCAATTTCAGTTTAGGAATATGGACATCATCTCGTACCTGAGGTGGTGGTGCAGGCCTACCATGACGAATATATACCTGAGGTCGACCTGCTGGTGGTGGTGCTGGTGGCTGCTCGTAGATCTGATTTTGATCAACCTCATCCTCATAATCACCCGCATACTCATCATCCTCCTGGGTACCAGCAGGAACAGTAGCAGGAGCCAAAGAAGCACCAACAGCAGTAGCAGCGGCACCAGAAGTTTGTCCTGTCTCAATAGGAACACGCTGTGCTCGTCCATACTGATTCGGAAGGGGGCGTAGTTGTTGTTGTTGCAGAGGTGCGACAGGTGCAGCCGGTGGTGGAAGACGCGCAAGCAGTTCATTAAATCTGTTATCGAGCTTTGTTTCGAACGTCTTCTGAAGGCCAGTGATCTTCTCCATGGCCTCTTCAAAATTGTTCAGCACATCTTGTACCTGTTCAGTCATCATTTGCTGAAACTTATCATGAAGCTCCTTGTTCGATAAGTTCTCCCAGTCAATCTCGTCGGCTTGTGATCCTGGCATGGTTAGCAGCAATAGAAACACACAAGAATATGATCCTACAGACTACTAAGAAGTGGTGGTGGTGTATCACAAATCCGTCAAGCAAATCTCAAATTCTTACCAGTTCTTACCCAGCAGCAGGCGGTGATCGGCAACCGTTGTAGTCAAAAACTCTCAAAGCTTGGATAGAGCGATTACCAGGGAGAGTCGAACACACGACGTAGATGTATGTGGAGCTGGGAAGGCTTATAGTATGGTAGCGAAAAGGGTCAGCAATAATCAATTCAGAGATGCAAAGTTGAATAAACGCTCAACGACGGTACTGTGCTGGTCCTAGGCTAGACTGTGCTAGAGACGTGAGCCTAGAACACCAACAAAATCACGGCGCGGCACGTAAACAAGGGAAAAGCACACTCTGAAATTTTTCTTTTCGCTCTTTTTTTTTTGCGCTGTTTTTTTTTTGCGAAAAAGCACTATAATGGCGAGTGTCTCAAAACTCTTCCTAGGTCAAACTGACAGGATGGGCACGAAATTTTTTTGTTCGATTTTTTTTTTCGACTGCCCGGACCCAAAAACTGGAAACGGGTCAAAAAAAACTTCCTATAATGGCACCTGTCTCAAAACACTCAGAAACACCTAAAAATAGGATAGCCAGAAAATTTTTCGAAAAATGCGTTTTCGAAAAATTTTGGGCCTAAACGGAGCGTGGCTACCCGACTCCGGCAAGGAAACACGAATCGGAATCTGGATGGATCTCGAAAACAAACCTAATATGACAAGAACTCGGATTGGTGGTGGATATATGGTGGTAGATGGCAGCGGTGGTGGTATATGACAGCTGTGGTGGTATATGGATACGGATTCGAAGCGGTGGTGGATAAGCGGTGGTGGTAGATGGCAGGGGTGATGATGATGGTGCGGCGGCGGCGTGACAACTTATGACCAGAACTCGAAACTCTAAAAGACTAGACTCTAAGACCAGCAACTAGACACGACGATGCAACCGCAAATTCAACAAAGCAAAACCCTAAAAAGATTATGCAAAGGCTCAGATTGGTTCGGATATGATGAACTAACCCTAATTTTTTTTTTGTGGCTTTTTCGTGGACTGTAGGTATGAAGAACAGACTCGATCTAAACTATGAAAAACTGTAAAATCTCACCGAGCAACCTGGAAATCTGATACCACTTGATAGAGGCAAAGGTGTCCCGTCTTTCGATGAGATGATGGATATCGCTTTGGTGGAAGTCGACTTTGACGATCCGACTACGAACGTGCGAGGAAGTCGCGCCTTAGCAATCGCTAAACCATCTCCGAGAGGTTATTGACCACGCCGGAGCACGATCAACCTGACCACGAGGGTCTGTTTCCTGCGAGCAAACGAAGAACAAGCAAGAAACTGAGATTGCAATCTAGATATTGCGAATATAAGATGAAAGCTTTATTGATCAAGGTGGGGTTCTGTGACGCCTTTGTCTGGTCGTTGAACACAAACGAAGTACGCGAAGTTGCAGCTATGGCGAACTTTTAATCTAAACAAAACCCAAAGTCTAAACGATGCCCTAAGGGCTGTATATATGGAGGAAGCGGGGGGAATTTCGTGGCCCTTGGTGGAGGGGTCCGAAATCAACCCTATCTCTTGTTTCCCCACACATACGGACTCTAAAAATAGCCTATACTTATGTATTTCGAAATTACATGGGCCTGGCCCAATAATAAGGTGACGCAGCACCTAAAATAGCCTTGGGACGAAATTTATGAAGTGGCATCTTGTATATTTCGTCCAAGGCTTCATGCACCCATTATGGTGGCTTCAAAGTCCTGAAATCATCACTTGTAACTCCGTTCTTGTTCCCCTTGCGCATGCCATCATCTCCATGCTTGTTCTTGCTCCAATGTTCATCCTTCTCCAAGCTAGGCCCTTCATTTGTAAGCAAAACAAATGTATCCAATTTAGGCAGCATCATATTCTCATGAACATTAGAATCATTACCAAGAAATGAAAGTACCTGGTAATTTAGTTGGCGTGCACGAGCTCTAGTAATTGGTCCAGTATGTATAGCAGCAGGGGCTGTGGGTGTAACAATTGTATTGATGTCCTCATCAGCAGGCTAAGCACATGGCATTGCAACAGAGTAGATGCACTCCAGGACACCATATGCATGTTGCACCCATATCACGGGCCAAGTTAGAGCAAGGACCTTGTGGGGTGAAGGGGATTCATCATCTTTCTGCAAGTCTTCTAAAGAACTGCCTTTGCATGTTCCATCATATTGGGTATCATTGACATCAAGTTTGTTGGCCGCTACATTGCTCCGTGAGGTTCTTGTGGATATATCAGTGTGTGCAATTATATCTGACATGCATGGAAGACAACTAGTAGTTAGATTTATGTAACGAGTGCCAGTAGGAGACATCATAAATAGTATGACTGGAGTTAACTAGCAACAATAGGTCTCAAAAACTAAAGGGAGAACACAGATGAAAGCTACAGAATATGTATCGTTCGTAGTCGAGAATAGTTAGATGGCACACAAAAGTATTAAAGAACAACATAGGTAATACTAGAAGTGGTATAATACTATAATCACTAGCCTACGGGATAACATTGGCTGATGGATGATAACTATGGAACAACGTTACCTAAAGAACAAGTCTCTTAGCTGAACTATGGAACAACGTTAACTCCTTAACTAGACCCGTAAGAGATTAGCATGAATATAGAGTGAAATGTGATAATCCATTTTCCATGCTTAGATGATTAACAAAGCCATAAATGTTGCACACAAGTAAGATGAGGGTACAACCTATCTGGCCGCCATCCATAGGAGTGAGCATCATGTGCTGACTTGTCGATGGTCCTGCAGTTTTGGCTCTCCATGTTGGGCATGCGCATTCGATGCAGGGAACTGTGGAGTGGGGACTATAACTCCCTTCTGGTGTATGCTTCCCTTGTTGGAGTAGCTTCGGTGAGAAGCAAGACGGTGTGGCTGAAGATGCCGAAAACACATAATGTTAAGAACGACACATATCTCTGATCTGAAGAAATACCCTAAGAGATATAGAGTAAGGTACGAGAGTGGTCACATGTCTGTTGACTGAAGACTAAATTGGGGTCACACGATTTTATTTTATTTTGGTACTGCCCGATTTACGCCGGATGGCTTAATGGTCGTCTTGTGCCTCCGGGCTGACACTATTCGGAATCTTCCCTGAAGAGCCAGCGACCACCGGCAGAGCAGCCTGCCACCACTGTCTGTGGCCGCGAAAGCTCCGACCAAAACCCTGCTCCCCACCCCACCGCACTTCAGTGGTTGTGCCACCTCGGGCCAATCCACAAAGACTCGCTCATCCAGATCCAGCGGCGGGAGTACCTTTAACCCACACAACTCTAAGATAGCCATGTAAGCGCTACTTCCACGGTGAACTTGCGCCCCCCGTCCCTTACGTTAGAGACCAGCCAAGTGGCAGCCTAGGAGCTCCGCTGCCTCGAGGGGTGCTACTTCCCATTGGAAATCGATTGGCCTAGAATAAAAATTCAGACATCTGACACCTAAATAAAGTGATTTGAGATGAGTGTACGACCTATCTTGCGGCCCGGTGAAGTAGGCAGCTCCAGCTGCCAAGTTGGTGTAGCCGGTGCAGTTCCGGTGACTGAAAGGATCGAGAAGAGGTGTCTAGAGGGGGTGATTATACCCTCAACAAGAAAAGATAGCAGTTTTTAAGTTTTTCAAGTTAACTTTGGAAATTAGCACAATTTCAAACATTCACAACACACTTCAAGCAAGCATGCAAAGAGTATATGAACAGCGGAAAGTAAAGCAAGCAACTTGCAACAAAGTAAAGGGATGGGATTGGAGTGTGCAAACGCAATTGGAGACATGGATATTTTTGGCGTGGTTCCGATAGGTCGTGATATCGTACATCCACGTTGGTGGAGACTTCAACCCATGAAGGGTAACGCTTGCATGAGTCCATGGAGGGCTCAACCATCGAAAGGTCCACGAAGAAGCAACCTTGTCTATCCCACCATAGCCATCGCCCATGAAGGCCTTGCCTCACTTGGGTAGCTCTTCACGAAGTAGGCAATCACCTTGCCCTTACAAACTTCTTGGTTCAACTCCACAATCTTGACGGAGGCTCCAAGTGACACCTAACCAATCTAGGAGACACCACTCTCCAAAAGGTAATAGATGGTGTGTTGATGATGAACTCCTTGCTCTCATGCTTCAAATGATAGTCTCCCCAACACTCAACTTTCTCTCACAAATTTGGATATGGTGTAAAGATGATTTGAGTGGAAAGCAACAAGGGGAAGGCTAGAGATCAAGATTCTTGTGGTTGGAATGGAATGTCTTGGTCTCAACACATGAGTAGGTGGTTCTCTCTCAGAAAATGAATGCTGGAAGTGTAGGCACGTTCTAATGGCTCTCTCCACAAATGGAGAATGGGTGGAGGGGTATATATAGCCTCCACACAAAATCTAGCCGTTACACACAGATTCCCAAACTCGGTGAGACTGAATGGTCAAACTCGGTCAGACCGATTCAGGTCAAAGTGTGAATGTTAGAGTTTTTGGTGGGACCGACAAGCTTAATTCGGTGGGACCAATGTGCAAGGGTTAGGGTAAAACCTCAACTCGGTTTGACCGATTACACAAACTCGGTGAGACAAATTTTGGTAATAAGCAAACCGAGAATTGGTCAAGCAGACTCGATGAGACCGATTGTACAAACTCGGTGGGACCGAAATTGTTGCAATAGGCAACAGGGAGTTTGGAAGCCCATCTCGGTGAGTGTTGGTGTCAAAACCGGCGGATCTCGGGTAGGGGGTCCCGAACTGTGCGTCTAAGGCTAATGGTAACAGGAGGCGGGGGACACAATGTTTACCCAGGTTCAGGCCCTCTCTATGGAGGTAATACCCTACTTCCTGCTTGATTGATCTTGATGATATGAGTATTACAAGAGTCGATCTACCACGAGATCGTAGAGGCTAAACCCTAGAAGCTAGCCTATGATTATGATTGTTCTTGTCCTACGGACTAAACCCTCCGGTTTATATAGACACTGGAGGGTGCTAGGGTTGCACATAGTCGGTTACAGAGAAGGAAATCTACATATCCGAATATCCAAGCTTGCCTTCCACGCAAAGGAGAGTCCCACCCGGACATGGGACGAAGTCTTGAATCTTGTATCTCCATAGTCCAATAGTCCGGCTCAAGTACGTAGTCCGGCTATCCGAGTACCCCTTAATCCAGGAATCCCTGAGTAGCCCCTGAACCAGGCTTCAATGACGCTGCGTCCGGCGCGTAGATTGTCTTCGGCATTGCAAGGCGGGTTCCTTCTCCGAATACTTCATAGAAGATCCTGAACACAAGGATCGTATCCGGCTCAGCAAAACAATTTCCACATACCACCGTAGAGAATACAATATTTCACAAATCTAATCTGCTGACAAATTTTCATAGCGTGACATCACGCCACGGCCCGGTCATTATTCGAACCGTTTTCTCAACCTGCTACTGCACATATTGCGAGGCGGTTTCATTGGCATGTCTTGTCGAAGCAGAGATTATGTCCCCTTATCACGGGATTCTCATCAATACGGGTGTGGGTAACCCAACAGCGCCATCAATGCGGCGCTTGGGGAATAAGCGAGTTTAAAGGGCAAGTGGGGAGGCGCATGGTTTCTACCACCTTTATAAAGAGATAAGGATTCACCTTTTTGCACCCACGCCTTCTTCTTCCTCTGCCCATCCATTCTCCCTTGCTCGAGCTCTAGCGTCCAAGCTTTCTCCTTCTCCGCAAGGTCATTCCAAGTATGTCTGGAGTGGGAGGCAAGTGGATGGCCTCCTCCGTTAAGGAGGAGGACATCACGAAGCTTCGGGAGGGCAGATACCTGGCCGCAGACATCGCGCACCGACTCCCTACCAAAGGGCAGATCATCCCTACCCCGAAGCCTCAGGAGAGGGTAGTGTTTCTCTCTCACTTTGTCCACGGACTGGGATTCCCCCTCCACTCATTTGTCTGCGAGATCATGTTCTACTACGGGCTGGACTTCCATGATCTGGCCCCCAATTTCATCCTCAACATCTTGGCGTTTATTGTCGTGTTCGAGGCCTTCCTCCGCATTACGCCCCACTTCGGCGGTTCGGCCTATGGATGAAGACCTTCAACGTGAAGCCGAAGGTGGTGGTCGGCCAGCAAGCGGAGTGCAGAGGCGCCATGGTGGGCAAGATACCCAATGTCACCTGGCCCGAAGGCTCCTATGTGGAGACCGTGAAGGGGTGGCAATCGGGGTGGTTCTACATCACCGAGCTACGTGACACCAACTGGGCGGCGGCCCCCAAATTTCGATCCGGCATACCCATGCGGCTCACCTCCTGGAAAGAGAAGGGCTTAGCTTGGGGCTCATCGATGGAGCTAACCGGACTCCAGACCTGCATCAAAAATATGATAGGCAAGAAAATCAAGCTTGTCAACGTGGTCCAGGTCATGCTCATCTGCCGGATCCTTCCGTGTCAGAGACAGGCTTTCAATATGTGGGAGTTCGACCCGGCCGAACACCACACGCTGCGAGAGATCGTCGACACGACGCATGAAGATGTTTGGAAGGTGCTGTTCAAGACCACCGAGGTACCACCGCCCATAGCCGAAGATCGCGGACTAAGCGCAAAGCGCCCCGCCAATCCGGTGAGTTTTTATATTTGGCAAGACGTGCCTTGTACTAGCTCATCCACGGGAGGAATCTAAACCTCCATGCCAATTTAACAGCACTGGGTAGCGATAGCGGAGCAGATTGACTGTCCGGCTCCACTACCCGTGGATCCAACATCGGCTCTCTTAATAGAGATGTTGTTTCCGGCGCCCTATGAGGTTCCAGAGAAGAAGGCCAAGAAGAAAGCCGCGGGGATCTGGAAAGGTCTCCGGCGCAAGGTTGTATCGGACTCATCGTGCGAAGACACCGAGGCACGCTCCTCCAACAAAGACGAGGAGGAGGAAGAGGAAATCCCTGCCCCCCCAACCGGGGGGGGGGGGGGGAAGAAAAGGAAGGTCGCCCCATCTGGGGAGGACGAAGGGTCCAAGAAAGGAAAGACCCTCCCTCCGGACCACTCCACCACAGCCACCTACAGCGGCGAGGAGTGGTTGCCCAGGGACAAGCTCCTGGCGAAGTCGTAAGTATCCAGACACTATAATACTTCCGGTATGTTTTGCTTTATTGCTTTTTATCATGCCAAACATGATCGTACAGTCCGGACAAAGCCCACATCGACGTATCCTCTTCGGATGGGTATCTGGGCCTGTCGGCGATGAATAGCGATTCACTCCCGGCAGCCTCCTCCCCCAAGCCCGCGGACGACACCAAGGTGTTGTCTAAGAGGTTACCGGACCAGGGGGAGACAGTTCTAGAGACGCCCCAAGGCGAAATCCCAAACGCCAGGCACATGGGAGGGAAGACCCCCATAGATTCTGATGATGGGGGCCGCAACAAGTCTGGCCCCCAGCCGAATGCGGCTCCAGAAACCCAAGTGGTTCCGGATTCAGGCATGCAGCCTCTCTCTAAGGAGGGCGAGCCGCCCGTGCCGATGACCTCTGTCCATCCAGAGGCATCGGACAACTTGCTAGAAGCGCTTCGCGGTGCTTCCATTGACGAAGAACACCGTACCATCATGAGTACGGTGATCGAGAGGGTCCGGTCCGCCAAGAGCGGATTGACCGAAGCCTGCGCCAACCTCCTAGCAGGCTTTGAGGTAAGTAATAAAATTGTATGAAAATATCACAGTATAGACAGTAGCCCCTGATGCTCTGTTTGGTGTTCGAAAAGAAAGGCCGAACAGAGGATCAAATAACATCCGCGGGAGTCTAACAGAATATGTCTATGTGAATAAGCAGGCGTCGCTGCTGGCCGCTGCCGCCCGTATTGCGGAGGTCTCCAGACTGAAGTGGGACCTGGAGTGGACCGAGGGAGAGCTCGGCCTCGTGAAGAGGCAGCTCGAGGAAAACAAAGGTACGCAATACCCCGTCTGTATATTTATAAACGAAAAAATTGTTGTTGCTAATAAAAGCGCCATGAGTTTTAATAGGGGCCACTACCGAAGTGGCGGCCCTTAAGAAGGCGCTGACCGGGGCCGAAAACAAAGCGGCCAAGGAGCACGCCGAGCGCGAGAAGCAAGAGGCCCAGGTTGACAAGGTCCAGTAAGAGCTCCATGATTTCGTCAAAAAATACGAGTCCTTGGAGCGTGACTCTAAGACGCAAGAGTTCGAGCTTGCGAAGGCCCTCCAGAGCGCACTAGACACCAAGGCCGAAGCCCAAAAGGCCCTCCAGGATATTCAAGTGGCCAAGAGGATTGTGGCGGGTAAGGTATTCAATATGCAAAACAAGCATGTGAAGGAAACTTTCCTTTTACTTACCCGAATTTGGAGCTCTCTAGGGGCATTCACAGATCTGCCGTGCAACATATCTGATGCCACAGAGTTCTAACGAGCTGAAGAAGGGAGCTCGACGGAGAAGTTGTTCTGGTCCGAATATATTGGGGCCGAACATCCGATGCCCTTGAGCGACCAGCTGAAGCAACTGGTCGAACTGCACAAGGCGACCGAGCTGGCCATGAAGGACCTCATAGTCCGGATGTGGCCTGCCGAGCCTTTGCCCAGTAGCTACTTCGGCCTCGTGAAGCGGCTTGTGAATGCCTGCCCGTGGCTCGAAGTCATAAAGTGGTCAGTTTGCATTGAAGGTGCGCGGATGGCCTTCGCCCGCGCAAAAGTGCACTGGACGAAGATGGATGCCGAGAAGTTGATGACCGAGCGGCCGCCAAAGGGCAAGGAGCACCGCCACCCTGAAAAATATTATGATAGTGTCCTGAAGGGCTCCCGCCTTGTGGCGGAGCAATGTGCTAAGGATGTAATATTTGAGTGAATGTACTCATTTGATCCTGTAATATGAAAACAAGTTCATTTTGCGCAATATGACGCTTTGTTGATTTAAAATTTTACCTTCTGTGTGGACGTTTATAAAATCTAAGAGTTGGCCAGTCGTCGGCTTCTGCCCCCATGTAACTAGTACCGGGGTGTTCGAGATAAATATAAACACTCTTTATAAAAAAAATTGTCCTTTAAGGAGGTGTTTAGCGCAACGAACAAGGCAATCAGACTATACAGCTTTATCACTCTCACTTAGCCATAGAAGTTCTATAATTTTAAATTTTGGCGTAGCCCCTGGTATTCGGAAGGCCGAACTTGGGGCTCTATACACGTCTAAATCAGACAAGGCCGATTCCTCGCCCGAAGCGGAAAAAATCTTTAAGGATTTGAGACCTCTCGAATAGCGACCAGCTCTCGCCGTATCATGACAGTCAGTTTTCGGCTTTCTCTACTGAGGTGCTCATCCGGAAGAACCAGGACACAGTCGCAGTAGTTCTCCTTGTGCCACCTTAGCCGATATAGCGGAACATAAGGCTGCAAAACATGGGAGCCTAGCAAACCCAACTATTGACCCAAGACATGATTCGGAGCTGATGCATATAATGCTATAAGTTCGGGGTGCCGCACTATCGAAAGTGTTCGGACTTTTCTTGCTGTGTTATGGGGTACACTGAAGACCCTGGCGGACTAAACGTACAAAAATGTACGGGTGCAATTTGTAAAAAATAAACAGTCAAGGAAAAAGATAAAGAAATGTAATAATAAGCTGACGCTGTACATTCTTTTCCATTGTTATTTGAGTAATACGTCAAGGCATATATATACAAGTAGTGCGTTAAGCAAAATAGGACTATTTGACATGTCCTAACCAAAGGCGAGCTGCGTGTGGGTATGTAAAACAGGTATAGCGATCGTTATTAGAGACCACCTGGGGATTCCCTTGTACGTCAAAGTTCCTTGCCTCCTTGGTGTTTCCGCCCTATGATGGGTCCGATAATCCTACTATCGGAAGAGCTTCGAGAAAATAGGGACCTGAAAGGGAGAGAAGGGGTGAAGGTATGCGGATCCTCGGGCGGTTGTGCCGCATTGTGGACCGCATTCTAGTTGTGCCTTTGCCAATGCCCATGGTATTTTAAGTGCGTAGTTATGTACGCGCAGCGCGAATTTCGCCACTTGATTGGGACCAGGATGGAGGGCGAATTGCTAGGTGTGCTCTGGTCGTGCCAGATGATCATGTTGCAGAGTACTTCGGACCCGCTTAACAGTGTCCGGAGGCTTTATAGCCGAATTGGAGGTCTGCCCAAGAAGGCTACTCTGTACTTCTGCTGCAAGGGCCGCAGTGTGCTCCTCCGTACAGAGGGAGTGCTCTGTGTTTCCATTGACTGTTATAACCCCGCGAGGTCCGGGCATCTTAAGCTTGAGGTAAGCATAGTGTGGTACCGCATTGAATCTAACAAATGCGGTTCGTCCGAGCATTGCGTGATAGCCATTGCGGAAAGGGACGATATCGAAGATGAACTCCTCGCTTCAAAAGTTGTCCGGAGATCCGAAGACTACTTTCAATGTGATTGAGCCCGTGCAACAGGCCTCTACACCTGGTATGACACCTTTAAAGGTGGTTTTGGTGGGTTTGATCCTTGAGGGATCGATGCCCATTTTGCGCACTGTATCCTGATAGAGTAGGTTCAGGCTGCTGCCACCGTCCATAAGGACTCGTGTGAGGTGGAATCCGTCAATGATGGGGTCTAGGACCAACGCGGCCGAACTGTCATGACGGATACTGGTCGGATGGTCCCTACGATCGAAGGTGATCGGGCAAGAAGACGATGGGTTGGACTTTGGGGTGACTGGCTCCATCGCAAAGACATCCCTTAGTGCATGCTTCCGTTCCCACTTGGGAATATGGATTGTGTATATCATATTTACCATTTTTACTTGTGGAGGAAATTTCTTCCGTCCTCCTGTGTTTGGCAGCCAGCGCTCCTCGTCGTCATCACTATGCGGCCCCTTTTCCTTGTTTTCGGCATTCAACTTGCTGGCCTGTTTGAACACCCAACATTCCCTATTGGTGTGGTTGGCTGGTTTATCGGGGGTGCAGTGAATTTGACATGAATGATCGAGTATGCGGTCCAGACTGGACGGGCCCGGATTGTTTCTTTTGAATGGCTTTTTCCGCTGACCGGACTTAGAGCCACTGAATCCGGCATTGACGGTCGTGTCTTCGGCGTTATCGCCATTATTGCAACGCTTGTGTTTGTTGCGTCGGGGCTTGCCGTTGCTGTCTCTGGCATCTGAGGTGCCAGGATTTCTTGATGTGTTGTTGCTACGAGCCAACCAGCTGTCCTCGCCCGCACAAAAGCGGGTCATGAGTGTCGTGAGGGCTGCCATGGACTTCGGCTTCTCTTGGCCGAGGTGTTTGGCAAGCCACTCGTCACGGATGTTATGTTTAAAGATTGCTAGGGCTTCGGCATCCGGACAATCAACAATTTGGTTCTTTTTAGTTAGGAACCGAGTCCAGAATTTCCTGGCTGACTCTCCGAGCTGTTGGGTTATGTGACTTAAGTCATTAGCATCCGGTGGTCGCACATAAGTGCCCTGGAAGTTATCAAGGAATGCGTCTTCCAGGTTCTCTCAACTACCAATGTAGTTTGCCGGCAGGCTATTCAGCCAATGCCGAGCCGGTCCCTTGAGTTTTAGTGGGAAGTACTTGATGGCATGTAGATCATCGCCGTGGGCCATGTGGATGTGGATAAGGAAATCTTCAATCCATACCGCGGGGTCTGTTGTCCCATCATATGATTCGATGTTCACGGGTTTAAAACCTTCTCGGAACTCACGATCCATTACTTCATCATTGAAGCATAGGGGGTGTGCGGCGCCTCTATGCCGGGCTACATCACGACGCGGTTCAAATGAGTCTGGTCGGTTGTATTCGGCCCGACCTGATTTGTATTTAGTATATCCGGCATGGTGATCATCATCACGCGTTGGGGCGCGCCCCCGTGATCCGTAGATCGATCTTGACTGTCCTGTTTTGTTTTCCAACATGTCTCGCAGGTCCTGCGTGTAGCCCCAGGCCTTCGTGTTTTTTTTTGATTGGCGACAGGGTGCGAGCTGGTGTTCGGGCTGATATGCCACTTTGTCTCGGCCATGAGGCGGCCGGTCGGCTGCATCCTGCGCTGGTAGTGTAGGCTCTAATGGCTCCTCCTCGAATTGAGGTAACAACTTGCTCTTTGGGTAGCTTTTGGTTGGGTGCTCGAGTCTGTATTCCTCGGCTGCCAGGACCTCGGTCCATTTGTCAGTTAGCAGATCTTGATCAGCTTGAAGCTGCTGCTGCTTTTTCTTCAGGCTTTTTGCAGTGGCTATAAGCTGGCGCTTGAAGTGCTCCTGCTCGACGCGGTCCTCAGTAACGATGAATTCTTCGTCGCCGAGGCTCACCTCGTCTTTGGAGAGGGGCATGTAATTGTTATCCTCTGAGTCTCCATGCATTGCCTGTTTATCAGGGCTAACTTGCCCATCCTCCTGTCCAGCTTGCTTGAAGCTTGGCTGGGCGGGATTGTTTTCGTCTTCGGCACAATCCGGAGTGCTACTGTCTCTTGTGTCCGTATCGCCACT
>NC_041391.1:318543895-318572576 GCF_002162155.2 Triticum dicoccoides
CTATCCAGTGCCCTGTGGGCGGTGGTTCCTGTTCTTCTCCGGCATCGTCGTCCATATCGTCGATGTCTTCGGAGTCAAAATCAAGCATGTCAGTTAAGTTGTCGACAGTGGCTATTAAGTGGGTGGTGGGTGGGGAACGAATTTCTTCGTCGTCTGCTTCCCACTCAAGCCGGACATAGTTTGGCCAAGAGTCTCCTGACAGGGAGAGAGATTTCAACAAATTTAGCACGTCGCCCAGGGGCGAGTGCTGAAAGATATCCACGAAGGTAAAATCCATGATCGGTGCCCAATCAGATTCGATGGGCACGGATGTACATGGTTCGGAGCCTGCGGCCGGAGACGAGTCCGGGGGCTCGATGATGCAGACCTCATTGGAGGTGAAGTCTGTGTTCGGCTCTATCGCTCTTGAGTGTGCGGCCCCCGTGGCGAGGTCCGCCCACCCGTCTTTGGACGACACGATTTGCTCCGGATTGAGAGCCGGGGTAGCTGCAGGTGCGATCTCCCGAACACCGTCTGACGGCAGATCTAAATCATGCTCATTGGGACTGTTCGGCGCACCTGTGATGGGCTCGAGTCCGTCGAAGATCAAGTCTCCGTGGATGTCGGCGGTGTAGTTAAGGCTTCCAAACCTGACCTGATGACCAGGGGCGTAGCTATCGATCTGCTCCAGATGGCTAAGCGAGTTGGCCCGCAGTGCAAACCCGCCGAATACGAAGATCTGTCCGGGGAGGAAAACCTCACTCTGGATCGCATCGTTGTAGATGGTTGAAGGAGCCATCAAGCCTTATGGTGACGACACAGTGGAACTCTCAATGAAAGCACCAATGTCGGTGTCAAAACTGGCGGATCTCGGGTAGGGGGTCCCGAACTGTGCGTCTAAGGCTAATGGTAACAGGAGGCGGGGGACACAATGTTTACCCAGGTTCGGGCCCTCTCTATGGAGGTAATACCCTACTTCCTGCTTGATTGATCTTGATGATATGAGTATTACAAGAGTTGATCTACCACGAGATCGTAGAGGCTAAACCCTAGAAGCTAGCCTATGATTATGATTGTTCTTGTCCTACGGACTAAACCCTCCGGTTTATATGGACACTGGAGGGGGCTAGGGTTACACAGAGTCGGTTACAGAGAAGGAAATCTACATATCCGAATATCAAAGCTTTCTTTTCACGCAAAGGAGAGTCCCACCCGGACACGGGACGAAGTCTTCAATCTTTTATCTTCATAGTCCAATAGTCCGGCACAAGTACATAGTCCGGCTGTCCGAGGACCCCTTAATCCAGGACTCCCTCAGTGAGACCGAGATCCCATCGGTGAGACCGAATAGATTAGGGTTTGCGGTAGTGTCTATGTCAAATTAACTCGGTGGCGCTGGATAGATAAAATCAATGGGGCCGAGTTTGACTTTTAGGTTTAGGACATATGTGGAAATGAGAAAGTGGCTGAGGGCTTTGGAGCATATCACTAAGCACTTTTAGCAAGCAAGTGATTAAGCAACACCTCATCCCCTTTTAATAGTATTGGCTTTCCTATAGACTCAATGTGATCTTGGATCACTAAAATGAAATTGTAGAGTCTTGAGCTTCTGCCAATGTTTGTCCTTAGCATCTTGAAGGGGTTCCACATCCTTCTGTCCATGCCACTCTAATGCTCAATTCATCTAAAATATACTAGATGAAACTGTTAGTCCAACAAGAGATATGTTGTCATTAGTTACCAAAATCACCCAGGGAGCACTTGTGCTTTCAGTCTCCCACTTTTTTGGTAATTGATGACAACATACATCAAAGATTTAGATAAGGATATATGGAAATAGCAAGTAAAGCTTTGGAAAGACATGTAACATTCATTAGCTCCCCCTATATATATGCAATCATGTGATGCTAGATCATAAGAGTATGAGAATGCATAAGTATTTTTCTCAGCATTGAAATCGGTAACACCGAGTTGTTATTTTCGCTGGCACCGAGATGGCTCGGTTTAGCCAAAGTAAACGAACAGGTGAGACCGAGTTCAACCTAGACAGAAAGCAATTGTCACCTCAGCTCACTTAGGCAAATAAGATCTCACAAGGATATGCAAGGAATTAACTAAAGGATTTGCAAGGAATTGGATGCAGGGAATGTATAATAGAACAGAGAAAGGAAAAGAAATCTAGATGAATTTTTTTTGAAAGGGGAACTAGCATGCAAAAGACAAATGCAAGAAGATAGAGAAACAATAGAGAACTTCATCTAGAATTGGTCGGCGAGAAAGTCACCTATGTTAGAGTATATTGACTTAGGAGTCAAGTGAAGACACTTGATCATAGGTCATACTCATCATTTAAGCTCAAAATGGGGTTGCTATTTTTGTTTAAGCATTTTGATGCATTCTCGTCTTGTTGAGTTGCTTTGACCCATGTCTTGGGGTAAAGCTTCTCTAAGATGGAATGACATACCTTGGGTGATGGTGTTTGAGAGAGTCCTGGACTAGGGGGTGTCCGGATAGCCGAACTATCATCATCGTCCGGACTCCAAGACTATGAAGATACAAGATTGAAGACCTCGTTCCGTGTCCGGATGGGACTTTCCTTGGCGTGGAAGGCAAGCTTGGCGATACGGATATGTAGATCTCCTACCATTGTAACCGACTCTGTGTAACCCTAGCCCTCTCCAGTGTCTATATAAACCGGAGGGTTTTAGTCCGTAGGACACAACAACAACAATCATACCATAGGATAGCTTCTAGGGTTTAGCCTCCTTGATCTCGTGGTAGATCCACTCTTGTACTACCCATATCATCAATATCAATCAAGGAGGAGTAGGGTTTTACCTCCATCGAGAGGGCCCGAACCTGGGTAAAAATATCGTGTCCCTTGTCTCCTGTTACGATCCGCCTAGACGCACAGTTCGGGACCCCCAACCCGAGATCCGCCGGTTTTGACACCGACATTGGTGCTTTCATTGAGAGTTCCTCTGTGCCGTCACAATCAGGGAGGATGCCTCTTCCCGTCTTTAAAGATGGTACCATTGCCAAGGGAGCTTTGGCCATCGGCCAAACTATCCGGCTAGGTGGTTTTCTTATGACCGCCTGTTCGGCCGGCGCTCCGACAACGACCTCTCGGGTCATCAAAAGCGATCTTCACGTCAACTCGGAATTCGCCGAGCAGCTAGATCCGATGGAGCTCTCCTCCGTAAACGAGCTCTTGGATCGCATCGCCGCCCTAGGAGTCGCTACAGACTACGATCAGATTGGGCTTAAAACCGATCTGAGAGAGATCAACTCTCCACAGGCTACCCACCACGTTGTTGTGGCGGAGGAACAACGCGGCGACTCTTCTTCTATATTAAAGACCAGTTATATCCGGATTCCTGATCCCTCCATGCCGGATTCCCGCGGAAGGACGGATACCAATCAAGTACTGAACCTAAAGTCAGGCAGCGGACCAGATTCATTGGACAACATCCAGCAATCCAAGCTTCCAAATTCGGAAACTTTTCGGCCCTTGAGCCTCAGATTGGGCGGGGTTCCGAATTTATTTCCACCCGCCCACCCAAACACAAGCGATCTATCTCAAATCTGGCAAGAGCCCGCTGAAACAGTACATCATTACCAGGCCAGATTCCTCCTGGTTATGGATAGAATAAAGGACTGCCGTGAGGAAAACGCAATCCCAATTTTCTGCAACAATTGCACGGACAAGGGAATCTTGAAAGTCTCGCCAAATCACACACTTCGCCGACCTGGCGTCCATAGTACGGAAGTACTGTGCGATGGAGAGTGCCTGGAAAACCGAAACTAAGTTTTGGGACAATCCGGCTCCGAACACAACCCTAGTCCAAAATAAAAGGGTGCATCATGCTCAGGAACCTGGGACAAAAACCAAAAAGCAAAAAACCCCTAAAGGGCACAGAATCGTATTGGAGGGATGGCTCAGCGGACCGTGTAAAATCCATAGTACAGAGGGCGCCACTCCAACACATAGCCTTCGAGCATGTTGGATACTACGACAGGTGGCCAAAAGTGGCGAAGAGGTTCTAGCCCCGGAGAACTAGCCCAACAGTACCAGTACGGTATTAACAGTCTTCGAGACTTTCGCATCAAATAATATGCGGAAATGAACAATCCGCAGCCTCACCGAAGTCTACCAAGTAGCAAGAACAAATCCATGGAGCGACACGGCTATCACCTTCAACGCCAGCGAGGAACCAAAATTCCGAACAGCCCAAGCACCAGCCGCATTGGTCCACAGTCCAATAGTGGACGGCTTTCGTCTTACCAATGTACTCATGGATGGCAGCAGCGGATTAAACCTCATCTACGAGGAAACCCTTCGAAAAATGGAAATAGACTGGAGCCACATTGAGCGAAGCAGCACAACCTTCAGAGGAATAATCCCTAGTCGGGAAGCACGCTGCACAGGAAAAATTACACTGGATGTGGTGTTCAGCGCGCCGGACAATTACAGGTCCGAGGAGGTCACGTTCCAAGTGGCCCCGTTCAGCAGTGGATATCACGCTCTTTAGGGAGAGAGGCATTCACAATTTTTCAAGCTATACCCCATTACGGGTACATGAAGCTTAAAATGCTCGGGCCCAATGGAATCATCACTCTTGTCAGTGATCCGTACACAGTGCTCCGCGCTGAAAACAAGACAGCCGCACTAGCCCTAGAGGCACTATGAGAAGCCCTAGCGGCAGAGGAACTCATTGCGCTGCACTCCACGGTGAACAGGGACGATGTGATACTCGACAAGAGATCCAAGTCCACCTCTTTTAAACCAGCGGACGAAATAGTCAACTTCCAAGTCCATCCAACGGACCCCACAAAGACGGCCTCCATCGGGGCACAATTAAACCCTGATGTAGACGCCACACTACGAGAATTCCTTCGGGAAAATTGGGATATCTTTGCCTGGCACCCTTCAGATATGCCAGGAATCCCACGCAGGCTTGCACAACACAGCCTAAACATCCTAAAAGGATTCAAGCCAGTCAAACAGGCTCTTCGGTGATTTTCCGAACCAAAAAGACAGGCAATGGGAGAGGAGCTAGCCAAACTATTGGAAGCCGGATTCATCAGAGACATAAAACATCCGGACTGGCTAGCGAACCTGGTAATGGTACCAAAAAAAGGACAAATCCTAGCGCCTGTGTGTCGATTTTAAAGACCTTAACAAGGCTTGCCCAAAGGATCCTTTCCCCCTTCCCCGCATCGATCAAATCATCGATGCTACCGCAGGGCACAATTCATTGTGCTTCCTCGACGCATACTCCGGATACCATCAAATCAAGATGGCGGAGACAGACCAAGCCGCAACGGCATTCATTACTCCATATGGATCATTCTGCTTCAACACAATGCCCTTCGGGCTCAAGAACGCCGGCGCAACATATCAGCGCATGATTCAGACATGTCTGGCAACCCAGATCGGCAAAACAATGGAGGCATACGTAGACGATGTGGTCGTCAAGACCAAACACGTCAAAACTCTAGTAGACGATTTGAGGCTCACATTCGACAACCTCCGAGCATATGACATTAAGCTCAACCCGGAAAAATGCGTTTTCGGCGTACCAGCAGGAAAGCTCTTGGGCTTCATTGTATCCGATAGAGGAATTGAAGCAAACCCAGCCAAGATCCGAGCTCTGTCACAGTTGGATCTCCCAAAAGATCTCAAACAAATACAAAAATTGACTGGATGCGTGGCAGCTTTAAGCCGCTTCATCTCCTGCTTGGGAGAAAAGGCGTTGCCCCTTTATCGCCTCCTTCGGCGCACCGAACACTTCGAGTGGACGGACGCTGCCACGGCCGGACTCGAAGAAATAAAAGCCATATTGGCAACAAATCCGGTCCTGGCCGCGCCCAACTTGGGCGAACCAATGTTATTATATATCGCGGCAACACATCAAGTTGTAAGCGCGGTGCTTGTCGTCGAACGAGAAACAGAAGGACACAAATTCCCTCTTCAAAAACCAGTGTACTACATATCCACTGTCTTAACTCCATGCAAGTCCCGGTATCCACATTATCAAAAGATAGCATACGCGGTGTTCATGGCATCCCGGAAGCTGCGACACTACTTTCAAGAGTGTTCGATAACAGTGGCCTCCGAAGTACCTCTCAATGACATTATAAACAACCGCGACGCGACGGGCAGGATTGCAAAATGGGCCATTGAGCTCTTACCATTCGACATAACCTACAAACCACGGCGAGCTATAAAGTCGCAAGTTTTGGCTGACTTCATCACTGAATGGACTGAAGCCGAACTCCCTAAAGAATACGGCGTATACTCCAATTGGATCATGCACTTCGACGGCTCTAAAATGTTGGCCGGCTTGGGGGCTGGCGTCGTCTTGACGTCCCCAACTGGAGACACAGTCCAATATGTACTTCAAATAATGTACATGGACTCCAACAACGCAGCCGAATACGAGGCCCTTCTACATGGTCTCCGGATGGCCATCTCCATGGGCATTCAACGCCTAGAGGTCCACGGGGATTCAAACCTCGCAATATCCCAAGTAAATGGAGACTTTGATGCCAAGGATCCAAAAATGGCAGCCTACTGTAACGCCGTCTTAAAAATGTCAGCTCGGTTCGAAGGACTCGAATTCCACCATGTAGCCCGGGATAATAACCAGGCAGCCGATGTGTTGGCACGCATCAGCGCAAAACGCGACGCCGTCCCTCCAAACATCTTCCTGGAGCGGCTCTTTAAACCATCCGTATTATGGGAAGAGGAGTCCGGAAATAACAACCCGAAACAAACCGCACCACCCAACACGGAACATTCTGACACAATCGGTGGCTTAGCCAATGAAAGAACACCTTTAGCCCACGAAATAATGGCAATAATTGCCCCGTGGACGGAACCATTCCTAGCCTACTTAATTAGGCAGGAACTTCCTGAAGACCAAAATGAGGCCCGCTGCATAGTTCAGCGATCTAAAGCCTACAAGGTCCATGAGGGAGAGCTTTATAAGAAAAGCACAACCGGAGTCCTTCAAAGGTGCATCTCCGAAGAGGAAGGGCAGAATCTTCTGGCTGAAATTCACGCCGGACTCGGCGGGCACCACGCCGCAGCCCGGGCCCTTGTAGGCAAGGCCTTCCATACATGATTTTATTAGCCGACGGCCCGGGCAGATGCTCAGGACTTAGTCCAACGATGCGTCGGTTGCCAGCTCTTTGCTAATCAGAGCCACATGCCACCCACTGCCCTCAAAACTATACCCATCACCTGGCCGTTCGCGGTCTGGGGGCTTGACATGGTTGGACCCCTTAAAGGGGGAACCCACAAGCAAAAATACCTATTGGTCATGGTGGATAAATTCACCAAATGGATAGAGGCCAAGCCAGTTAAGACGGCCGAATCCGGACCCGTGATGATAGAGGCAAAGGTGTCCCGTCTTTCGATGAGATGATGGATATCGCTTTGGTGGAAGTCGACTTTGACGATCCGACTACGAACGTGTGAGGACGTCGCGCCTTAGCAATCGCTAAACCAACTCCGAGAGGTTATTGACCACGCCGGAGCACGATCAACCTGACCACGAGGGTCTGTTTCCTGCGAGCAAACGAAGAACAAGCAAGAAACTAAGATTGCAATCTGGATATTGCGAATATAAGATGAAAGCTTTATTGATCAAGGTGGGGTTCTGTGACGCCTTTGTCTGGTCGTTGAACACAAACGAAGTACGTGAAGTTGCAGCTATGGCGAACTTTTAATCTAAACAAAACCCAAAGTCTAAACGGTGCCCTAAGGGCTATATATATGGAGGAAGAGAGGGGGAATTTCGTGGCCCTTGGTGGAGGGGTCCGAAATCAACCCTATCTCTTGTTTCCCCACACATACGGACTCTAAAAATAGCCTATACTTATGTATTTCGAAATTACATGGGCCTGGCCCAATAAAAAGGTGACGCAGCACCTATAATAGCCTCTGGACGAAATTTATGAAGTGACATCTTGTATATTTCGTCCAAGGCTTCATGCACTCGTTATGGAGGCTTCAAAGACCTGAAATCATCACTTGTAACTCTGTTCTTGTTCCCCTTGCGCATGCCATCATCTCCATGCTTGTTCTTGCTCCAATGTTCATCCTTCTCCAAGCTAGGCCCTTCATTTGTAAGCAAAACAAATGTATCCAATTTAGGCAACATCATATTCTCATGAACATTAGAATCATTACCAAGAAACGAAAGCACCTGGTAATTTAGTTGGCGTGCGCGAGCTCTAGTAATTGGTCCAGTATGTATAGCAGCAGGGGCTGTGGGTGTAACAATGGTATTGATGTCCTCATCATCCTCCCCTTCTTGAAATGAAGTCGTCCTCGACGGAAGCTCATCTTCCACACCCAAATAAGGCTTCAAATCTGCAATGTTAAAAGTGGGACTAACCCCAAAATCTGCAGGCAGCTCAAGTTTATATGCATTATCATTTATTTTCTCTAACACCTTAAAGGGACCATCAGCCCGTGGCATGAGCTTTGATTTGCGCAAATCAGGAAATCTATATATACGCAAATGTAACCAAACAAGATCTCCAGGTGCAAACACAACATGTTTTCTACCCTTATCTCCAGCAAGTTTATATTTGGCATTCATACGCTCAATATTTTCCTTAGTTAACTCATGCATTTTTAAAATCAATTCAACACGTTGTTTAGCATCAAAATTAACCTTCTCCGAAGATGGAAGAGGCAACAAATCAATAGGTGCACAAGGTAGGAAACCATACACAACTTCAAAAGGGCACATCTTAGTAGTAGAATGCAATGAATGATTATAAGCAAATTCAATATGAGGCAAGCATTCCTCCCACATTTTCTTATTACTCTTCAAAACAGCCCTAAGCATAGTAGACAATGTTCTATTGACTACTTCAGTTTGGCCATCAGTTTGGGGGTGACAAGTAGTACTAAAGCAGTTTAGTCCCCAACTTAAGCCATAAACATCTCCAAAAGTGGCTAAGAAATTTAGTATCACGATCTGAAACAATAGTATTTGGCACACCATGCAAGCGAATAATTTCACGAAAGAACAAATCAGCAACATTAACAGCATCATCGCTTTTATGACATGGTATAAAGTGTGCCATTTTCGAGAATCTATCCATGACAACAAATATGCTATCCCTCCCCTTCTTTGTTCGAGGTAAACCTAAAACAAAGTCCATAGATATATCCTCCCAAGGAACACTAGGTACAGGCAAAGGCATATATAAACTATGAGGATTGAGTCGTGACTTAGCTTTTTGACATGTAGTGCTGCGAGCAATAAAACGCTCAACATCCCGTCTCATCTTTGGCCAAAAGAAATGTGTAGCAAGTACGTCCTCCGTCTTCTTCACGCCAAAGTGTCCCATTAATCCTCCTCCATGCGCCTCCTGCAATAACAAAAGACGAACGGAGCTAGCTGGAATGCATAGCTTGTTAGAACGAAACACAAATCCATCGTTAACGACAAACTTGTTCCACATTCTTCCTTCTTTACAATTCTGCATTACATCTTTAAAATCAACATCATGCACATATTGATATTTGATGGTCTCCAAACCAAATATTTTGAAGTCAAGTTGTGAAAGCATAGTATAGCGACGAGACAATGCATCAGCAATAACATTTTCTTTTCCCTTCTTGTGTTTAATGAAGGGAAAGTCTCAATGAATTCAACCCATTTAGCATGTCTACGATTCAGTTTAGCTTGACTTTTAATATGTTTCAAAGATTCATGATCAGAATGTATAACAAATTCTTTGGGCCATAAATAATGTTGCCATGTTTCTAAAGTCCGAACAAGAGCATATAATTCTTTATCATAAGTAGAATAATTCAGACTAGGCCCACTCAATTTTTCAGAAAAGTATGCAACAGGTTTGCCATCTTGAAATAACACACCTCCTAATCCAATTCCACTAGCATCACATTCAAGCTCAAAAGTCTTATTAAAATCAGGAAGTTGGAGTAAAGGAGCATGTGTCAACTTATCTTTCAATACCGAGAAGGCTTCTTCCTGTGCGGTACCCCAAAGAAAAGGCACATCTTTCTTTGTAAGCTCATTGAGAGGTGCAGCAATGGTGCTGAAATCTCTCACAAAACGCCTATAGAATCCAGCGAGGCCAAGAAAACTCCTCACTTGTGTGACCGTTTTGGGCTGCGGCCAACTCTCAATAGCTTCAATCTTGGCTTTATCAACTTCAATTCCCTGTGGAGTAACAACATAGCCAAGAAAAGATACTCGGTTGGTGCAAAAGGTGCACTTCCCAAGGTTACCAAACAAACGTGCATCACGTAGAGCAATAAAAACAGCACATAAATGTTCCAAATGTTCTTCCAAAGATCTGCTATAAATCAGTATATCATCAAAATAGACTACCAGAAATCGTCCAATGAAAACACGTAAAACTTCGTTCATTAGTCTCATGAAAGTACTAGGCGCATTAGTTAACCCAAAAGGCATGACTAACCACTCATATAATCCAAACTTAGTTTTAAATGCTGTTTTCCATTCATCCCCCAATTTCATACGAATTTGATGGTATCCACTAGCAAATCAACTTTGGAGAATATTGTAGAGCCACTCAATTCATCAAGCATATCATCTAGCCTAGGAATAGGATGACGATAACGAATAGTAATATTATTAATGCCTCTACAATCAACACACATACGCGATGTACCATCCTTTTTCGGTACTAGAATAATAGGAACAGCACAAGGACTAAGGGATTCGCGTATATGACCTTTGTCGAGAAGCTCTTGTACTTGACGCATAATCTCCTTCGTCTCCTCTAGATTGGTACGGTATGGCACACGGTTTGGCAGTGAAGCACCGGAAATTAAGTCGATCTGATGCTCAATCCCTCGAATAGTTGGTAATCCCGGTGGCACGTCTTGTGGAAAGACGTCAGCGAACTCCTGCAAAATGTTAGTGATAGCAGGAGGCAAAGAGGAAGGCACGTCCTCGAATGAAAATAATGCCTCTTTGCACACAAAAGCATAGCAAACAGATTTGCTGAAATCTAGCTCATCAATATCAGATTTATTGGCAAATAAACATGCACTTTTCAATTTAATTTCAGAAGCAACACTAGATGGTTTATTATTAGGCTTCATTTGTTGCTCAAATTCTTTTGCCACAATCTGATTTTCACTCTTATTCTTCTCTTGTTTTGCTTTATTAGCTCTATTAATATCATCTTTCAAAATAGAATCAGGAGTCATAGGAAGCAAAGTAATATTTTTATCCTTATGAACAAGAGTATACTGATTGTTTCTACCATGGTGTACAGAATTTTTATCAAATTGCCATGGTCTACCAAGTAATAAGGAACATGCTTGCATAGGTACCACATCACAATAAACATAATCAGCATATGTAGATATACTAAAATGCACACGAACAGTACGTGTTACCTTAACCTTGCCACTGTTGTTGAACCATTGGATGTAGTAAGGATGTGGATGTTGTCTTGTGGTGAGAGAAAGCTTCTCCACCATCTCCATGCTAGCCAAGTTGTTGCAGCTCCCTCCATCTATGATGACGCGCACAGAACGTTCTTTCACAACTCCCTTGGTATGGAACAAATTGTGCCTCTGATTTTGCTCAGCTTGTGTGACCTGCACACTCAAAACACGTTGAGCAACTAAACATTCATACCTGTCAGCATCTTCAGGAGCCATGTATTGCGTCTCATGATCAGAATCATCTCCACCATGTTCTTCACGTGTAATAAGAGCCAAAGTCTCCTCATCATAGTCACTAGCGGACTCATATCCACCATCCGCGGTAGCAATCATCACACGCGGAGATTTGCATTCTCTCGCATAATGACCTCCTCCCTTACAACGACGACAAATAATATCACTTGTATGCCCTGTTGATGCCATGGAAGAAGAAGAACTCTGTGCAGGCCCAGCAGGTGCGCTCTTGGCAGATAATGGTGGTTGTGCTTGTTTTCTTGTATCATGACTGGAGGAGGCACATGATTGAGGTGCTGGTGCAGTTGAAGTAGAATATGCACGCGGTTTCCATGATGAAGGTCGGCCTGCAGAAAAGTTAGTTCGCGCCAATGCTTGTCGATCCTGCACTTCACGTTCAGCTTTACAAGCAAGATGGAATAAACGAGTGATATTAGTATACTCCTTGTAGTCTAGAATGGTCTGAATCTCTCTATTTAATCCACCCATAAAACGTGCAAGAATAGCTTCATTCTCGTCAACAATACCACATCTAATCAAGCCAGTTTGTAATTCCTGATAATATTCTTCTACAGAATTTTTTCCTTGTCTTAAGCGCTGCAATTTTTGAAGCAATTCACGTTGATAATATGGTGGAACCCAACGAGTACGCATAGCAGTTTTCAAATCAGCCCAAGTAGTTGGAATAGGATATAATCTATAATGTTCAGACCACCATACACATGCAAAACTAGTGAAAGCACAAACAGCAGCAGCAACTCGTCTCTCCTCAGGATATTGTAAATATGTAAATCGTTGTTCAGTTTCTAACTCCCAAGTAAGATATATATCAGGAACATATCAACCCTCAAATGGTGGAATATTCAATTTCAGTTTAGGAATATGGACATCATCTCGTACCTGAGGTGGTGGTGCAGGCCTACCATTACGAATATATATACCTGAGGTCGACATGCTGGTGGTGGTGCAGGTGGCTGCACGTAGTGCTAATTTTGATCAATCTCATCCTCATAATCTCCCACATAATCATCCTCCTCCGCATCAGCAGCAGGAGCCACAGAAGTATCAATAGCAGCACCAACAGTTTGGCCAAACGCAAGAGGAACACGGCTCGCTCGGCGAAGGTCTGTTTCGCGATGTGGAGGTAGTCGTTGTTGTTGTTGTTGGAGAGGTGCGTTAGGTGCAGCGGGTGGTGGTGGTGGAAGACGTGCGAGCAATTCATTAAACTTCTTATCGAGCTTTGTTTCGAACGTCTTCTCCATGCCATCTATCTTCTCCATGGCCTCTTCAAATCTGTTTAGCACATCTTGCACCTGTCCACTCATCATTTGCTGAAATTTATCATGCAAATCCTTATTCGTCATGTTCTCCCAATCAGTCTCGTCGGCTTGTGATCCTGGCATGGTTAGCAGCAATAGAAACACACAAGAATATGATCCTACAGACTACTAACAAGAGGTGGTGGTGGGTGTCACAAATCCGTCAAGCAAATCTCTAATTCTTACCAGTTCTTACCCAGCAGCAGGCGGTGATCGGCAACCATTGTAGTCAAAAACTCTCAAAGCTTGGATAGAGCGATTACCAGGGAGAGTCAAACGCACGACGTAGATGTATGTGGAGCTGGGAAGGCTTATAATATGGTAGCAAAAAGGGTCAGCAATAATCAATTCAGAGATGCAAAGTTGAATAAACGCTCAACGACGGTACGGTGCTGGTCCTAGGCTAGACTGTGCTAGAGACGCGAGCCTAGAACACCAACAAAAACACGGCGCGGCACGTAAACAAGGGGAAAAGCACACTCTGGTTTTTTTCGCTCCTTTTTTTTGCGTTGTTTTTTTTGCGCTGCTTTTTTTTCGAAAAATCACTATAATGGCGAGTGTCTCAAAACTCTTCCTATGTCAAACTGACAGGATGGGCACGAAATTTTTTTGACCAATTTTTTTTTCTACTGCCCGGACCCAAAAACTGGAAACGGGTCAAAAAAAACTTCCTATAATGGCACCTGTCTCAAAACACTCAGAAACACCTAAAAATAGGATAGCCAGAATTTTTTTCGAAAAATGCATTTTCGAAAAATTTTGGGCCTAAACGGAGGGTGGTTTCCGGACTCTTTTTTTTTCCGAAACCTACTCCGGCAAGGAAACACGAATCGGAATCTAGATGGATCTCGAAAACAAACCTAATATGACAAGAACTCGGATTGGTGGTGGATATATGGTGGTAGATGGCAGTGGTGGTAGTATATGACAGCGGTGGTGGTATATGGATACGGATTCGAAGCGGTGGTGGTAGATGGCAGGGGCGATGATGATGGTGCGCCGGCGGCGTGACAACTTATGACCAGAACTCGAAACTCTAAAAGACTAGACTCTAAGACCAGCAACTAGACACGACGATTCAACCGCAAATTCAACAAAGCAAAACACAAAAAAGATTATGCAAAGGCTCAGATTGGTTCGGATATGATGAACTAACCCTAATTTTTTTTGTGGCTTTTCCGTGGACTGTAGGTATGAAGAACAGACTCGATCTAAACTACGAAAAACTGTAAAATCTCACCGAGCAACCTGGAAATCTGATACCACTTGATAGAGGCAAAGGTGTCCCGTCTTTCGATGAGATGATGGATATCGCTTTGGTGGAAGTCGACTTTGACGATCCGACTACGAACGTGCGAGGACGTCGCGCCTTAGCAATCGCTAAACCAACTCCGAGAGGTTATTGACCACGCCGGAGCACGATCAACCTGACCACGAGGGTCTGTTTCCTGCGAGCAAACAAAGAACAAGCAAGAAACTAAGATTGCAATCAGGATATTGCGAATATAAGATGAAAGCTTTATTGATCAAGGTGGGGTTCTGTGACGCCTTTGTCTGGTCGTTGAACACAAACGAAGTACGTGAAGTTGCAGCTATGGCGAACTTTTAATCTAAACAAAACCCAAAGTTTAAACGGTGCCCTAAGGGCTGTATATATGGAGGAAGAGAGGGGGAATTTCATGGCCCTTGATGGAGGGTCCGAAATCAACCCTATCTCTTGTTTCCCCACACATACGGACTCTAAAAATAGCCTATACTTATGTATTTCGAAATTACATGGGCCTGGCCCAATAAAAAGGTGACGCAGCCCCTATAATATCCTCTAGACGAAATTTATGAAGTGACATCTTGTATATTTCGTCCAAGGCTTCATGCAGTCGTTATGGAGGCTTCAAAGACCTGAAATCATCACTTGTAACTCTATTCTTGTTCCCCTTGCGCATGCCATCATCTCCATGCTTGTTCTTGCTCCAATGTTCATCCTTCTCCAAGCTAGGCCCTTCATTTGTAAGCAAAACAAATGTATCCAATTTAGGCAGCATCATATTCTCATGAACATTAGAACCATTACCAAGAAATGAAAGTACCTGGTAATTTAGTTGGCGTGCGCGAGCTCTAGTAATTGGTCCAGTATGTATAGCAGCAGGGGCTGTGGGTGTAACAATGGTATTGATGTCCTCATCACGTGATAGACTTCATATCAGGGGTAGTACATCGTTACGGTGTCCCCCATAGTATCATCACTGATAACGGCACAAACTTCACTGCCGACGAGGTTAAACTCTGGTGCAAAAACATGGGCATCAAGCTCGACTACGCTTCAGTCTATCACCCTCAAACTAACGGTCAAGTCGAGCGAGCAAATGGTCTAATCATGAGCGGCATTAAACCCAGACTAGTGCGGTCCCTCAAGGAATCTAACATGCACTGGGTAGAGGAGCTCGACTCCATACTCTGGGGGCTGCGGACCATGCCGAATCGCAGTACCGGATTCACACCTTTTTTTATGGTGTACGGCGCAGAGGCAGTTTTGCCGTGTGACATAATTCATGACTCACCTCGCGTGCGCATGTACGAAGAAAGAGAAGTTGAGCTAGATCGGCAGGACAGTTTGGACGCCTTAGAGGAGGAGCACGACGTGGCAAAAGCTTGTTCCTCATTCTATCAACAGCAGGCTCGAAGATATCAAAGCAGAGAAGTACGGGGCAAAACTTACAATGTTGGCGAACTAGTTCTATGCCTGCCGGACAAGAAAAAGGACAAACTCAAGCCCAAATGGGAAGGTCCCTTCATCATCGACCAAGTCCTGACCGGCGGAGCATACCATCTGCGAAACGCATCGGACAACCGACTCAAGCCGAACCCGTGGAACGCAGCCCGTCTCCGAAGATTCTACGCCTAGCGCCGGACTCTGAGTTTGTCTCCTTCCTCCGTCTACATTTTATACTTTAGCTGTCTTTTATTTCTCTCTTTCTCCCTCCTTTTTTCTTAAAGCCTTCGGAGGCTCATCTGAGCATTGTTCGCACACACTTGACGTGCTGCTCGCACTCATTATACCTGGGGGCTTCTTTAACAGAAGCTTATTTATACGGGCTTCATGCCCAACACATGCGTCACACTTCCGCATGTACCTTTTACTCACCATTATATGCATCGATATGACTTAAGTTTTGGCCAAGCTGGGTTGCATGCCTCCTCTGCTTACCCCTACGTTCCCAATTGTTCGGCTAGGAGGTAAAGGGAGCACCTCTGCGATTGTTACTGCTGGGTCAGCCGGATGTGTACCTCAGACTGGGTGAAGCCGAAAGCTAGCGTTCTTAAGGGAATATTCGGTCGGTGACTTGAAAGATGATTTCTTATTTATTTACTTATCTGCCCCCAGATGCTTTTCTGCCCTTTTCGCAGTCCGGACATGCACTTTAGGGCATGCCTCCCAGGGAAAGGAACCCCTAACGGAACTATTCTCCCTGGAAGATGTTTCTTACTAACCATGTAATATAATATAACTAGTTGGGCACTTGTCTGATAAAGCACTAATGACCCCTACGCCTGGTCTCCATGCATGCCCCGGTTTTTTCATAACCGTGAGGGTATTCGGACACACTCCAGACTCTAGGGTCCCGAGGTTGAAGCGAAAAGGTCCGCAAAGACAAAGGATCTACAATCCGGCTAGAAGGCATTTTACATGTAATTTTGGATTACATCGTCAAATTGACTGATTGTACTCCTCTTCAATCCCATCTAACAGGCTGTCTAGCTTACAGTCCCGTTGGGAATACTTAGCGGCCAACTCTACTTGGCCGTACATTAAGCTCACAGGGATCTCCTTCCCATCGGGCCCCACAGGTCCGACCTCGGCCATGTGGTTCGGATCCGCCTTTGTGTACCGCGTCTTCACCATGGCCCAGGCCTCCCTGGCGCCTTGACGCAGGCCGATATCTTCCACAGACGGAAGCGCTGCCGTGCTCCCTGAAGCTTCTCCGCAAGCCCTCCAAGACCCTCGGGTAGGGAGACGGATGGCCATAAGGCCTGGGCGACGCCACTCATCGCCTGCCGAACACGTTCGTGTAGTTGCAGCAGCTCGGGAAGTTGGTCACCCATTGAACCGGGCATTTCCTCCGCAGGGCGACCTGTGAGCACACCTACAGACACATTTCTGTCAATCGACTTCCTCGCCGAACTCTTCTTTTCAAAAGAGTTTGCTCAAGCACTTACTGTAAATGCCGCGATGAAGCCGCCGATTCTCCTTTACAGAGTCAGACAGCTGGACCCGAACATCTTTTAGTTCTTCGCCCAGCTGGGTGTTGGCATCTTGGAGTTTGTTCCTCTCCTGCTGCACCCTCATAAGCACCTCCTCTCCAGACTTCAGCTAGCGCAGTAGATGCTGCTTGTCCGGATTCAGTTCGGCACCATCTGCAATATTATTGTCAGACTTATACACACGCCGCACTTCATAAACTAGTTATCTTTTCGAAGTATGTTTTACCAGAGGGGGTGTCTATGGCTCCCCCTGCGGCGGCTAGTGCGGCCTCAAGTTGGGCCTTGCACTCTTGAAGCTCCTGGGACAGGTGGGTATTCTTCTCCGTAAGATCCTGCATGTAACATGATCCTTAAATCAGTTACTCTAACTACTTTAAGTCTCGAGGGCTACTGGCATATATAACTATTAAAATTCCTTACCCGTATGTCTTTCACATACTGCTCCGTGGCTCTGGTTAAACCATCTTGAGCGGCACGGAGGTGCGCGTCTCCCGCATTGAAGGCATTCAACGCCTCCGGGGAGAAACACGCATCACGAAGAACTATCCGGCGGCGCCTGTGATTCATGGCGCTCTCCACCTCAGACCTGGTGGCGGACAGCCTGTCGGCATCCTCCGTTGGAGGAGCATCCGGCTCGCGCCTTGTGCTCGCCTCCCCCTCCGGACCAGGTGTTGGAGCCTGGCTGGCAGAGGCTTGGTTGGCAACCTCTCCGGGCACAGTCCAGCGAGCGCTCTTTCTCCTGAAAAAATCGTGAGTGTTAATATACCTCCTAGGAATCTTTTCCTTTAAACATGGTGGTGCGTCATACCATTGCGGCAATGTTTCGATTCGCGCCGCACTCCTCTTCCGCCTGCTGGGTCGAACTGACCCTTGATGGTCAGCTGCCGCGGGTTCGGCTTCCCGCCCTGAAGGCACCTCCTGCGGAGCATCGTTGGTATACGGTTGTCAGAAATAAGCATCGATGAATAATGGTGTCAGGACTCCGGTCACAGTTACCTGGGAAGCCGGAGATAAACCGGGGTAGTCGGCCGTAATTGCAACTAAAGCATTGTCCACGCTAAGTTGGTGGAACACCCCATCGATCAGCTCCACCTCTATGTCCGGATCCTCTTCGGAGGCCGGATCAAGGGATCGTCCCGGATCTTCGGGTTGTGGAGCCGGGCTGTGTATGCCCTCTACATCCCGGCGTAGCTCCTGCGTCGAAATCACGAAGTGAGACACTTAACTTTGGGAATATGGATCGGATAAATAAACGTCCGCTTACCTAGCTTCGAGGGTTATTCATGGAGAATCCATTCAATGGACTCGCATAGAGGAAGTCCTCTTTCTCCCCCTTGTACAAGCCGGACATGATCTTCACCAGATCGGCAACCGATCCCGGCCCCTTGCGGCCATGACGGGTGGCATCATTATCCCCGTTGAAATCCCACATGGGGTGGCCCCTATATTGGAGCGGCTGGACCCTTCACATGATGCACGTGGCCATGACTCCAATCATGGTCAATCCGGAATGAGCCAGTAACCTTATCCGGCCCATCAAATATTGGACGCTCCTATCACTCTCCCATTGAGGGCTTCGCGGGCGACACTCAGGCGTTTCTTCAGAGGAGCGTTGCTGAACTCCGGGAGGCCGATCCGAACTGGGTCCGGCAGTGGGGCGTCTTCCATATAAAACCATTCCGAAGGCCAGTCTTCGGACGCCTTCTTCGGGGTTCCGGGTAGATATCCGGTCCCGGCGATGCGCCATATTTCGGCTCCGCCCACTTGATATATCGACCCCTCGTGAGAACGGGGGACGAGGCAAAACAATCTCTTCCACAACACAAAATGGGGCTCGATGCCCATGAACAGCTCGCAAAGAGCTACAAAACCCGCAATGTGCAAAATGGAGGCGGGTGTAAGGTGGTGAAGCTGGAGTCCATAGAACTCCAGGAGCCCCCGAAGAAACAGATGTATGGGAAATCCGAGTCCTCTTATCAGATAAGGGACAAAGCATACCCGCTCTCCTTTGGAGGGACCGGGGATGTTCTCCGCCTGATTCCCACCCTTGTAGGTGGCCAGTACGGCTCGAACCGGAACCATGAAGGCTGGGGGAAGGTATCCCTCGGCCTGGAGCGTCACTAGCTCGCTATGCGGGACTGAACATCTCCTCCAATCTCCGGGCTGAGGGCTGGGAGCGCGAGAGGAGGAGCCGCGTCGACTGTCCATGATGGAATGGATTTTTGTCAGAGGCGCTTCGATGAGTACTCGCGGAAGGAGGATGGTGTGATTCGAATCTAGATCCTTGCTCCTCTTATAGGTAGCTTATTCACGCAGCTAGGGGGTAAAACGTAAAAATACCCTGGCTTTTCGCATTCATATGACACGTGGAAGAGGGCCATTATGGGACGTGGAAGCCAAGGAGCGCAACATTTATAAGGAAGCCGGACACTATTCGGCAAGCACATGGAATTTGGAGGAGAACCCGCCTTGCAACGCCGAAGACAATATGCGCGCTGGACTAATCGTCATTGAAGCCTGGTTTGGGGGCTACTGAGGGAGTCCTGGACTAGGGGGTGTCCGGATAGCCGAACTATCATCATCGGCCGGACTCCAAGACTATGAAGATACAAGATTGAAGACTTCGTCCCGTGTCCGGATGGGACTTTCCTTGGCGTGGAAGGCAAGCTTGGCAATACGGATATGTAGATCTCCTACCATTGTAACCGACTCTATGTAACCCTAGCCCTCTCCGATGTCTATATAAACCGGAGGGTTTTAGTCCGTAGGACACAACAACAACAATCATACCATAGGCTAGCTTCTAGGGTTTAGCGAACTTCATCTAGAATTGGTCGGCGAGAAAGTCACCTATGTTAGAGCATATTGACTTACGAGTCAAGTGAAGACACTTGATCATAGGTCATACTCATCATTTAAGCTCAAAATGGGGTTGCTATTTTTTGTTTAAGCATTTTGATGCATTCTCGTCTTGTTGAGTTGCTTTGACCCATGTCTTGGGGTAAAGCTTCTCTAAGATGGAATGACATACCTTGGGTGATGGTGTTGATCTTGGTCATGTAGTTGAACTTGTGGAGGGTGCTCAAAGTTGATGTAGTTCATCAAGAGTTGGGAGCACCACTTGTAGTTGTAGTTGATCTACCTACATGAGTTAGTATTGCAAGGAAGCGCACTTGTGTATCCAAAATGACAATCATGAAATTTGATATAAACATATTGTCGAAGGATATGTTGAAAGGATTCGTGCTTCCTTGTCTTCAACCACCATTTTGTAGAGACTTGGAGATGTAGAGATCGCTTAGAATGTGATTGAGTTGCAATCTCATAGAGTTGGGCTTATCCAAGTACCTACAAGGGTTAGATGAGATGCAAGATCCAAGACATATGATCATCATCATAAGAGAAATACCAAGGATTAGTCATAGAAAGCCTTATGCCTTGCATGCATCCACATGGAGTTTCTACTCCAAGTTTGAGGCATCAATAATGTTCAATTCACCTCTCAAACGGCAAAACACTTTCTCATCAAGCGGTTTGGTGAATATGTCCGCCAATTGCTTATCGGTATGAACATGCTTAAGTTTGATGCCTCCCTTAGCAACATGATCTCGAATGAAATGACGACGAACTTCAATATGCTTAGTTCGAGAATGTTGCACGAGATTATGAGAAATCTTAATAGCACTCTCATTGTCACAAAGCAATGGAACATGTTTCACATATATCCCATAATCTTTAAGAGTTCGGGTCATACAAAGTAATTGAGCACAACATGATCCGGCAACAATGTATTCTGCTTCGGTAGTGGATAAGGATACCGGGTTTTGTTTCCTAGAGGACCAAGACATAAGTGATCTACCAAGAAATTGACAAGTACCTGAAGTGGACTTTCTATCAACCTTGTCACCGGCATAGTCTGAATCGGAGTAGCCAACAAGATCAAAAGAAGACCTCTTAGGATACCAAATGCCAAAATTTTGTGTGTGAACTAAGTATCTCACTATCCTTTTCACAGCCTTAAGATGACATCTTTGGGTGCCGCTTGATATCGTGCACACATGCACACACTTATCATGATATCGGGACAGGAGGCACATAGATATAACAACGAACCAATCATAGATCGGTAAACCTTTTGCTCAACTGGTTCACCATCCTTAGTCAAGTCAAGATGTCCACTAGTAGGCATGGGGGTACTCATACCTTTGCATTCTTGCATGTTGAACTTCTTGAATAAGTCCTTGGTGTACTTTGTTTGAGAGATAAAGGTTACCTCCTTAGTTTGCTTGATTTGCAAACCAAGAAAGAACTTGAGTTCACTCATCATAGACATCTCAAACTTCTCCGACATTAGCTTTCCAAACTTTCCAGTAAAATGAGGGTTAGTTGAACCAAATATGATATCATCAACATAAATTTGGCACACAAATAATTCTCCATTAACCCTTTTAGTAAAGAGTGTATAATCAATTTTACCAATCTCAAAGCCTTTTTCAATAAGAAATTTAGTCAAGCATTTATACGAAGCTCTAGGAACTTTTTTAAGACCATAAAGAGCTTTGTGAAGTTTATAAACATGGTCGGTTTTCTTAGGATTAACAAAGCCGGGAGGTTGTTTAACATAGACTTCCTCCTCAATTTCACCATTTAGAAAATCACTTTTAATGTCCATTTGATATAGGGTAATGTCATGATGATTCGCATAAGCAAGTAAGATGCAAATGCACTCAAGTCGAGCAACGGGGGCCTATATCTCACCATAGTCCATACCTTCGACTTTAGTGTACCCTTGAGCAACGAGACGAGCCTTGTTGCGTACAACTTTTCCATCTTCCTCTTGCTTGTTCTGACACACCCATTTGGTTTGAATGACATTGTGCTTCTCATCGGGATTTTCAACTAACGTCCACACTTGGTTCCTCTCGAAGTTGTGTAGCTCTTCGTGCATGGCATTTATCCAATTCGGATCTTCCCATGCTTCTTCAACCTTCATAGGTTCAATGCTCGAAATGAATGAGTAATGTTCACAAAAGCTATCCAAATGAGTTTTATAGCGAGTAATTCTCCCGGTTTGAATGTCATCAAAAATTTGTTCGATGGGATGATGTCTTAACACTCTTGCTTGAACTCGTGAGAGCTTTTGTTTGGGTCAGGATGGAACATCCTCTTCATTATCTTGTATTTCTTCGTTGTTGTTGGCATTGTTGTTCTCCCGTGGAGGTGGAGAAGGAGGTCGTCGAGGTTCATCTTGTTGTACATCCTCGTATTCATTGTCTTGATGTGTCCCACTCGTGGATGCCTCCAAGTCAACTTGTGGTTCACCTTGGCGTGAAGTTGAGGCTTCCACTTGGACGGATGAGGTATTCTCCCTCACCTCCGTTGGACGAATCTTGCCAATAGACAGGCCGTGTATAGCTTCCGAAGGATCTTTGTCACCTACATAAATTGGCAATTGCTCTACTTGCGAGCCGTTAGATTCATCAAACTTCACATCTACCGTCTCATCAACTTTTCAGGTGAAATTGTTGTAGACACGGTATGTGTGAGAGTTTGAGCCATAACCTAGTAGGAAACCTTCATGAGATTTAGGAGCAAATTTCGAACGATGATGCTTATCAAGAATGTAACACTTTCAGCCAAATACCCGAAAGTATCCAACTTGTGGTTTGTTACCGGTGAGAAGCTCATATGCCATCTTGTCGAGTAGCTTGTGAAGATATAGACGATTCGTTGCATGGCAAGCTGTCTCAACCGCTTCTGCCCAAAAATGTTTTGGCGTCTTGTACTCATCAAGCTTCGTCCTCGCCATTTCGATGAGCGTCAGGTTCTTCCTCTCAACAACTCCATTTTGTTGCGGTGTGTACGTAGCCGAGAACTCATGTAAAATCCCTTCTTCGTCAAGAAAGTTGTCCACATTGGCGTTCTTGAACTCTGTTCCGTTGTCGCTGCAAACCTTCTTGATCTTCACTTCAAATTGGTTTTGGGCCTTCCTAGCAAAGTTAATGAAGATCTTTTGGACCCGCCATTTATCATCAAGAAAGAACACCCACATAAATCTTGAAAAATCATCAACAATGATCAATCCAAACGAGTACCACCAAGACTCTTGTAGGCATTGGGACCGAAAAGATCCGTGTGAAGTAGCTCAAGCGGTCTCCTTGTGGTCATGATGTTCTTCACGGGGTGACCTCCTCCAACCTATTTTCCTGCTTCGCAAGCACTTCAAAGTCTATCCTTGTCAAATATGACATCTTTAACACCAAGGATATGATCATTTTTAATAAGCATGTCAAGATTTCGCATGCCCACATGACCTAATCGTCAATGCCACAACCAGCCTTTACAGGATTTAGCAATTAAGCAAGTGCTAGGCTAAGCTTTTTTAGTGAAATCAACAATGTATAGATCACCTCTACGTATGCCAGTAAAGACCATTTTATGATTATCTCTCCGAGACACTTGGCAATCTACTTCAGTAAATAGGACATTGAAACTGAAATCGGATAGTCTAGATACATAAAGTAAATTGTAGCCATGAGATTCAATGAGCATAACATTTTGTATGGAGTTGTTATGTGAGATGGCCACCTTACCAAGGCCAACCACCTTACCCTTTGAGTTATCTCCAAAAGTGCCATACTCTCGAGGGCCGCCGTTTTCAGCAAGCTCACGAAACATATCCTTATCTCCGGTCATGTGATCGGTACATCCACTATAATTAACCCATTCCTTTCCTCCAGCCATGTAGCCACGAAGGTTAGACATAAGACCAAAGTGTATCATAGACTCTTCAAGATCAAGGTCACTATGATCATCCTCATCATTGTATCGATGTTCAACATTATCTTGCAAATGATCATTTCCTAGATAGAGTGATTCAGTAGATATATGATTTTGACAATGTTCATGTCTATGAATTCTAATGGCTTTTGAAATGATATTGCTATGATTCCAACGTCTCTTTTGGCACAAATAAGGTCACGAAGCTCAAATAAACAATCTCCAAACTTAGGATCATTGGGATCCATCTTATTCAAAGCAATAGACTTATGAAGAATCTCATCTAAGTTTTTCAAGGAATAGTCTGGAAATCGTTCCTCAAGAAATCTCCATATAGTATAAGCACAATCAAGAGTTAGCATGTGACTCATCAAATTTCTAGGCAAACCTCTAGTGATAAGATTGATAGTTCTAAGATTGCGAATCATGTCAAGAGACTCATCAGGGGTAGGATGCAAGGGGTCAACAAGGGGTTCACAAGGAGTAGCAATGTACTTGTTCAAGTGATATTCATGAAAAATTCCAAGCATCTCATTTTTCCACTCAGTATAGAACTCTCCATCAAGCACAGGCACTCTACGTCTAATACTCCCAATCGTAGACTCATCCATCTTCCTCCAATGGTGATTAAACTGAAGCATTGGAGACCAATGCTCTAATACTAATTGAAAGGATCGAGAAGAGGTGCCTAGAGGGGGGTGATTAGACCCTCAACAAGTAAAGATAGCAGTTTTTAAGTTTTTCAAGTTGAGGTTGGAAATTAACACAGTTTCAAACATTCACAATACACTTCAAGCAAGCATGCAAAGAGTATATGAGCAGCAGAAAGTAAAGCATGCAACTTGCAAGAAAGTAAAGGGATGGGATTGGAGTGTGAAAACGCAATTGGAGATACGGAGATTTTTGGCGTGGTTCCAATAGGTGGTGCTATCGTACATCCACGTTGGTGGAGACTTCAACCCACGAAGGGTAACGGTTGCTGAGTCCACGAAGGGCTCCACCCATGAAGGGTCCATGAAGAAGCAACCTTGTCTATCCCACCACGGCCATCACCCACCAAGGACATGCCTCACTTGGGTAGATCTTCACGAAGTAGGCGATCTCCTTGCCCTTACAAACTTCTTGGTTCAACTCCACAATCTTGACGGAGCCTCCCAAGTGACACCTAACCAATCTAGGATACACCACTCTCCAAAAGGTAATAGATGGTGTGTTGATGATGAACTCTTGCTCTTGTGCTTCAAATGATAGTATCCCCAACACTCAACTCTCTCTCATAGATTTGGCTATGGTGGAAAGATGATTTGAGTGGAAAGCAACTTGGGGAAGGCTAGAGATCAAGATTCTTGTGGTTGGAATGGAATGTCTTAGTCTCAACACATGAGTAGGTGGTTCTCTCTCAAAAAATGAATGTTGGAAGTGTAGGCACGTTCTGATGGCTCTCTCCACAAATAGAGAATGGGTGGAGGGGTATACATAGCCTCCACACAAAATCTAGCCGTTACACACAGATTCCCAAACTCGGTGAGACTGAATGGTGAAACTCGGTCAGACCAATTCAGGTCAAAATGTGAATATTTGGGACTGGCAAGGTCAACTTGGTGGGACCGATGTGCAAGGGTTAGGGTAAAACCTCAACTCGGTCTGACCGATTACACAAACTCGGTGAGGCCAATTTTGGTAATAAGCAAACAGAGAATTTGTCATGCAGACTCGGTGGGACCGATTGCACAAACTCGGTGGGACCAAAATTGTTGCAACAGGCAACAGGGAGTTTGCAAGCCCATTCGGTGAGACCGAGATCCCATCGGTGAGACCGAACTGATTAGGGTTTGTAGCAGTGGCTATGTCAAATGAACTCAGTGGCGCCGGATAGATCAAATCGGTGGGACCGAGTTTGACTTTTAGGTTTAGGACATATGTGGAAATGGGAAAGTGGCTGACTGCTTTGGAGCATATCACTAAGCACTTTGAGCAAGTCATTAAGCAACACCTCATCCCCTTTTAATAGTATTGGCTTTCCTATAGACTCAATGTGATCTTGGATCACTAAAATGAAAATGTAGATTCTTGAGCTTCTGCCAATGTTTGTCCTTAGCATCTTGAATGGGTTCCACATCCTCCTGTCCATGCCACTCCAATGTTGAACTCATCTGAAATATACTAGATGAAATTTTTAGTCCAACAAGAGATATGTTGTCATTAATTACCAAAATCACCCAGGGAGCACTTGTGCTTTTAGTGGCTACCGACGGCAGATAAGCAGAGATTTCGCGATGGTTGACGGCTACGGGGAAGCAGCGGCGGGGCCCTGCAGGATGCTTCCGACGTTGGAGCTGCTCGGGCGCCGTGCACAAGGGAGGGGGTGAATCGGCTCTGGTACGATTCATGCGCCATCGTCGACGCAGCTCCGGCAACACGGAGTAAGAGGCACACGGCCCAGTGCACGATGGCAAACGGACAGCGTCTCAGGCATTAGGGAGGAGGGCGGCGGTGAATTTGGTGCGGTGTGGGGTGCCATGGAGGAGGGGCTGAGGTTTCGCGGCTGGGAAGAAGGAACCTTCCGGGGAGAAGGTGATTTAGCGCGCACGAGGTATGAATGGGGAATTGGGAGGGGAAACCATGTCTTACAGACACATTTGTGTGAAATGTGGGGGAGTTCCAGTTCTACCCCTGCCTTTTAGGCTTCTAGGCTTGGGTCTGTGTACTGAGGTTCGGGGATAGTAGAGTAACTTTGCTTCTCCCAAATAATGGGCGCGAGCGATTTCGGGCGAAAAGGGCGTGTTTTGAAAAAGTGGGCGCGAGCGATTTCGGGAGAGGAGGGCGTGTTTTGAAATAGTGGGCGCGAGCGATTTTGGGCGAGGAGAGCGTGTTTTGAAATAGTCGGCGCGAGCGATTTCGGGCGAGGAGAGGGTGTTTTGCCGCCCATGGTTTATGAATTATTCGGCACATGTCATTGCGGCCGAGGAGAAGGCCCGCTTGGATGAAGTTACGAACCTACCCTCATTGTTCGGCCAATTGATGTGTGTCCCACATAGGCCGGTAATTTGGCATATCCCATTTATTTGCTTGGTAGAATTTGATAGAGGCAAAGGTGTCCGTTTTTCGATGAGATGATGGATATCGCTTTGGTGGCAGTCGACTTTGACGATCCGACTACGAACGTGCGAGGACGTCGCACCTTAGCAATCGCTAAACCAACTCCGAGAGGTTATTGACCACGCCGGAGCACGATCAACCTGACCACGAGGGTTTGTTTCCTGCGAGCAAACGAAGAACAAGCAAGAAACTGAGATTGCAATCTGGATATTGCGAATATAAGATGAAAGCTTTATTGATCAAGGTGGGGTTTTGTGACGCCTTTGTCTGGTCGTTGAACACAAACGAAGTACGCGAAGTTGCAGCTATGGGGAACTTTTAATCTAAACAAAACCCGAAGTCTAAACGATGCCCTAAGGGCTGTATATATGGAGGAAGAGGGGGGGGGGGGAATTTCGTGGCCCTTGGTGGAGGGGTCCGAAATCAACCCTATCTCTTGTTTCCCCACACATACATACTCTAAAAATAGCCTATACTTATGTATTTCGAAATTACATGGGCCTGGCCCAATAATAAGGTGACGCAGCACCTAAAATAGCCTCGGGACGAAATTTATGAAGTGGCATCTTGTATATTTCGTCCAAGGCTTCATGCACCCATTATGGTGGCTTCAAAATCCTGAAATCATCACTTGTAACTCCGTTCTTGTTCCCCTTGCGCATGCCATCATCTCCATGCTTGTTCTTGCTCCAATGTTCATCCTTCTCCAAGCTAGGCCCTTCATTTGTAAGCAAAACAAATGTATCCAATTTAGGCAGCATCATATTCTCATGAACATTAGAATCATTACCAAGAAACGAAAGTACCTGGTAATTTAGTTGGCGTGCACGAGCTCTAGTAATTGGTCCAGTATGTATAGCAGCAGGGGCTGTGGGTGTAACAATTGTATTAATGTCCTCATCAGAATTCCACCGAGCAAAGGGTGTTTAGCGGCTCATTAAAATTTTGGGAGAACGAGCATCCACATCTACCGTACCAAGTCGATTCCAATCAAATTTTGAAATATTAGCTTGCGACTACTTTTTTAGATGGAGAGATGATGATCGTGGCTAATGAGTTTTTACATGCTCATTGCTAACGATTTACTATATGACAAATAATTGACCCACTCAAAAATGGGAATCAAACCCAAAATGAAATAGCTCGATTCAATGAAATAGCTCGTTCACCAGGTAAAAATAGTGAACTAAATCCAAAATTGAACACCTCAATCAAGTAGCATGTTGATCAGTATTATAGTACTCCATGAACATGTTGAAAGTCAAATTATGAACTTGTTTGATACGCGTATCTCCGTTCATGTATGGATTGCACACAACATGTTCTCCCATTTATGTATTTAAATGCAAGTTTATATCGAAACATGGTTTACATCTGTCTTTGATGCATAAAACACGACCTACCCCTCTTCGGACTCCTTCTCTCTCTCTCTCTCTCTCTCTCTCTCTCTCTCTCTCTCTCTCTCTCTCTTTCCCTCTCTCTCTCTCTCTTGCCGAAAATCTTCAATTCTATCACACATCCAAACACAAACCTT
>NC_041391.1:318572977-318668535 GCF_002162155.2 Triticum dicoccoides
TGTGTGTGTGGGGGGGGTCTTTCTAGTTCGCATGCACACTCCATGTATAGGTTTCTCTCGCACACTATGTATGGTTCTCTATTCAAAGCTAAATATCTTGGGTGCACTCATCGGACACACACTAATTCCCTGGCCCGTTGCCCGTAACTCTCTCACGCACCACTCTGCTGTCTCGGACCTCTTCGCCCTCTCTCTCTCTCTCTCTCAAACTCTCCATCTCCCTGGGTCCCACATACACATGCATATCTCACTCGCACTCGATAGACCCATCTAAAACTCTCTCTCCCTCGTTCACTCTCCATCTCACACGCACACACACACAATCTCACGCCTAGCCAAGTATGATGGTATCTCACTCAATTGTAGGCACACGCAGTCCCCCCCTATATGTATATGACTAGCTAATTCTTAGTCTCCATCACAAACGTGTGCATGGTCTATCTCGATTTCTCTCTGGGCATCTTTCTTTCGCACACACACCTCGTCCCTCGATCTCCCACCCATATAGTCCCCTCACGATCTCGAGGGATCACTCCATCACAAACACACCCTGTCTCCCTCCCCATGCATCCATCTCCTCCATGCGTCCCTCTCGACCTTTGTCCCTTGTTAGCCAGACCTCTACTACACATGTGCTATAGGGGTGTCTCTCTCTGTTGCAAACAATCACGCACTAGCTACCTTCGTGTATCTCCTCACCTAGCTTTTGTATCTCGGAGATGCATGCGTGATATGTTTGCATAAGAAATGAACACACTCTCTCTCTAATTTATCATTTGTTGTCCCTTTCTCTCTCACACACACACTCTCTCTTTTTTCACAGTCACTCATTCTCCTTCACACGCACTTGATCTCTCTCGACTTAGGCACTCTCTTTAGTCCATAGCATATAGATTTATTGAAAAGTCAAACGTCACAAACTTTGACCTTGTACATGGGGGAAAATATTTACATCTAGAACGAACATCATATATCATTAGATTCATCATGAGATGTAGATTCGTAGGATGTATCTTTGGTATTGTAGATATAAATAATATTTGTGTAAACCTGGTCAAATTTTCCAAAGTTCGACTTCTACAAAATTTATATGCATTTCATAATTATCGAGCGGATGGAATATCTCTTTTCCCCTCTCAGCTGTCTGATGCACCACTCAGTCGTATCGGGGCTCCTCTATCTCTCTCAAACTTGATATATCCTTGGTTCACACATACACATATCTCGCTCGCGCTACATAGACCCATCTAACACTCTCCGCCCTTGTTCCCTCTCTATGTGACACGCACCGCCTAGGTACCATAATTCCTCACTCCATCATAGGCGCACGCACTCCCCCCCTAAGTATGACTATCTCTCACTAGCCATCAGGAACACATGTATTGTCTCCTTCCATCTATACATCTATCTTGATATCTCTCAGGGTATCTCCTATCACGCACACACCTTGTCACTTGATCTCCCACCCATGTTGTCCCAAAACGATCTCCAGGGGATCTCTGTGTCACAAACATATTCTCTCTCCTCCCCATGTCTGCATTTTCTCCATACGTCTCCCTCGACCTCTCTTCCTTGTTTGTCAGACCTCTCTTGGCCATGTACTAGGGGTCTTTCTCTCTTGGTTGCAAACAACCACACACTATCTCCTCACCTCGCTTCCGCTGTCGAAGATGCATGTGTGATATGTTTGCATAAGACACACATGATTTTTCTCTACTTTATCGTGTGTTGTCCATGTCTCTTTCACACACGCACTCACACTTTTTTCACACACTCTTTCTATTTGACACACACACTCTGTCTCTCTCACTAGTTAGGGACTCTCTCACGTCCATAAGCATATGGATGTTTTGAAATGTCAAACCTTAGAAAGGTTTGACCAGGTATATGTGGAGAAAAACATTTACATCTGGAACGATCACTAGATTCATCTCAACATGTACTTACTTCATACTATCATTTATCGTTGGTATTGTAGATATAAGTAATTTCATTATAAACTTGGTCAAAGTTTCAAAAGTTTGACTTTAAAAAAATATAGGCACTACATTATTGAAGGAGGGAGTAGCTCTTTCTCTCTTTCTACTATCTCTCACGGGCCTCGCCTCTCACTCGAACTCTCTATATCGAGGGATTATATGGTTACTATGTCAGCGTATAGCTCCGTATATTGTTTAGTTGACGGGTCAACCAGTCCACATGCTGCCTTGTCAGCTCGTGTTCTCAATCTTCGTGTGCTGGCCCATGTGGCAGTGGGTGAAAATAAGTAAACTAGAGGCCCATCTGACACGCGGTGAACTAAACAAAGTTGAAACCACTCGGGGTAGCACCCCACACGCTGGTAAATTGAGGGCACACTTCTTCTGCATGAAGGACGCACTCGCGCACACTTCACCACTGCGCGGTGGCATGCACAGAAGGACGCATTCGCGCACACCCAGCACACAATACACACCAGCACACGTGTACACCGGCATCACCGCCGGTTGAGATGGACGGCGAGGCAGCCAACAAGCAGAGGCGGCTCGAGCCAAAGCTGCATCCAGCGAGCCTGGACTTCATCAGCGGCCTTCCCAAGGACATGCTGCTCGTCATCATCGGCCTCCTCCCCACCAAATCTGTTGTGCGGACCACCTTTCTCTCTCGGCGGTGGCACCCCCTCTAGCCTCGCGCCCCCCTCAGCCTCACCGTCGACAGCTGCATCTGCGACAGGGATTTCAAACGCATGGCCACAGTCTCCAAGATCCTTTCATCGCACCCTGGGCCAGCCAGACGCCTTGACATCCGCATGTTCAGTACCAACTGCAAGGTCCAAGCCAAGTTTGATGAGTGGTTCTTATCCCCCGCCCTAGCTCAGCTAGAGGAGCTCAGGCTTGAAGCTGGACGATGTCGCTCTCTGTCGCCGTCCGCGCTTCGCCTCACGCCAACGCTGCGCCGCGCCAGCTTCAGCTCTTGCTATTTTCCCCAGATTAATGCCGCGCCCGCCCTTCTTCTCCCTCAACTCAAGCAGCTCGACCTCTTCTACGTTGGCATCTTGACGAAGGCTATGGAGCACATGCTCTGCAGTTGTACTCTGCTCGAGTACCTTCATCTTCGGCAGATCCACGGGTTCGTTAGCCTCCACATCGCCTTGACGAATCTCCGATGGATTTATGTGTCTTGCCGGCCCCGCAACAAGACATCAATTGGGAAGATATCACTCCAGCTGTTCCATGTTATGTTCATTGAGAATGTGCCTTTGCTTGAGAGATTGCTTGTATATGATCTAGAAGGTCCAACAAAAATCAGGGTCATTGATAATTGACAATGTTGCTATACTCTTCTGTGAAATTCCGAACTCTTTATTGGATCCGTAATCATTCGGGTACAACACTCTTCTTCTCCACCTTCTTGAAATTCAAATTTTTAAATTTCTTCTTGATGTATTTACCACTGTCATCCAGAAAATGATTCCCGCAAGCTTGACCTAGTCTGTGCGCACAGTGAAGATCTTGGCAGTAAAATCTATTGGCCCCAATGTGGATCAAGTTGTAGGATTCCTTACATGCTTTCCATGCACGGAGAAGCTACTCATCGAGGTGAAACTTCTTTCCTAGTATTAGTAAATAGTAATCACAACATAGCTCAATTTTTCGTAATTTTCCCAAATTATGATCACAAGCGTAGTGTTCAAAATTGCATCTACACACTGCACAGAAAAAAAAATTAGTATTTTTTCTCACGGGATCACCTGCATCGCTTTTTGTTGTACTACTAGTAGCCTAGGCTAGTCATAGTGGCAATTAACTTAGACTACTAACTCTATGGTCACCCTAAGAGCAAGTACTACCTCCGTCCTAGTTTACTCTTCCTATTTTGTAGTATCAAAGTTTGACCATAGATTTAACTGAAAAAATGTTAATCATGTCACTAAAAATTATATCGTTGGATTTGTATTTGAACATAATTTCAAATGGTATAATTTTTGGTGACATGCATTGGCATTTTCTTAGGTAAATCTATGGTCCAAATTTTAAAATAAATACGAGGAAGTACAAAAGTGGGCTATAACGGTCCTCCACTATATAGGCCAAAAGATGTGCCAAAATGACTTGTGATGCATTTGGCATCGATGCCCCTCCATTGCTCACCTGGTGCCCCAATCTGAACCACCTACTTTGCTCCAGTGCCAAATTAACTCACGCAATGAAAAAACACTTGCATGGGAGAGGGAGAGGACCGAGGCAATAAAAAACACTTGTTTGGGAGAGTGGGAGGCTGGTGTAGTTGGTTTGATTGATTTTTTTATACATGTGGGTCTGTTTGCACAGCGGTGCCAATTCTCTCACATTGCTAGAGCGTTGCCAAAATCTTTTCATTTGACATCAATGCGTATTATGTGGCAATAATTTTGAGAAATCTGACATCGGCCACATAGTGGAAGGCAACAAATGCCCAAGATCTTCACATGCTCCTAGGTAAATGAGAGGAAAGGGAGAGAGAGAGAGAGAGTGAAAAAATATCACTAGCCAGCCAACCCTATCATATGCTTTGTTTCAAAAAAAAACCTACCGTATGAGCGAATGATATTGGTACCTCTTGATGACACGACAATCTTATACAGTTAGCTGGTCTAATATGTTCTCTTCTTTCGCAGATTAAAAAAAGGATCGAAAGTGAAAATGTGTTGCAGTATAACAATCTCATCGAATGCCTTGATCTCCATCATACAGAAATTGATTTGATCGACTACCGAGGCAGCACATCTGAGATTAAATTGGCCAGGTTCTTTGTTCTGGAGGCATGTGTGCTCAAGGTAATGAGGTTTGGCATTCTCTAGCGCAATAGTGATGGCGTGTTGATCAGCGCAAGCATCTAAGCCTAATGACAAAGTCTCTGCCGAAGCTAAATTTGTTTTTGAAACATGAAGTCGCCAGAGACTCAAAAATTTATTTGCCCATTAGTGACTTGTCAGGGCGGTGGATTTTAGTTTGTACGATAATGCAGCATCCACCTAAAGTAAAGAAAGTTCCTATGTAAACTTCCTAATAATTCCCTCTCCATAGGTGCAACATTACTCCTAACATTTGTAATATCAGTTTGAAAATTGTAATACTGCCATGTCCTATTCTTCCGTTTTCAAAATTCTATGAATCAAAGAGGTCCTGAGTTGGTGATGGTGGTGTGCCTCGCATCTTTCAGCAATAGTCGTTGGATCTAGATCTGACGCATACAAAGCAAACTTCTGCAGTTTCGCAAAAAGATGCCCACACTTGTTCCCTATTTACAAACAACTCCTTATCTCTCAAAATCAGCCTTATCTCCTCCCCACCACATCTAGAAGGCCATGAAACAATCTAGCGCGATGTCCGGTACCGGTGCCATCCACCCCCAGTCTTTGGTGTTTTGCAAAATGCATGGGCATCTTACTCGTATAAGAAAAGAGTAGAGATACTCGTGGCAACGCACGTCGAACATGGTTGGCTGTATGCAGGCTAGCTCTACAGCCATGATGATAGTGACTCCACACGGTGAGGCTGACTTTGGTATGCCAAACACGGCGCCTACACTTAGGTGTCATCTCCAGTGCAGGGTCTTGTCACTTGACTGTGAGGAGTAATTTGACCAACGGGTAGTACAGTACTAGTACTACATTGGTAGTACTACTACTAGTCTAGCAGCACCGTCTGGATTTAGTAGTACTACCACGTCTGTCTGGATTTAGTATTTGCCTAGCAATATATAGTAAACATGTCACAAAAAATATACTACCCCTCTATAAATTAATACATGGAGTATTGTTTTATTCAGTTTTGAATGTAGTTCCCGATGCATTGGTCAACTTCTTTCATTGAAGTGGTTTGCCTAACTTCACGTGTTTGGCATTGGTTCTTCCTGGGGTCACCAAAGTGCTCTCTCTCCTCCTTAATTATTGTGCTATGTCATTTTTTTGCCGATGTGGCATGCTTAGCACCTGTCCACCATGGAGTACATGCATTAACATTTTATTAGTTACTAAATCAAAGGTCAAAAAGTTGGCGCAAAATGCAAAGGGGACCAATAAACCAGTCAACATCAAATTTCTCTCGTTTTGCCCCAACTTGGTCTCGGTGAGATGACTATACTGCACCGGCACGGAGGGAGGGCTGATGAGTAGATGGCCGACACACACGTGAATGCAACACAGTCTGCACTTCTAATATAGGCTCCCCGCCAGGCCAATCTACAAAATCCTACGCACCCACGCACCCTAACCAAGGGCAAGAGTGATCACTCCAATCGCAAGATCAGTTGACTAGAAGCTAGACCCATGGAGGCGATGAGCGCGAGCATCAGCCGGCTGTGCCAGATGGTCCATGATGCTGGCCTGCGGCCTGACACCGAGGAACGTCTCCGGGTAGTGCTAGAGTCCGCCAGGGCGAGAGGCCGCTTGGACGACAGATTCGTCTCCTTGTTTGACGAGGTCCTCATCGGCTTCCTCAACAAGTTCACCATCGTCAAGAAGCTCACGGACGACGTTGACGTACGCCTCCAGCCCACGCGCCCAGGCTCTGCGATGCCCGCCACCCACAACGGCCTCTATGGCGACAACCTCTTCGATGCACTGGTGGCCCTGCGACTGCTCGCCGTTGTACCGGAGAATGTCCACCTCGAGGTCGCCCTTGTCGGGCAGCGCCTGCTGCAGCAAAACACCGTCGACATAATCACCTACATCTACGTGCAAATCGTCCATAAGTACTACTACATGCAAGAGGAGGACGATAGGTCGATGGCCTTCTTGGACCATAGGGCAACCTTGGACGGCATTGTTCAGAAGCACGTTGAGGTCGCCGCCAACACCGCTGCTCCTCACATGTTAGTTGGTGACCCGGCGCACTAGGGCGTGAGGACATCGTTGATGGATCCGCATGTATCTTTATCTTTCCGTCAAATCCATGTAGTAGTATATGGTACTACTAGTACTTATCTTACCTTTTGCATCAACTTCATCATTTTCATACGTACTCCATGCATGAACTGCGCCAGAACCAAACTTCTCATTACTCTAGGGAAAATCGTTATTTCTATCTATCGATTGCGCCATGGAGCAGAACCAAATTTTACAAGTTACAAGTTCAAAAGGAAAAGTCTGCCGTGTTCGCGTCGCACCCCCACAGGGTTGGTCCAGCATGCCGCTCAAGGGGAATGCGTGTTGTGTTGCATTTTCACTTACAAGTGGGACTGCAGTTGAGTAAACCACCCTTCCCACCGCGCGATGGCTAAGAAAACAGGAGGGAGAAGAGATGGTTGTAGTACGGACTCCAAGAAAATTGGTGTTAGATGGGAATCATGTGGGTGGCGTGTGCCGTATGCTAGACGTGAATGCTAGTTATGGCCCATGCCACACCAGTATATCGAGCCTAACTCCCTCTTACTGAGTTAGAGTATCCAAACAGGGCCTATATCGAGGTGCTGGTTACGTAGAATAAATTTCCTGGAGTCTGTGCTCAGCCCTCCTCTCTCTCTCTCTCTCTCTCTCTCTTCTCAGCCAGCTAGCAGACGCGCGGAGCCCATCGTCTGTTTGCTCACATGCGGTCCCACATGTTGGTGAAAACGCAAGAGGACCCATTGAACCTGCACATCTTTCACCTCAACGTGCTGGTGATGAAAAACAAATCCAATAAAGATCTTCGGTGGCCGGTTTTGGAGTTACTCAAGAGTAAGATTCTATTTACAGTTTAACCCAAGATGCACATCACGTGGCTTCAACTAGCACTCCATTTTCTTGCATGACATGACCTGGAAGCTAGATGTCCCACATGTCGGCAGAAGGAGGAAGAACTCGACCAAATCTTCTCCACATCTAGACCGGAGGAGTAGGAAACACGGCAAGCCATGTGCCTACATCATACTATGTACACGCCCACCTCACACGGTCACACTATCACCATATTTCTCGGCCTGCGTGGGACACCTAGCTCTAGTTGATCTAACTAGAACAAACTATTGTGCTAGCATACTCCAATATTAGGTTGGCTCTATGTGATGTGGCAACTTCATATGACCAGATGCAGGCTATACTACTACGGTACTTACACTCCAAGAAGTGACTCAAAAACCATTCAAAAATTGTGTTTATGACAAGCATTTGCAATTGTACCATTCATTACATACAACAGGTCATAAACACACAACGACAATGAGGATACATGTTGGACTATAGATTATTTCCAACAAAACATTCTACAAATACTAAAGTTTTCATCACACAACAAATAACAAGCAATGAAATGAACTTCGGCACAACCAATCCTCGGCGTTGGAAATGCTTGCTTTGAACCATAGGTGCTCGGGGAAGGGCCAGCTGTTGTCAATATCGAGAGCAACGTAGGACTAATCATCTAGGCTGAAGCGACATATATCAGGACCAGGGTTGGGAACCACCGCTATGTCTGATGTATAGATACAGTTGCTTCTCATAAATGGTAGTAATGTTGTGTCACCAGCAGCTGGATCGCCTATCACCATCATTGGATAGTTTTATCCAAGGAAGAGCGAGTTTTCTCCAAGACTAACAATACTGAACCAAGGAGAAGGTGTTGGCGCTAGCACACTAGTATCCATCCCGAATACCCTGCAATGGGTGTTGGAAAAGGTCCGGAGAGGGCGACCGTGGAAGACAACATCCGCTTCCTCAGTAGTAACAATAGGAGTGCACTATATACAGACAAGTAGAGGTGATCCATCGGAATTAGTTGTCAGGCGCCACTAAGTATATAGGTCCTGCTCGTCCTCATGCTGTGATCATCACCATCATCATCTCCCCCTTGGTTATAAAAATTATCAAGTATAGGTGGTGGAATGTTCACATGACCTTGGAAACACAAGAAGGTTAATTAGTAAAGGGAAACTTGCTAACCCGCATGCATGTGGATGAAACAATTATAATTATGGTGGAAGTCAAACGTACCGAACCATATGGATTCCATGCAAAAACAATGGCACGAGTGGTGGCAGCGAACACAAGACGCTCGTATGCAATTACATCATGGTAGTCATCTGTGTGCAGAAATTGGTTTTTGAGCAATATCCACGGATGAGCCGTGGAAGCAGTAACAACAGCAACAAGCTTGTCGAAGATAGAAACAACTTCATAGTTTGTGTAATCCCAAGAGCGGTTGGGAACTCGACAAATTGCTATCTACCGTAGAGATAGTTACCATGATCGTATTTGAACGTACGTAGATCATCTGTGTGCTCAACCTCAGGGCACTTAAAGATTTTTGGAAGTGGAATCCGCTGACAAGTGTACACATTCACAAGTTCCCACTCGCAGTGGTACCCAATATAAACAACCCAATCTCCATTTGCGCCAGCCCATGCCTTACCCTTAAGAGATGCCATCTTAACATCACATGTATCATTATGAAGCAGCATCAACTTGCACAAGGCGACGCTTCCGTTGTCCGGGTCCATGCGAACAGGCTTATAGTGAAGATGATAGGGGATATCAAACCGCTCTTGGACCCTTGGGTTGTTTGTAATGATGTTATTAGTTGAGTCAAGAACGGTCTTGAACGAACCTGCCATGCTAGCCGAGGTGATGACGTCGCACCGATCAATGAGTTCCTCCACCATGTCATATTTCAGATTGGGGCAAGAATGACGGGGTCGTTTCCGGCTTGTTCCCTCCATGGAGAAGACGATTGAACAATGACAGAAGGAAGGGTGAAGGAAAATAGAGGAGGAAGGAAGAGCGTGAGACAGCAGTTCCAAATCGAGAGGGAAAGGTGAAGAGGCGATGGATGGTTGCCACTGTACACGAAGAGGCGCCCGGGCCTACGTAGACGTCCATTCGGAAATTGTACAAAAGGACTCATCGTCGTCTCACTGACATGTTGGCATGGGACCAGATGTCAACGAAACATGGTGTGTCATTTCTCATGCAAAATGCGATCTGGCCGCGTTGGCCCAAAGTGCCACATTATTTCTCGACTTCACTTTTTAATGGTGTGCCGTTTAGTTTTGAAGCACGATGAACTGGCATTGTATGCAGAGAAAATATAAACTACTCTACCAATACTCCACCTCTAGTACTAGTATCAAAAACATAGATAGGCTGGAGCTTCAGCGCTTGCTTGCTAAGGGCTACCCACTTGCTTCTCACACTATCACCCTCTCTCCACATCTCGAAAAGATGGCCTCTCTCTCTCCCTCTTCACCGGTGGTCACAAATCCGCCGAGGAAGAAAAGGACGTGCAGCGTTGACGCACTCGTCGTCGGCAAGCGAGGTCATGCACTGACGACAAGGCTGTCCTCTCAGACCTAGCGCCCGTGCGGGGTGGCCTCTGTCCCAAACCTCGATGTCGTAGTGTGTGCGGAGTACGAAGACCAGGAGCAAAGCCACTTCACGCCGACCCTCTTTTCGAACCATACCCCTCTTCTATTGCCCCATCTACCACATCGCTGCATTTGGATATTTCTCCACTCCACCTTCTTCCCAATTTGCTATCCTCCGCTCTGCTGGTCACGCAGATGAAAACCTTAATTTTCACTATTAAAGGAAACCCTACTTCATGCAGACTAATCTATGTCTGGGCTGAAGAAGGAAAGGACGGGAGAAAGTACTCTCGAAGAGACTAGGCATCGAACCCGCATCTAGGTTGAAAAGGGGAAAATCAGTAGCTAAGGAACGAGTCTCATGTCTCTTGGTTGAAAAAGGGTGAAAAGGGGTAGAAAGGCATGACAACACAATAGAGAATGACTAGGTCGATCGGTTAGTTGTTCTCACATAGGAAAAAGGGGGCTAAAGAGACCAAAAATGGGACGTAATCCACATATGCTGCCTGGATATTTGTTGCTCTAGGCACCACTCTATGCGGCCGTGGAGGTACATCGTACTGGTGCGCCAACTATCCGAATGGGCCTCCCATGATCTTATTACCACTTTTTTGCTGTTAGTATAACACCAACGCTAAAGTCAAGCAATGCTACTGCTAAAGTGATGCCACATTTAATTAATGCCTCACTCAGTCTAATGGCACTGATAAATTTAAGTAATGCTATTTAATATCACTGGACTATTTCAGGGTTAGCTGTTGATAGTGGATGTATTAAAGATTTTTCAGCTAAGGTATTCTAATGCTGTTGCATAGCAAGTATACCAACGATGAAACTTGTTACTACCTTCAGATTTTTGCACTGTTAATGCTTGTAGATTACATACCACACTTTCATGAGATAAGTCATTTTTTTGTACAGTGTCACCAAAATGCCAACGCGCTGATGTCATTTTATTTTGGTTAAGCTGCACAAAAAATTACAAAGAGAAGAGGAAAGGTCAAGATTGGGCACCTCCTCCTCCGGCTGTTCTCTTGATCCGTTCGATTAAGTTTTTATGTTTGATCGATTATTAAGATTGGGATAGCAATATTTCAAGTCCCCTCGAGCTTGAAATGATATTTACCTTGAAGGTACATGGTTTGCATTTTTTATACTGTCATTAGTTAATAATGCTAGTTACCTTCACACTTCTGTATTTGGTTTGCTGCTGTTGCACAGCCAGTATACCAATGCTGAAACTTGTTACCTTTACATTTTGTATTGCTAATGCTTATAGAAATCTTCCGGTGCTAGCTTATGGAAATCAGTTCAATAAAACCATTGTACTGTACCCCATAATAAAAAAACTACTCTACTGTTGCACTAGCCACTGGATTAGTGTATATTTGTACTATTCGAATGGTGTTGCATTAGCGTATGGACATATATAAAGTGTGGCAAGCTTTCCCGGATGTGTGCTCAAGAAAACTACTACCTATTTTTCTAAATACTAGACGTTTGAGCACTCTAAATTGAGCTGCAAAAACGTCTTATATTAAGGAACAGAGGGTGTAGAGTTCACTCAAATTATCCCGGTAAAGCTAGTCACACCTTTGTTAAAATTAATGTTCATTATGTTATCGGAGGAGGTCTGTATGTTTGTGTCTAATGCCTATCGATTATATACCTAACATCATGATGTAATATTATGTCATTTCTTTTTATACAATGTCACTGAATTGTCAAGGCGGTGATGGCATTTTATTTTAGTTGAACTTCACAAAAATTCTTAAAAGAAGAGGAAAGGTCAGGAATGGTTTGATTTTTAAGAAAAAATTATGTATGCCTTCCTGACATCAGCCGATGTTGCCTTATTTATTCCTTCAAAGAGGTGGTTAGAAACAGTCTTGCTACCTTTTCCCATTAAGAAATTTGAATGCTTATGTTTGTGAGTCTATGCTTCAACTAGTGCCACTTCGTTAGTAAACACACTTTCAATATCTATGCAGACAGGGATGCTCAATTTTAGTGGAACTGCACAAAGTCCAAATGTTTCAACATTAGGAGCATGTTTTCTTCAGAACCTTTATATCCCATTGGTGGCACTATGATCTGTTCATTACGAAGGTACATGGTTTGCTACTATCTTGCTCACTTTTTGTACTGTCATTAGATGGTAATATTAGTGGTTTGCATGTGAATTTATTTGCAGGTTGGACCTACATTGGAGGTGCAGGACATGATTCAATGATTGGATGCTCAATTTCGGTTGTATCGATTTCACCTCTTCCATCACTGCGAACATGGATATCTTTTGTCTGATGAAGAATAGGCACTATATTTCTGCTCTGTACCGGCAAATCAATTCAGTACGAAATTGTCCAGGGCAAAACATGACAGTATCAAATTGTCTAGTGCAAAACATGACAGATGCTAAGGGAAAGAGGCGTGTCTAAACCGAAAATACAAGGTGGGTTATATGCTTACTAGGTGGTTGATATTTTTCCAGACAGATGTCTGCCAATTGCTATTTGGCAAACAAATAAAGTGACTGCAATTTTTGCAGAACTGCACAAAAGAATAGTATAGTCACTGCATGTAGTGCCATTTGAAAATAGACACAGAAAGATTGGATAGTCACTTCGTGGACTGCAGAAAAGTAGTACTGTATTATTTGTTGGCGAACACTAGGTTCTTCATTGCTTTGGTCTGATTATAAAATGGGCATCATTCTGCCTAAGTTAAAGTTTGTTTTCTGAAAATAGTCTCACCGTGTGATCGAGAGAAGACCAAATCATATCGTAGTGGATGTTCCTCTGTCATGTGTCGTTCATTCTCATTGTTCCAGTTGTTGGTGAAACAACTTACATTTGCAAGAGGAATTGTAGAGTTCACAAACAAATTTGTCTTTCACTCTGTATAGAATGTTGGCCCAGAGAAGCATCCATGTTAGTAGGAAGAACATATGTTTTTTTCTAGATCTTTGCTTTTGGAGCTACATATTTGTATATGATCTTTGAATCATTGAGATGCATTAACATGTTACTAGTTGGTTCTCTATTTGGGATACTAATGTGAACATATTACAATGCCAGGCCTGTGAGTCTCGTGTGAACATTTCAAACAGATCGAATCTTACTACTGTGCACAACATGATCCTGATTTCTACGTTCTCAGTGTTTACAAGTTACTAGCAGTTCCTTATTCTATTCGCTCAGTGTTTGAAAATTACTTGTCGATCAATAGCTACCCTACTAATACGCTCCTGGCAGTTTTAGTTGCGAAACAAGATCCAAAGGTGGGGTTTTTTTGAATAAGAACGCCTACCTCTAAAGAAACTGACAAGCTGTTCTGAAGAAAATGCCATACGAATCTGAAGTAACTGCCAGCAAAAACGTTCGCAAACGCCTTATCTCCCAGCGAACGTTCATCAGCTAATGCGATCCTACACGTACACTATCCTACCTACTCGATCCTACACGTACACTATCCGACCTACTCGATCCTACACGAATATATAGCAGATCACGCATGTACTACCTCCTTTCCGGTTTGCAGGGCTCAATTCAAAAATCTCACCAACCAAGGTAGATGATGAGTGGTGGAATAATTTTTGACAAGGAGGGAGTACCTCATTTGGATGATTTGAGTGCACTGGTTTCACCGTAAGGCGATGTGCGACCCAGCACGGACATGATGCACCACTAACGGGACGCGGTGCCAACTCAGTTTTTCTAGTTTTCCATGGTAAGTTAGCGCGCTATGCCATGCCTGCTTATGCATTGAATTCCGATGACCGTCGCATTTCCCGCGACACGCTGCTTCACCTACCTTCCATCTATAATTACTAGTTCCCGGCGTTCTCTGGTAGCACCGTCACCCAACTCACCCTATCGACTCCCCTCATATCCCCCACTGGCCCGACGTCGCTCGCCACTTGCCCTCGCTCTCACCATGTCCATCATGCCCCCGACCGTCCGCAATAGGCGACACCAGAGGCGCTCACTGCCGGAGCTAGTGTTCGGTGACTCACCGGAAGGAAGATGGAGGGAGGCGGCATTCTATCGGTGTTTAGATGGCAATGCAGGGCACGAGGACTTGTTGGAGCACGACCGCCTGGCCGGAGGAGAAGCGTATCACCAATGTGCGCCGCCAGTGGGGCATGGAGCAGCCGCGCACCGCCGCTTTGAATCGCGAGCAGAACGCCCGCGACTGGGCCGACTACGTGGAGGCCGGCGCCCGGTACATAGCCCTATAGGATGTAGGCACGCACGCGTGCGCGATGCCAAATTTTACTACCAGCTTGTCAACTGGGTTTCCCACTTAGAAGCCGAAGCTTCGGTGGACCACGTCGGCATGCAAAGGGCCAACGCGCACGAGCAACGTGCCCTATCGCACCTCCGACAAGTCCAAGGCAAGGAGGAGGGCGTCAATGCCAGCATTTAGCATGTACCGCAGATGGCGGCCGACATCGTCGAGTTAGCTAGGAGTCAGTCAGTACTTGTACACTAGAGTATTAGTGGGAGTAGAATGTTAACTTGGCTATGATGGTTGTCAACGTGGAAGTACAATACTCTATATCTGACCAGACCTACTAATTTGCTCTGAATGTTGAACTTTCCATGTGAACATATGGAATGGGCTGTAATTTTATTAAATGGGTAGTATTTGTCCAACACGGGTTTAGAGGCTGACTTCTGGGCCTACTAGATTGACGCATACACAACTAGGAGATGATTGTACATGGAGAGCATGACAGGAGGGAACCACCAGGGTCATGGCAGTATGCAAGCAAGTGCCTCCTTATTTCAAGCCAGAAAAATGGTTCCTCCTAATGGATTTCTGACATCTGGGTCCCATGCCATTGTCAACGTAGTCAATAAACGGGAGAATCGCATAACGAGCGGCTGACACGAGGGACCCAGTAGCTTGCCCAGTTTTTTTAGGGAAGTAGCTTGCCCATTTATCTTTGTTTTTGAGACAGAAGCAGGGTGTCAACTGGGCTGTGCGGGGCACTCTAGCCTGTCTAGCTAGCCTTTTCTTTTATGTATACACAAGACTAGCCCAGTAGTTTTTTTCTTTCTGAAAATGGCTAGCCCTGTTGTCTGTTCTTTTGCAGAATACCCAACCGAGGCCTACTTGCTTTGTCAGCCCTACTGGGCTACAAATCTTTCAAGACGAGAAAATGCGATGTACATTTTTAAAACACATCAAGCCGACAATTTGTTTCAATTTTTTTTCATTTTGAGATTTAAATTTCCATTGATTTTTATGCGTGGACAGTTATTTGGATTTTATATTGATATGATTTTATTTTTCAAATTGGTTTGAATGTGACTTGAAATTTCGGGATTAAAACAGTTCAGACCGCACCGAAATATGCGAAGTTTTCTATAATGTTTTAATCGTGGCCACAATATGGGCTGCAATGCAAACACAAAGAATATAGGCTCCAAAAAAATCCTTAAGAATAAGCAAATGGGCTGTAAATTAGTAGAAATAATGGAAGATGGGTTGTATACTATTTTCCATAGATTTGAGGCTCACTTGTGCGCCTACTATAGGTTGAAGCGTACACTTCCCTAAAAAAAGGTTGATGTGCGCGCAACGCCGTGCCAACTTAGTCAACACGCGAGAGCAGTGACTGTTGGATGTCCATCCAACGAACATCGTGCTTCTTCAATCTCTGCTCTTCCTTCTCCAGCCGCTCAAACAAGCGCAGGCGAGAATGCCTGCTCCCTCCTCCTGCGGCTGGCTATGCTGCCGCGCAGGCCTCACCGCCCCACCATACTCCCATCGCTGGCCTAGCCATCCCTCTACTCACCCAGACCTCCTGTTATTCTCTGGTGATGGCAGCCTCACACTGCAGCCGAAGCAGTAAACACTCGTACTCCCCTCCGTGTGGGAAACAACTGCCGAGTCTTCCTCGGCTCCTGGCTATTCCCTTCCTTGGCCTCGCCGTCATCCCCCGCCTTGGTGCTCTCGACACGGCATGCTCAACGTGCTCAAGGAACGACTTCCATAGGAAGAGACTGTATGTGTAGAGGCTGACAGTTGGGTCCACGGCCGCAGCAAGGAAGTGCCTCCTTATTACGTGCAAAATAATGATTCGTCCAGCTGATAGCAGGGACCCACCGGAAGGGCCTCTGTATTTCACAAAAAAAACATTCTCGCCGCTGATAGCTCGGACCCACCAGCTATATCTCTTCGCACGCAAGTGCCTCCTTATTACGCACACAAAAAATGAAGACCCCCGCTGCTAGGTGGGACCCACCATATTTGGAGGCTGACTTGTGGACCTACTGAGTTGGCACGGATGCAGTGCTTTGTCAACTTAGTCAATATAAACGATTCTAGCTGTAGTGACCGTATGATGGTGATCCAACGGCTGTCATGCTTCTTCAACCTTTGGTCTTCTTGCTCCAGCTGCCCAAACCATCACGGGCCGTGCCGCCTGTTCCTGCCTCCCGTGGCCGGCGGTGTTGCCGCGCAGGCCTCACCACCCCCTCCTACTCCAACCGCTAGCCAGGCCATCCGTCTAGTCACCAACAACCCCTGTTATTCGGCGGCGACGGCGGCCTCACATAGCAGCTGAACCAGTCAACCCTCGTACTCCTCTCTGCGCGGGCATCCACTGCTGCGTCTTCCCTGGCTCCGCGTTGTCCCCTTCCTAGGCCTCGCCGTCATCCACCGCCTTGGTGCTCTCGGAGCGGCGTGGTCAATGTGGTCAAGGAAGGACTTCCATTGAAAGAGTACTGTACGTGCAGAGGCTGACAGCTGGGTCCATGGCCGTAGCAAGGAGGTGCCTCCTTATTACGTGCAAAAATAATGATTCCTCCACCTGATAGTAGGGACCCACCGGACAGGCCACCGTATTTTGTGAAAAAAAACATTTCCCCCTTGACAGCTGGGACCCACCAGCTATGTCTTCGCACGCAAGGAACTGCATCCATACTATGAAAAAAAGACCCCCCTGATAGTTGGGACCCACCAGCTATATCTTCGCACGCAAGGAACAGCTGGGACCCACCTGGTCGAAGCGTACATAGTGTTTTCTGTCTGGTTGCGAATGTGTACGTACATACTGGTCGATTGGTCTCTCTGCAGGGATGAACTGTGGCCGAGTAAGGAGCAGCATGTGTCATAGTAGAGCCGTGGACGTAGTCATGTCACGTAGTCCTGTCTATAACGTGTACACATACGTACAACCACGCTGCAAGAAAGTAAATACGGCTACGTACGTACATACGGACATGGTCTCGAAGGCGTACAACAACGTCGTCTTGTTCATCGGTAGCCAATTGGCTGGGTCGGGACGGAGGAAACAGCGTCATGTTCATCGGGAGGCAGCCGAGTGAGACAGAATACGTCGTGTTCATCGAGAGCCAACCGGCTTGGATGGAACAGCCGAAACAAGGTCTGGCGTACCGCAGAATGGAGGAAATGGTCCTTCTGTTCGACCGTGTACGGTCGATACGGGGTCCTATTCATCGGGAAGGGTCTGGCGTACCGCAAAATGGAGGAAAGTGTTGGGTAATGTTGCAGAAAATTAAAATTTTTCCTACGGTTTCACCAAGATCCATCTATGAGTTCATCTAAGCAATGAGTCAAGGGAGTGAGTTTGCATCTACATACCACTTGTAGATCGCGTATGGAAGCGTTAGATGGAGCGGTGATGATGGAGTCGTACTCGCCATGACTCAGATCATCGGAGATCCTAGCGCCGAACGGATGGCACCTCCGCGTTCAACACACGTACGGAGCGTGTGACGTCTCCGCCTTCTTGATCCAGCAAGGGGGAAGGAGAGGTTGATGATGATGGCTCCAGCAGCAGCACAACGGCGTGGTGGTGGTGGAACAACAGCACTCCGGCAGGGCTTCGCCAAGCACGTGACGGAGGAGGAAGAGGTGTAGCAGGGGGAGGGGACGCCAGGACTTCAGGGTCCGGCTGCCCCTCTCCCCCCTCCCTTTATATAGGCCCCCAGGGGGGGGCACCGGCCCTGGGAGATTCAATCTCCCAAGGGGGCGGCTGCCAAGTGGGGAGGAGTGCCCCCCAAGGCATGTGGTGCGCCCCCTACCCTAGGGTTTCAACCCTAGGCGCAGGGGGTGGGCCTAGGGGGGCGCACCAGCCCACTATGGGCTGGCTCCCCTCCCACTTCAGCCCACGGGGCCCTCCGGGATGGGTGGCCCCACCCGGTGGACCCCCGGGACCCTTCCAGTGGTCCCGGTACAATACCGGGTGACCCCGAAACTTTCCCGATGGCCGAAATACCACTTCCTATATATAATTCTTTACCTCCGGAACATTCTGAAACTCCTCGTGACGTCCGGGATCTCATCCGGTACTCCGAACAACATTCGGTATACTGCATACTCATATTCATACAACGCTAGCGTCAGCGAACCTTAAGTGTGTAGACCCTACGGGTTCGGGAGACACGTAGACATGACTGAGATGGCTCTTGGGCAATAACCAACAGCGGGATCTGGATACCCATGTTGGCTCCCACATGCTCCTCGATGATCTCACCGGATGAACCACGATGTCGAGGATTCGAACAACCCCGTATACAATTCCCTTTGTCATTCGGTACGTTACATGCCCGAGACTCGATCGTCGGTATCCCAATACCTCGTTCAGTCTCGTTACCGGCAAGTCACTTTACTCGTACCGTAATGCATGATCCCCTGACCAAACACTTGGTCACTTTGAGCTCATTGTGATGATGCATTACCGAGTGGGCCCAGAGATACCTCTCCGTCATACGGAGTGACAAATCCCAGTCTTGATCCGTGTCAACCCAACAGACACTTTCGGAGATACCTGTAGTGCACCTTTATAGTCACCCAGTTACGTTGTGACGTTTGGTACACCCAAAGAACTCTTACGGTATCCGGGAGTTACACGATCTCATGGTCTAAGGAAGAGATACTTGACATTGGAAAAGCTCTAGCAAAACGAACTACACGATCTTGTGCTATGCTTAGGATTGGGTCTCGTCCATCACATCATTCTCCTAATGATGTGATCCCGTTGTCAATGACATCTAATGTCCATAGTCAGGAAACCATGACTATCTGTTGACCAACGAGCTAGTCAACTAGAGGCTCACTAGGGACATGTTATGGTCTATGTATTCACACGTGTATTACGATTTCCGGATAATACAGTTATAGCATGAATAAAAGACAATTATCATGAACAAGGAAATATAATAATAACCCTTTTATTATTGCCTCTAGGGCATATTTCCAACAGTCTCCCACTTGCACTAGAGTCAATAATCTAGTTACATTGTGATGAATCGAACACCCATAGAGTTCTGGTGTTGATCATGTTTTGCTCGCGAGAGAGGTTTAGTCAACGGATCTGCGACATTTAGATCTGTATGTACTTTGCAAATATCTATGTCTCCATCTTGAACATTTTCGCGGATGGAGTTGAAACGACGCTTGATGTGCCTGGTCTTCTTGTGAAACCTGGGCTCCTTGGCAAGGGCAATAGCTCCAGCGTTGTCACAGAAGAGTTTGATCGGCCCCGACGCATTGGGTATGACTCCTAGGTCGGTGATGAACTCCTTCACCCAAATAGCTTCATGCGCTGCCTCCGAGGCTGCCATGTACTCCGCTTCACATGTAGATCCCGCCACGACGCTCTGCTTGCAGCTGCACCAGCTTACTGCTCCACCATTCAACATATACACGTATCCGGTTTGTGACTTAGATTCATCCAGATCTGTGTCGAAGCTAGCATCGACGTAACCCTTTACGACGAGCTCTTCGTCACCTCCATAAACGAGAAACATGTCCTTTGTCCTTTTCAGGTACTTCAGGATATTCTTGACCGCTGTCCAATGTTCCTTGCCGGGATTACTTTGGTACCTTCCTACCAAACTTACGGCAAGGTTTACATCAGGTCTGGTACACAGCATGGCATACATAATAGATCCTATGGCTGAGGCATAGGGGATGACGCTCATCTCTTCTTTATCTTTTGCCGTGGTCGGGCATTGAGCCGAGCTCAATCTCACACCTTGCAGTACAGGCAAGAACCCTTTCTTGGACTGATCCATTTTGAACTTCTTCAAAATTTTATCAAGGTATGTGCTTTGTGAAAGACCTATGAGGCGTCTTGATCTATCCCTATAGATCTTGATGCCTAATATGTAAGCAGCTTCTCCAAGATCCTTCATTGAAAAACACTTATTCAAGTAGGCCTTAATACTGTCCAAGAATTCTATATTATTTCCCATCAAAAGTATGTCATCTACATATAATATGAGAAATGCTACAGAGCTCCCACTCACTTTCTTGTAAACGCAGGCTTCTCCATAAGTCTGCATAAACCCAAACGCTTTGATCATCTCATCAAAGCGAATGTTCCAACTCCGAGATGCTTGCACCAGCCCATAAATGGATCGCTGGAGCTTGCATACTTTGTTAGCATTCTTAGGATCGACAAAACCTTCCGGCTGCATCATATACAGTTCTTCCTTAAGATGCCCGTTAAGGAATGCCGTTTTGACGTCCATCTGCCATATCTCATAATCATAGTATGCGGCAATTGCTAACATGATTCGGATGGACTTAAGCTTCGCTACGGGACAGAAAGTTTCATCATAGTCAATCCCTTGAACTTGCCAATAACCCTTACCGACAAGTCGAGCTTTATAGATGGTGACATTACCATCCGCGTCTGTCTTCTTCTTAAAGATCCATTTGTTTTCTATCGCTCGCCGATCATCGGGCAAGTCTGTCAAAGTCCATACTTTGTTTTCATACATGGATTCTATCTCGGATTTCATGGCTTCAAGCCATTTTTTGGAATCTGGGCCCGCTATCGCTTCTTCATAGTTCGAAGGTTCACCGTTGTCTAACAACATGATTTCCAGGACAGGGTTGCCGTACTACTCTGGTGCGGAACGTGTCCTTGTGGACCTACAAAGTTCAGTATTAACTTGATCAGAAGTACCTTGATCATCATCATTATTTTCCTCTTCAGTTGGTGTAGGCATCACAAGAACATTTTCCTGAGCTACACTACTATCCCGTTCAAGAGGTAGTACTTCATCGAGTTCTACTTTCCTCCCACTTACTTCTTTCAAGAGAAACTCTTTTTCCAGAAAGGATCCGTTCTTGGCAACAAAGATCTTGCCCTCGGATCTTAAGTAGAAGGTATACCCAATGGTTTCCTTAGGGTATCCTATGAAGACGCATTTTTCCGATTTGGGTTCGAGCTTTTCAGGTTGAAGTTTCTTGACATAAGCATCGCATCCCCAAACTTTTAGAAATGACAGCTTAGTTTCTTCCCAAACCACAATTCATACGGTGTCGTCTCAACGGATTTAGACGGTGCCCTATTTAAAGTGAATGTAGTTGTCTCTAGAGCGTATCCCCAAAATGATAGCGGTAAATTGGTAAGAGACATCATAGACCGCACCATATCCAATAGAGTGCGATTACGACGTTCGGACACACCGTTACGCTGAGGTGTTCCAGGCGGCGTGAGTTGTGAAACGATTCCACATTTCCTTAAGTGTGTACCAAATTTGTGACTTAAGTATTCTCCTCCATGATCTGATCGTAGGAATTTTATCTTTCGGTCACGTTGATTCTCTACCTCATTCTGAAATTCCTTGAACTTTTCAAAGGTCTCAGACTTGTATTTCATCAAGTAGACATACCCATATCTACTCAAGTCATCAGTGAGAGTGAGAACATAACGATATCCTCCGCGAGCCTCAACGCTCATTGGACCGCACACATCGGTATGTATGATCTCCAACAAGTTGGCTGCTCGCTCCATTGTTCCGGAGAACGGAGTCTTGGTCATCTTGCCCATGAGGCATGGTTCGCATGTGTCAAATGATTCATAATCGAGAGACTCCAAAGGTCCATCAGCATGGAGCTTCTTCATGCGCTTGACACCAATGTGACCAAGGCGGCAGTGCCACAAGTATGTGGGACTATCATTATCAACTTTACATCTTTTGGTATTCACGCTATGAATATGTGTAACATTACGCTCGATATTCATTAAGAATAAACCATTGACCATAGGGGCATGACCATAAAACATATCTCTCATATAAATAGAACAACCATTATTCTCGGATTTAAATGAGTAGCCATCTCGTATCAAACGAGATCCAGATACAATGTTCATGCTCGTACTTGGTACCAAATAACAATTATTGAGGTTTATAACTAATCCCGTAGGTAAATGTAGAGGTAGCGTGCCGACGGCGATCACATCGACCTTGGAACCATTCCCGACGCGCATCGTCACCTCGTCCTTCGACAGTCTCCGCTTATTCCGCAGCTCCTGCTGTGAGTTACAAATATGAGCAACGGCACCGGTATCAAATACCTAGGAGTTACTACGAGTACTGGTAAGGTACATCAATTACATGTATATCAAATATACCTTTAGTGTTGCCGGCCTTCTTATCCGCTAAGTATTTGGGGACAGTTCCGCTTCCAGTGACCCTTCCCCTTGCAATAAAAGCACTCAGTCTCAGGCTTGGGTCCATTCCTTGACTTCTTCCCGGCAACTGGCTTACCGGGCGCGGCAACATCTTTGCCGTCCTTCTTGAAGTTCTTCTTACCCTTGCCCTTCTTGAACTTAGTGGTCTTATTGACCATCAACACTTGATGTTCTTTCTTGATCTCAACCTCTGCTGACTTCAGCATTGAAAATACTTCAGGAATGGTCTTCACCATCCCCTGCATATTGTAGTTCATCACAAAGCTCCTGTAGCTTGGTGGGAGCGACTGAAGGATTCTGTCAATGACCGCCTCATCCAGGAGGTTAATGTCCAGCTGGGACAGGCGATTGTGCAACCCAGACATTTTGAGTATATGCTCACTGACATAACTATTTTCCTCCATCTTACAACTATAGAACTTGTCGGAGACTTCATATCTCTCGACCCGGGCATGAGCTTGGAAAACTAGTTTCAGCTCCTCGAACATCTCATATGCTCCATGTTGCTCAAAATGCTTTTGGAGCCCCGGTTCTAAGCATGCCGCACTGAACGAGGGAGTAATCATCAGCATGTGTCTGCCAAACGTTCAAATCGTCTTGCAGTGCTGGGAGAGCAGGTGGGTCACCTAACGGTGCTTCAAGGACATATGCCTTCTTGGCAGCTATGAGGATGATTCTTAGGTTCCGGACCCAGTCCGTATAGTTGCCGCCATCATCTTTAAGCTTGGTTTTCTCTAGGAACGCGTTGAAGTTCACGTTGACATGAGCGTTGGCCATTTGATCTACAAGACATATTTTGCAAAGGTTTTAGACTAAGTTCATGATAATTAAGTTCATCTAATCAAATTATTTAATGAACTCCCACTCAGATTTGACATCCCCTTAGTCATCTAAGTGTTACACGATCCGAGTCGACTAGGCCGTGTCCGATCATCACGTGAGACGGACTAGTCATCGTCGGTGAACATTCTCATGTTGATCGTATCTTCCATACGACTCGTGTTCGACCTTTCTGTCTCCGTGTTCCGAGGCCATGTCTGTACATGCTAGGCTCGTCAAGTTAACCCTAAGTGTTTTGCATGTGTAAAACTGTCTTACACCCGTTGTATGTGAACGTAAGGATCTATCACACCCGATCATCACGTGGTGCTTCGAAACGACGAACTTTAGCAACGGTGCACAGTTAGGGGAGAACACTTCTTGAAATTGTTGTAAGGTATCATCTTATTTACTACCGTCGTTCTAAGTAAACAAGATGCATAAAACATAATAAACATCACATGCAATTATATAAAGTAGTGACATGATATGGCCAATATCATATAGCTCCTTTGATCTTCATCTTTGGGGCTCCATGATCATCTTGTCACCGGCATGACACCATGATCTCCATCATCATGATCTCCATCAGCGTGTCTTCATGAAGTTGTCACGCCAACGACTACTTCTACTTCTATGACTAACGCGTTTAGCAATAAAGTAAAGTAGTTTACATGGCGTTCTTCAATGACACGCAGGTCATACAAAATAAAGACAACTCCTATGGCTCCTGCCGGTTGTCATACTCATCAACATGCAAGTCATGATTCCTATTACAAGAACATGATCTCATACATCACAATATATCATTCATCATTCATCGCAACTTCTGGCATATCACATCACATGACAATTGCTGCAAAAACAAGTTAGACGTCCTCTAATTTTTGTTGCATCTTTTACGTGGCTGCAATTGGGTTCTAGCAAGAACGTTTTCTTACCTACGAATAACCACAACGTGATTTTGTCAACTTCTATTTACCCTTCATAAGGACCCTTTTCATCGAATCCGCTCCAACTAAAGTGGGAGAGACAGACACCCGCCAGCCACCTTATGCAACTAGTGCATGTTACTCGGTGGAACCGGTCTCACGTAAGTGTACGTGTAAGGTTGGTCCGGGCCGCTTCATCCCACAATACTGCTGAAGCAAGATAAGACTAGTAGCGGCAAGCAAGTTGACAAGATCTACGCCCACAACAAAATTGTGTTCTACTCGTGCAATAGAGAACTACGCATAGACCTAGCTCATGATGCCACTCTTGGGTAACGTTGCAGAAAATTAAAAATTTTCCTACGGTTTCACCAAGATCCATCTATGAGTTCATCTAAGCAACGAGTCAAGGGAGTGAGTTTGCATCTACATACCACTTGTAGATCGCGTACGGAAGCGTTAGATGGAGCGGTGATGATGGAGTTGTACTCGCCGTGATTCAGATCACCGGAGATCCTAGCGCCGAACGGACGGCACCTCCGCATTCAACACACGTACGGAGCATGTGACGTCTCCTCCTTCTTGATCCAGCAAGGGGGGAGGAGAGGTTGATGATGATGGCTCCAGCAGCAGCACAACGGCGTGGTGGTGGTGGAACAGCAGCACTCTGGCAGGGCTTCGCCAAGCAAGTGACGGAGGAGGAAGAGGTGTAGCAGGGGGAGGGGGCGCCAGGACTTCAGGGTCCGGCTGCTCCTCTCCCCCTCCCTTTATATAGGCCCCCAGGTGGGGCGCCGGCCCTAGGAGATTCAATCTCCCAAGGGGGCGGCTGCCAAGGGGGGAGGAGTGCCCCCCAAGGCATGTGGTGCGCCCCCCCACCCTAGGGTTTCAACCCTAGGCGCAGGGGGTGGGCCTAGGGGGGCGCACCAGCCCACTATGGGCTGGCTGCCCTCCCGCTTCAGCCCATGGGGCCCTCCGGGATGGGTGGCCCCACCCGGTGGACCCCCGGGACCCTTCCGGTGGTCCCGGTACAATACCGGGTGACCCCGAAACTTTCTCGATGGCGAAATACCACTTCCTATATATAATTCTTTACCTCCGGACCATTGTGAAACTCCTCGTGACGTCCAGGATCTCATCCGGGACTCCGAACAACATTCGGTATACTGCATACTCATATTCATACAACCCTAGCGTCACCGAACCTTAAGTGTGTAGACCCTACGGGTTCGGGAGACACGTAGACATGACCGAGATGGCTCTCGGGCAATAACCAACAGCGGGATCTGGATACCCATGTTGGCTCCCACATGCTCCTCGATGATCTCATCGGATGAACCATGATGTCGAGGATTCGAACAACCCCGTATACAATTCCCTTTGTCATTCGGTACGTTACATGCCCGAGACTCGATCGTCGGTATCCCAATACCTCGTTCAGTCTCGTTACCGGCAAGTCACTTTACTCGTACCGTAATGCATGATCCCGTGACCAAACACTTGGTCACTTTGAGCTCATTGTGATGATGCATTACCGAGTGGGCCCAGAGATACCTCTCCGTCATACGGAGTGACAAATCCCAGTCTCGATCCGTGTCAACCCAACAGACACTTTCGAAGATACCTGTAGTGCACCTTTATAGTCACCCAGTTACGTTGTGACGTTTGGTACACCCAAAGCACTCTTACGGTATCCGGGAATTACACGATCTCATGGTCTAAGGAAGAGATACTTGACATTGGAAAAGCTCTAGCAAAATGAACTACACGATCTTGTGCTATGCTTAGGATTGGGTCTCGTCCATCACATCATTCTCCTAATGATGTGATCCCGTTGTCAATGACATCTAATGTCCATAGTCAGGAAACCATGACTATCTGTTGACCAACGAGCTAGTCAACTAGAGGCTCACTAGGGACATGTTATGGTCTATGTATTTACACGTGTATTACGATTTCCGGATAATACAGTTATAGCATGAATAAAAGACAATTATCATGAACAAGGAAATATAATAATAACCCTTTTATTATTGCCTCTAGGGCATATTTCCAACAGAAAGAAATTTCACATCTACCTTCGACCTCCTCCAGCATCCACGGGCTACCGCAAAATGGAGGAAACGGACTTGTGTTGGAGCGCCTACGGTCAAAACGGGGTCCTGTTCATCCACCGTCTACTGCCTCGCTCCACTCTCCACGGGCTACTGTTCATCTACCTTCGACCTCCACCGGCCTCCACGGGCTACTGCTCATCCACGACTACTGTTCATCCAGCCTCCACCGGCTGCTGTTCATAGAGCCTCCACGGGGTCCTGTTCATCCACCCCCAACCGGCTGGGGTCTGGCAGCCTCCTCGGGGTCCTGTTCATCCAGCGGCAACGGCCTACTACCACGGGGTCCTGTTCATCCAACCCCCACCGGGAACTGTTCATCCACAGCCAACCAACCGGCTTGACTCACCACGTACCGACTCGTTCTACGTAATGCGCGCACGGTCGCAACGGTCACTGTTCATCGAGAGGCAACCCATCATCGGCTAGCTACGTCTCGCATGGGGGCTCAATCGAATTCAGTTAGCAGCAGCAGCGAAGGAACCGCTCGGGTTCAGTCAGCAGCGAATGAATCGCTCAGGTTCAGTTAACAGCCAAGGGATCGATTGCTCGGGTTCGGTATCGTGCGATCGCTCGGGTTCAGTTGGCCAACGCCTCGCACGTACGCGCGTACATGAGAGAAACGTGGAAACCTCCGTGCATCGCTCGACCCTCGCTTCTACCACAATTTTTTCTGTCATTGATTGCCCAAAGAATGTCATGCAGGTGCGTCTCTCGCCCGCCCAGGATGAAAAGCCCATTTTATGTCATGATTTTTTTCATAGAAGTAGGAGCCCATCACATCTAAGATGTTACTAGGTTTTGCCATAATTATAATCATAGAAGTGCCATAAGTATGACAGAAAAAATTTCGTTCGGCCCAAAATGTGATGGATGTGTCTTCTTTTGTAGTGATGCAGCGTGGCTCGAAGGCCATGTCAAATCATTGGGCGATCATCCAAACGGCCTACAACAAATGGCATGGGATCATCAAGGAGATTGCGGCTCGCCCAGAAAGCGGCGCCAACGTCGAGGGTCAGGTATGCACAGATGCCGGCTCTCGATTCTTTTCGCCCTGTATGTCACCGACACTTGTTCTTCGGCACAAATGGTTCAGATGTTCCCCATGTACCGCCATGACAGCAGCACCGACCAAGAGTTCAACTACCTCCATGTGTTCACCAGGATCGACAAGTGCAAGAAGTGGGCGGATGTCCGGCGCACCCTCTCCAAGGCCAAGGAGACGTACAAGCTGGGCGCGCCCACGCTGGGGGTGGCGGATTGGTGCCCTAACGGTAATAAATGAGCCAAGATGGAGAAGGATGCCACACCGGCTACCGAGCGGCTGCACGCGTGTATCGAGCAGTGCATCGCCGATGCCAAGAACCACGCCGCCCACAGGAAAGAGAAATTCAAGGCGCGGTGGTTGGCATTGATGACGAACAGCGCCACCAAGCTCGACCTACTCTGGACCAACATCGTGCCGAAGAAGAGGAACACCGACGTGGCATTCTTGATGGGGGCGACATGTCAACGATGGATGTGCAGGTCAGGGCATGGTACCTGGCGGAGTGCGGCCTCATCTTGAACCAGATGTCATCGAGGACCGCGCCAACTCCACGCCGACCGCAACGCCGCCAGCAAGCCCGAGTGATGATGCCTCCATGACGCCCAGCATAGAAGCCACACCGACTAAGGGAGTCCTGGATTAGGGGGTCCTCGGGTATCCGGTCTATTCGATATGGGCCAGACTGATGGGCCGTAAAGATAAAGCAGAAGACCACCCCCCGTGTCCGGGTAGGACTCCTATATGCGTGGACGGCAAGATTGGTGTCCGGTTATTCTATTTCCTTTCCTTGTAAACCGGCTCTATACAACCCTAGGCCCCTCCGGTATACATATAAACCAGAGGGTTTAGATGGTAGGCGATATTAGAATAATCATAGGCTAGACAGCTAGGGTTTAGCCATTACGATCTCGAGGCAGATCAACTCTTGTAACCCCTATACTCATCGAATACAATCAAGCAGGACGTAGGGTAAACATTGTATCCCATTGTCCCTTGTTACCATTGATCATCAGACGCACAGCTTGGTCCCCCCTACTCGAGATCTGCCGGTTTCGACACCGACATTGGTGCTTTCATTAAGAGCTATGTTGTGTTGTCCATGATGGCTCGCCTCGTCATCAACAACGACGCTGTTTCTAGGGAGGCCTTTCTCCCTGGTCAACTCTTTGTGTTCGGCAACTTTATGCTACGTACCAAATCGACTGGCCACCTTGAGTAGGTCTATACCTATGCCCCTTGTCATTAGATGAGGTTTGGAGGTTTGAGCTACGTTGCCGATATTCGAGGAGACCTGATCTTCGAGTGGTTCGCGGCCTCGGCCCTCGCTCCCCACCCATATGAAGGATGCCCGTCAGATCCACTATCAGATACCATCCAGGGGTTGACGCTCGTGCCTGCCTCAGCCTTAGATCTGGGGCGGACCACATCGTTTGAAGAAGGGAGGATGAACCCCGCCGGACTCTCTCCTATCACGGAGCTTCCAACTGGAAACCCAGATGCGAGCACGTCGTGTAACAGCCAAAATTTTCAATTTGGAATGTTATACATAGGTAATCATATGCATATCATATTTCAATTGCATTTTGGTTGATCCAAGAAATTCTAAGCAACTCAAGGACCCACAGAGAGAGTTGGGGATTTCGTTCTTTTCATATTTGAATGTTCTCAAATTTGAAAAGGGGATCATTTTGGTTTTAATCATTTTCTCTCTGAATATTTCCAATATTAAAATAAAATAGAGGGGGTAAAATGACTTCTCCAAAATAAAAGAAATATTGGAGGAAAATGTTAAAATCAAATAGTTATTTTACTTGGATTTTTATTGCTATTTTATTTGAATTAGAAAAATATGCATGTTTTCAAAATTGCATTTTTAGGCCAGAAAAATGTTCGCTTTGTTCTAAATACTTTATTTAGAGGGTGAAAATTGTTGTTGGAATTTTTATAATTTATTTATATTTTATTAGGATTTTTCTCGGCGAAATTATTTTAAAAAAAGCTCTCGTAGACCGCACTGGGCCAAGGGACCAGCCGGCCCACCAGCGCTGCCGCCTTCGCGCGAGTGTGCCCGGCTCACCAGCGCCGCTGCCCGGGGTTGCCCCCTCCCCCAAGTCAGACTCCCGCCACCCGCTATAAAAGCCACGCCGCCCCGCCGCCCTCTCCGCCAGCCACCATCGACCTGCACCCGACGTCACCGCCGCCTGTGCCGTATGTCGCCGCAAGTCGCCACCGCCGTCGCACTCGCCGCTGCAGCCGGAGCCCCGCCAGAGCCCCGCGACGCCACCCCACGCCGCCGATGCCGCCCCGCCCCTCCGGAATCGCGCCGGAGGTAGCCGCTGCCGCCGTTTCATTTTTTTCCGGTTTAGTCAAAAACCGTCGGGTTTTTTAAAAATCCTAGATCTGTATTTTTAAATAGATCAGTTCGGTTTTTTTCGGTTTAGTTGTTTAGCGGACGTTCGTCCGTTCATTTGGTTTGACGAACGTCATTCACCAATTAGGTTCTATTAACAAACGTTTTCGTTCGTTAGTATGTTCGTTTATTTTATTTTCCAGGGTTTCATCTGCGATTATTTCGATCGCGATTTCTGCCCTGATCTTCGATCTAGTATACCTTTTTGCTCGTTTATCCAAATTAGATGAAACTAGCGCCTCGAAGCCCTCTTTATGTTTAACCAACTTGAACATGATTTTGGTACTGTAAAATTTGACTCTAGTCCACATTAGTAAACGAATCGTGTTTCGTTCATTTCTTCAGTTTGGTTGCTCCGTTTGAGTTCATTCTTTTTGCAAAGCGTAGCTCTTTAGTTGCACTTTCTGTTTGGATCTTCGTATTTGAGTTTTACCCGTGCTTCTTGCTTGAGTGCTTATGTATGCTATTGTTTGTTTGCGATAGAATTTTCGGAGTGCGAAGCGTGCTACTACGAATCTCTAGGTTTTGCAGATCATCAGCAAGGCAAGTAACACTTTGATCATATCTTTTATTACCTAATTTTTATGCATTAGTTCATTTCCTCAAACACTGCATAATTAGGATGTGATTAACTTGTGGGTTTGGGAAGTTGATGATGAGGTAGAACCTATTGCCCTTTTATTATCAAACCTTTGGGAGTTACTTCTACGTGATGCTCAGGATTGCTATGCTATGCTCGTAGACGTGGATTGGTTGAGTGTATCCATGACAGATGGAGAGTTGTTAATTAATGGTTAACTTAAGGTGGCTACTTAAATACACATCTGGGTGGATTGGTTGCGAACACCTGGAGAATCCAGTGTTGTCCTAGAATATCCCGGAATACCCGTGTGATCATCCTACGGTTCGCCTCCCAGGCTCAAAGGGATCATAAGATTATTCATGCTAGAAACTTCCGTGTGCAGCCACAAGCTATTATGGGCTCGAGCATAGTTGAGTAGGTTACATGACCTCTTTCAGTGATGGGCTAGCTGATGTAGGGGAAATTAGGTGTAACTGTCCATCCAGAGTAAAGAGTTAATGTTTCTGAAAGACTGTGTTTTGGTCATCCGTTTCTCAAACACCATGCAGTGCGAGAAATCTAACGGAGGAGATTGAGTCTTGTGGGGAAAAGTGAGCAAACCTCTGCAGAGTGTATGAACTAATCATGGTCAGCCGTGTCCCAGGTTATGGACATCTTGAGTATCTGGTTCTTGGATTATCATGTTGATCTCATCACTCTAAATTAAATTGTTGGGTTAATTGATATTGCTTAATTGGGATTGAGTTGGAGGAACCTTCTCAATGTTTAACAACGACCATGATAGTTAAATAAAATTTATTCCTTTGTTGTAGGAAAAAATTGGCTTTATGCAAAACTTTAACCATAGAGCTTTCCACAAGCCATATATGCATGTAGTGATAGCATTTATTCTGTTCGTTGCTCTTTTGGGTTACACTGCCAGCATATTCTATGTGCTGACCCGTTTCGGGCTGCAACATATCATGCTGTAGACTTTTCAGACGATGAGTAATGTGCCATAGGTCGTTGTCGTTCACTCAGCTATGCCGTTGGAGTTGATGGACTCACTTTATCTTCCAAGCCTTCCGCTGTTACCTTATTTAGATGGCCTTAAGCCATATTATTGTAATAAGTTCTCTTTTGAGACATTTCGATGTAATAAGTGTGTGATTGAGACTCTGTTATAAATCCTCAAGTACTATGTGTGTCAGCATTATCGTTCCAGGGATGACACTGATGCACAGAGACTAGACAATTTGAGGTCTGGTCGCTACAAGATGGTATCAGAGCACATGCTGACTGTAGGACACAACCACTAAGTTAAACCATAGGTCACTCTTCTCTACTCATTTCTGACTCCTCTCCCTTTTCCACTCTATAGGATGGCGGACTCAAGGAACAAGTTTACACAATCGGATGAAGACACTCCTTTTGGATGACACATGAAGGAAGTTACTAGGTACCTAAACATCGGAATACCAAGCTTCACCGAGACCTACATCGCCACTTTACCAGAAGAAGAGCGTTGGAGGATTTGAGTTCAAATTCCAGGAAGGACATTCATTCCAATTACTGAGCCCATAGAGTTTTCCTTCGATGGACCAACCTGGAGTCTAGCAAAGAGCATGGCAGCCCACATCGCCATGGGATGCATTGGAGAAGTTTATCACAAGGATCTTAAGGACACTATCTACCAGAAATATGGGCTCCGAGATGAGCAATGGGATATGATCAGCATCAGGAGGGATAGGTCCATTGCAGCTTTCATCCAGGAGTTAAACCAGCACATTCATCACCAGGAAAACTAGATGTGCGCAAGAATGATAGATCTGAAGAAGGCAATGACCAGGATTATGGAGCTAGAAGAGGAACTCAAGTCTACATGCGACGGATATGAGGAGGAAATGATGATACTAGTGGAAAAGAATGACGACCTGACAAGGAAGCTAGGAGTATTCATGGGAGACCCCGCGCTAGGAGGAGATGACGACCATTCCAAGGACATTCGTTCAGAGGACTACATCATCATCGACGACACCGATTCTGACCCGACGATAGCGATGATGATTACGTTGATGAAGATGGAGCGGATATCATGGATTCTTCCAGCGATCAAAACTTCTAGTCGACCACCATATTAGTAGCAGTATTTCCCCATGTATATAGAATAGTCCAAGCACTTTTGTAACTATAGTTAGACCGATTGTAAGCCCTCGTTTGAATTGATTGGTGTGATATGATTGTGTTTGTCTCGTGTGCATATGGGTAGTGTTTTATTTTTAGACCTCATTCTATTCTATTTTCTCACCTTTTCTAAACCCATCAGATGCCTCCGAGACGTGACAATGGATTTGCTTTCCCACCGGAGCTCACTCAGTTGATCCAGCAGCAGAATACCTTGATGCAACTACTAGTTCAGAATCAGAACCAAGGCAACAACAACAACAACAACAACAACCCACCACCACCACCACTTGTTGATCACTTAGCCCGTTTCCTAAGGCTGAATCCGCTGGTGTCCTCTAGTAGCACCAAGCCGATTGGTGCAAATGATTGGATCCGCAAGATTGGAAAGGATCTCACCACTGCAGGATGCACAGATGCGAAGAGAGTGTGTTTCGCCGCACATCAGCTTGATGGACCCGCATCATCATGGTGGGAGAATTTCATAGCCACTTACCTCATTGAGACTTTTACATGGGACCAGTTTCAGCAGGCTTTCCGCACTGCCCATGTTTCAGCAGGAGCTATGAACATGAAGAAGCGCGAGTTCCGCAACTTGCTCCAGGGAGGACGCACAGTGGGCCAGTATGTGGATGAGTTTAGTAAGTTAGCATGTTATGCCCCTGATGACGTAGCTACAAATGCTGGGAAGCAGGAGAAGTTTCTGGAAGGACTGAATGATGAGGTGAGCATGCAGTTGATGGTGGCAACATTCAACAACTACCAGGAGTTGCTAGATAGAGTTCTCATGATTCAAGGGAAGCAATAGCAGATAGATAGCCGCAAGAGGAAGTATGGACAAGGGAAGTACTATTCAGGAGCTTAGTAGAGACCTCCTTTTACCCCGAACTTGGGAGGACACATTCACCATAACCATGGAGGACATAATTCCAATGGAGGAAGTTCGCATAATTATAGTGGCTCCAAGAATGGGACTGGGAATGGAGGAAGCAACAACCAGAACCGTTCCAATCCAGCAACACCCGCCAAGAAGGATCTAAGTCACATTACTTGTTTCAAGTGCGGGAAGAATGGACACTACGCCATCGAGTGTTCTGAAGCAAAGAATGGAAATGGCAATGGAAGCTCTGGGAAGAAGCCCAACCCTTTCAACAGGGGACAAGTGAACCACATTAGCGCGGAGGAGGTTGAAGAGCAGCCAGATGCAGTTATAGGTAAGATTTTGGTTAAGTCATTTACTTCAATCGTTCTTTTTGATACTGGTGCATCACATTCATACATATCAAGGTGGTTTGTGGACAAGTATAAGTTGCCCACCAAAGTTCTTAGGACACCTATGCTAGTAAGCTCGCCAGGAGCGGAGCATATGGCAAGTCAAGGATGTTTTCAGATGCCCCACAGGTAGGCATGTTTTCCCCTCGGATCTGATAATTCTGGAGTCGCAAGGATTGGATGTGATATTGGGTATGGACTGGTTATCGATATATGTAACGACCAAATCTTGAAGAATTTGAGTCTCTGTGCTTACCGTGCTAGTCCCTGGATCGAACTCGCTAGCACACACAGTATAGATGAATACCAGAATAGCAAGTGCATCATTTATTACATCGTATGATCCAGAATATATAAAATAAAACAATCTGCATAGCACTTGGCTAGCTTTATTCAATCAAACAGCGGAAAGTAGCAGAAAATAATGATGAGTCCCATCATAGCCCACTGGCGATGCTGAGAGCAGACTCGCGACCCTAACGGTACCTAACTCTTCTTCTGAAAATCCTGCAACATGAGAAGTTGCAGCCATATAGGTCAATAGTTTGAATGTATTGGCAAGTTACACAGGAGTAATAATATAGCAGACCTACATGTATGTGCATAGTACAACAAAGGAAGGCTTGAGGGTTTATTTTTGCATAAAGCTGATTTTATCCTAATAACTACCTAATAGTCAAATTTTTATTTAGTCCTTTTATTACTACAATTAAATACACAAGGTTGAGTTGGCAAAAAATCAACTCCAACCTACCCTTTATTAAGTTGCCCACAAATATTATTAAGTGTCACATCTGTCAAGATCATCCAACAACTGTAATGGCATATGCCCATTACCTTGATTACCATGATATGAAGTGCGTGGCTTCTGCTGTGGTCCTGAATTACCTGTTATTATTGTTGTACTTCCTCTTGAGATTCTCTATGGCCTGTTGCTTTCCCTCTAGAACAATAGCCTTATGAATCAAATCCTGGCAATTCCTAAAAGTGGCCACTGTCAACTGAAGGCTCAAGTCATCATTTAGGCCCTCCAAGAATTTCTCCTGCCTAGCTGCATCAGTGTTAACATCATTAGGAGCATAACATGCAAGATTATTAAATTCCTCCACATAAGCATTAACCGTGCGACCTCCCTGGCGCAAACTACGAAACTCCTTCTTTTTCAGACTCATAGCACCAACAGACACATGTGCGGCACAGAAAGCTGTCTGAAATTGCACCCAAGTGATAGTAGCAATGGGATAAGTGACCAAGAAGTTGTCCCACCAAGCTGCGACAGGACCCTCCAACAAATGTGAGGCAAACTTCACCCTCTCTGCATCTGTGCATCCAACAATATCCAGGTTCTTATTGACTGCACGGAGCCAATCATCAGCCACAATAGGTTCAGGGGAACTGGAGAACCTCTGAGGATTCAACCTCAAGAACCTAGTAAGCATATCCACAGGTGGCGGTGGCAGCGAATTGTTGTTGTTATTGTTCTTGTTTCCCATGTTCTGAGTAAGAAACTGGATCAACTGAGCTTATCCCTGAAGCAACTGCTGCATGTATGGCGGTACATCATTGCCATTATTTTCTCCTCCTGCAGGAGTGCCTCTAGTATCACGACTCGACGGCATCTAGTGGGCAAGCATAGATGAGTTATAGATATAATAGGGCCAAAAGATATGTATATATAAATATATTCTACCATATGCATAATATGATCAAGCCATCAAAACACAACAACGAATAACACCAACAAACCAACAACAAACAAGAAACAATATGATAATATTATATATATATAGTCGAATAATTTCGACAAGATATAATTTAACAAACAAACTAGCAATCAAGCAAACAATCTAGTATCTTCATACCACAAAAGTGGACACAATGAGATACGCTAACATGATAACGTTGCAATATAAAACAAGCATGAATGGTAGTCTCAGCACTAGTTCCCACTTAACTAGTCAACAGACTTGAGGGGCTTAACTAATAAACAGTAAGAAGTATAACTAGTTGACAAAATAATTTTCACGCCTATGGCTTTTTCTAATCCATTTTCCAGGGTCACGTTCTACAGTCAACACACTGCTCTGATACCATCTGTAACGACCAAATCTCGAAGGATTTGAGTCTCTGTGCTTACCGTGCTAGTCCCCAGATCGAACTCGCTAGCACACACAGTATAGATGAATACCAGAATAGCAAGTGCATCATTTATTACATCGTATGATCCAGAATATATAAAATAAAACAATCTGCATAGCACTTGGCTAGCTTTATTCAATCAAACAGCGGAAAGTAGCAGAAAATAACGATGAGTCCCATCATAGCCCACTGGCGATGCTGAGTGCAGACTTGCGACCCTAACGGTACCTTACTCTTCGTCTGAAAATCCTGCAACATGAGACGTTGCAGCCATATAGGTCAATACTTTGAATGTATTGGCAAGTTACACAGGAGTAATAATATAGCAGACCTACATGTATATGCATAGTACAACAAAGGAAGGCTTGAGGGTTTATTTTTGCATAAAGCTGATTTTATCCTAATAACTACCTAATAGTCAAATTTTTATTTAGTTCTTTTATTACTACAATTAAATACACAAGGTTGAGTTGGCAAAAAATCAACTCCAACCTACCCTTTATTAAGTTGCCCACAAATATTATTAAGTGTCACATATATCAAGATCATCCAACAATTGTAATGGCATAGTGGCTCAAGTTTACCCATAACCGGGGGCATGGCTAATCATGATTAGTTTTTAATACTCTGCAGAGTTTAGTACGCTTTACCCACTGGACCCAATCCGAAGATTGAGACGAAGTCTTTCAGAAGAGGTTCCCTTAACCACCTGACGGCCACATCCCACCTACATATGCTACATCTGTCGACACAATCTGGGCAAGGGTTCCAACAACTGATCAACTAAGCCAGAGCCCATATAGCCAGTGGCCACACATGGAAGCTACTAGTCACTAAGTCTGTCTGGTCTTTTTGAACCTGGGCGGCATTCCACTTAGCGTGCAATCTCATGGGCGCATGACCTTAGAAAAGGTGCAAGACCCCATGATGCCTTCCCTCAACACATAACAATACCACTTCCGCCCAGAGGTGAATTAAATCCTTAATTACTACTCAATTTAGTTATATACGTATAATCCTCAGATAAACTCAATGTATACATGAACCACTCCCGTCTACAAAGCATAGCAAACTACAACTACCATGATTTGCAATGACGGGAAGATAGCTCAACAACATATAGCAAAATAATATAGTATTCCTATACATGCATAAATTCATAGTGTGATATAACTACATGCATAGAAAACAATAGGTAAAGTATGATCAACATGTAACTTGCCTTGGTTCTGGTTCAGAAGGTCACACTCCTGACAATAGTTCGCGTCGCACTCCGGACAATCTACACGTTTCACACAATTCAACAAATCAATCACCGAAACACGAATAGAACCAAAATAAAAACCATCAGCAAGAAAATCAAGTTTAGAACTCAACAACAGAAGCTTAACAACACCTAAATTGCACTACGGTCACAACGCAGAAAGAGTCACTCGAATCCGATAAACGGTTTGAGAGTTATGGCCTCCGGAGGATTTATTTCAAATTCAAACGAATTAAAATTTGAAAAGTGCAAACATGTGCAAAGTCGGTATTGTGATAATGTGATGATTTCTATGAGTGCATAGGAGAAAGAATTACCTAAATTGGACTTATAGAATAGGAGTTATAGCTAATTGAAGTTTTGAGTGAAAAATTGAAAAAAAAACAAAAACAGCAACAGAAATCGCTTGGTCCTGTAGCGAACTCCTGTGCGTGTCCTGTAGCTAACTGCCATGTGGCGCTTGGCGACTGGTCGATGGTTGCTGTGCGCGTGTGCTCACTAGAACAGTGAACGGCGATGGCGGGTCGGGCGTCGGCGGCGGCGGTCCTCTGGTGGATCTCCGGCGAAGACGAAGGGACAATGGGCGATCTGGCTCGGCCTCGGTGTGCGTGCGCACGTGCGGCGCGCGGTGTCCACCTCGGTGGAGGGCACGAGCTGGGCGCGGGACCCGCTGTCAGCGGCTGGAGACAGGGGGTCGTTTGAGCGCGGGTCGGGTGCGAGCGTGCGGGCGTACCGCTTCGCTAGGTTCAGCGGGCTGCGGCTCTGTGCTGCTGCTGCACTGGCTGGCTGGCTGGGCCGCGGCGATGGGCCGGCTGGCTGGCCGGCTGGCTGGCCCTATTTTTTTATAAACAAAAACTACAGCAGCAGAACAAAATAAATAAAATAAAATACGCAATATAAATTCTAAATAAAATACCTAGACACATAGTCAAAAATCTATACTGCTAATACAAACTACAGGAACACTAGTTCCTCACCTAATGAAATTTTAGAAATTCATTTTGATGCAAAAGGCCACACAGAACAGTAACAAAACAGTCAAATAAAAATACTTTGGAGACTAATAAAAATACCAGGACATATCGAATGAACTGGAAATAATATTCTTGACATTATGAACATTTTTAAACATGGGAGAAGTCATGTTATCTCCACTCCAATAAATTGCCTTTAGTTGCATAATGAGAAGAATATTGCATAATAGCAAATAATGCATGGAAAATATGATATGCATATGTATGATCTAGTAACATCCTAATTTAGGAAAATTGGGATGTTACAAACCTACCCCCTTAAGATGAATCTCGCTCTCGAGATTTGGGCTGGCTAGCGAATAGGTGTGGGTGATCCTGCTTGAGATCTTCCTCTCGTTCCCAGGTAGCTTCCTCCTCTGTATGATGATCCCACTGAACCTTGCATAACTTGATTATCTTGGTGCAAGTAACTCTCTCTGCTGTCTCCAGAATCTTAATAGGCTTCTCCTCATATGTCAAATCACTCTCCAACTGAATTGCCTCAAGTGGCACTGTGTCCCTCAATGGAACATCCATCATCTCTGCATGACACTTCTTCAACTAAGATACATGAAACACATCATGAACTTATGAAAAAGATTCTGGAAACTCCAGCTGATAAGCCACCTCTCCTCTATGCTCCAAGATCGTGTAAGGCCCCACAAAATGTGGTGCTAACTTACCCTTAATTCCAAACCTCTTAATTCCACGAAGTGGCAAAACTCTAAGATAAGCACGGTCTCCTACCTCATATGTCACCTCCTTACGTTTTGCATCTGCATAACTCTTCTGTCTGGATTGTGCTATCTTCAGCCTGTCACGAATCAACTTGACCTTCTCCTCAGCATCTCTGATCAAGTCTGGCCCAAAGAACTGACGCTCTCCAACCTCATCCCACATTAACGGTGTCCTGCACTTTCAGCCATACAATACCTCAAATGGTGCCATCTTCAGACTAGCCTGATAACTGTTATTATATGAGAACTCTGCATAAGGTAAATTATCATCCCAACTAGACCCGTAGTCCAAAGCACAAGCTCTCAACATATCCTCCAAAATCTGATTTACCCTCTCTGTCTGCCCATCTGTCTGTGGATGGAAAGCTGTACTGAACTCCAGCCTGGTTCCCAAGGATTCATGCAACTGATGCCAAAATTTGGATGTGAACTGAGTACCTCTATCAGACACTACCTTCCTTGGAACTCCATGCAGACAAACAATTTTAGACATATAAATCTTTTCTATCTGAGCACTGGTATAAGTAGTCTTTACCGGGATGAAGTGAGAAACTTTAGTCAAACGATCAACAACCACCCAAATAGAATCATAACCTGACCGAGTCCTGGGTAGACCTGTAATGAAATCCATACCAATATCATCACACTTCCAATCAGGTATAGGCAATGGCTGTAACAAACCTGCTGGTCTCTGATGTTCTGCTTTAACTCTCTGGCACACGTCACATGTTGCAATATATCCAGCAATTTCCCTCTTCGGGCTAGGCCACCAAAATCTTTCCCTCAAATCCAAATACATCTTAGTATTACCTGGGTGAATAGAATAAGGTGAATCATGCGCCTCCTGAAGAATCTACTTCCTGATATCTGCATCTTGAGGTACACAAATACGCTTCTCAAACCATATGGCCCCATGTTCATCCTCATGGAAACCTTCTGCCTTACCTTTGACCATGTTCTCTTTTATCTCAGCAATCTCCTTATCACCCTTTTGAGCTTCTATAATCCTGTCAAGCAAAGTAGGCTTTACCTCAAGTGTTGCCAAATATCCCTTAGGAACCATCTCCAACCTGAGATTCCTGAATTGTTCACATACCTTGGGTGGCATATTATCAATATTAATTGCATTGGCATGGCTCCTACGACTCAATGCATCAGCAACAACATTAGCCTTACCAGGATGATACTGCACATTAAAATCATAATCCTTAATAAGCTCCAACCATCTCCTCTGCCTGAGGTTTAAATCCTTTTGAGTAAAAATATACTTCAAGCTGTTATGATCAGTAAATATGTCACAACGATTACCAATAAGGTAGGGCCTCCAAGTTTTCAATGCATGCACAACTGAGGCTAACTCCAAATCATGTGTAGGATAATTATGCTCATGGTTCTTAAGCTGACGTGAAGCTTATGAAACAACTTTACCTTCCTGCATCAAAACACTCCCAAGTCCTTGACGAGAAGCATCACAATATACCTGGAAGTCCTTATGTATATCCGATAGAGTTAAGACTGGGGCTGTAACCAAACGCTGCTTCAACTCCTGAAAACTGGCTTCACATTCATCGGTCCAAGCAAATTTCTTCTCTTTCTTCAACAATTCAGTCATAGGCTTTGCAATCTTGGAAAAGTTCTCAATAAACCTCCTGTAATAACCTGCAAGGCCCAAAAAGCTGCGAATGTCCCCAACTGACTTGGGTGTCTCCCACTCTGTAACTGTAGCAACCTTAGATGGATCAACTGCAACTCCGTTACCTGACATAACATGTCCAAGGAATGATACCTCATCCAGCCAAAACTCACATTTGCTGAATTTGGCATACAGTTGATGTTCCCTCAATTTCTCCAATACCAAACGCAGATGCACCTCATGCTCTTGCTTATTCTTAGAGAACACCAATATATCATCAATGAAAACAACCACAAATTTATCCAAGAACTCCATAAACACCTTGTTCATCATATTCATGAAGTATGCAGGAGCGTTAGTCAATCCAAATGACATAACAGTATATTCATACAACCCATACCTCGTGGTGAAAGCAGTCTTGGGAATATCTTGCTCACGAATCTTTAATTGATGATAACCAGAACAAAGATCTATCTTAGAAAATACAGTAGCTCCCTCCAACTGGTCAAACAGATCATTTATCATGGGCAAATGATACTTATTCTTCATGGTTACCTCATTCAGAGAACGATAATCAACACACATCCTCAAGGTTCCATCCTTCTTCACCACAAACAAAACTGGAGCTTCCCAAGGTGATGAACTTGGGCGAATAAATCCTTGTGCCTGCAACTCTCTTATCTGCTTCTTCAATTCCTCCAACTCTTGAGGAGGCATTCTATACGGTCTCTTTGCAATAGGTCCAGTGCCTGGTATTAAATCAATAAGAAACTCAATATCTCTATCTGGTGGCATACCTGGCAACTCCTCTGGAAACACATCTGGATAATCCCTCACAACTAGCACCTCTTCCAGGCTACCCCCCTTAAGAGAGTTCACCTACACCTGATTATGCTTATACTTCCACACATATTTGATCCTCTTCCCTCCTGGTGCATTGAGAGTAATAGATCGACTGACACAATCAATATGACATTTATATAACTGCAACCAATCTATACCCAAAATAATATCCAGACCTCGTGACTTCAATATAATCAAATCTGTAGGAAACTCATGCTTCCCAATAGACAAAGTCAACTAATGACAACCAACACCTGCTATCGTCTCAGCTCCTGGGGAACTCACTCTAATAGGCATGCTAAGTGTTTTGGTTGGCAATCGATGTTTATCAACAAATACCCTCGAAATGAATGAATGCGATGCACCAGTATAAAAAAGAACAACTGCAGGTACTGAATTAATCAAGAACTTACCAATCACTGCAACAGGTTCATTGTAAACCTCCTCCACATTAACATGATTTACATGACCCTTTTGGAAGGGATTTGTCTTGCTGGATCCTGAGTTCTTCGCCCCTGGGCAATGTGTGGCATAGTGCCCCATAGCCTTACACCTGAAGCACTACACCTGACTCAAATCCCTTGGCGCACGTGTAACCTGGTGGTTCTGATTATTGTTCCCTCCATTGCCATTGCCATTACCATTACCTCTGCCATTACCATTGTTACTCTTGTGCCCATTATGATGATGGTGGCCATTATGGTTGTGGCTATTCCCTCCATGATGATTATGATCATTTCCTCCAATATGATTATGTCCATTACCTCCATGATGATTATGCCCATTACCTTGATTACCATGATATGAAGTGCGTGGCTTCTGCTGTGGTCCTGAATTACCTGTTATTATTGTTGTACTTCCTCTTGAGATTCTCTATGGCCTGTTGCTTTCCCTCTAGAACAATAGCCTTATCAATCAAATCCTAGCAATTCCTAAAAGTGGCCACTATCAACTGAAGGCTCAAGTCATCATTTAGGCCCTCCTAGAATTTCTCCTGCCTAGCTGCATCAGTGTTAACATCATTAGGAGCATAACGTGCAAGATTATTAAATTCCTCCACATAAGCATTAACCGTGCGACCTCCCTGACGCAAACAACGAAACTCCTTTTTCAGACTCATAGCACCAGCTGACACATGTGCGGCACAGAAAGCTGTCTGAAATTGCACCCAAGTGATAGTAGCAATGGGATAAGTGACCAAGAAGTTGTCCCACCAAGCTGCGGCAGGACCCTCCAACAAATGTGAGGCAAACTTCACCCTCTCTGCATCTGTGCATCCAATAATATCCAGGTTCTTATTGACTGCACGGAGCCAATCATCAGCCACAATAGGTTCAGGGGAACTGGAGAACCTCTGAGGATTCAACCTCAAGAACCTAGTAAGCATATCCACAGGTGGCGGTGGCAGCGAATTGTTGTTGTTATTGTTCTTGTTTCCCATGTTCTGAGTAACAAACTGGATCAACTGAGCTTATCCCTGAAGCAACTGCTACATGTATGGCGGTACATCATTGCCATTATTTTCTCCTCCTGCAGGAGTGCGTCTAGTATCACGCCTCGACGGCATCTGGTGGGCAAGCATAGATGAGTTATAGATATAATAGGGCCAAAAGATATGTATATATAAATATATTCTACCATATGCATAATATGATCAAGCCATCAAAACACAACAACGAATAACACCAACAAACCAACAACAAACAAGAAACAATATGATAATATTATATATGTATATAGTCGAATAATTTCGACAAGATATAATTTAACAAACAAACTAGCAATCAAGCAAACAATCTAGTATCTTCATACCACAAAAGTGGACACAATGAGATACGCTAACATGATAACGTTGCAATATAAAACAAGCATGAATGGTGGTCTCAGCACTAGTTCCCACTTAACTAGTCAACAGACTTGAGGGGCTTAACTAATAAACAGTAAGAAGTATAACTAGTTGACAAAATAATTTTCACGCCTATGGCTTTTTCTAATCCATTTTCTACGGTCACGTTCTACAGTCAACACACTGCTCTGATACCATCTGTAACGACCAAATCTCGAAGGATTTGAGTCTCTGTGCTTACCGTGCTAGTCCCCGGATCGAACTTGCTAGCACACACAGTATAGATGAATACCAGAATAGCAAGTGCATCATTTATTACATCGTATGATCCAGAATATATAAAATAAAACAATCTGCATAGCACTTGGCTAGCTTTATTCAATCAAACAGCGGAAAGTAGCAGAAAATAACGATGAGTCCCATCATAGCCCACTGGCGATGCTGAGTGCAGACTTGCGACCCTAACGGTACCTTACTCTTTGTCTGAAAATCCTGCAACATGAGACGTTGCAGCCATATAGGTCAATACTTTGAATGTATTGGCAAGTTACACAGGAGTAATAATATAGCAGACCTACATGTATATGCATAGTACAACAAAGGAAGGCTTGAGGGTTTATTTTTGCATAAAGCTGATTTTATCCTAATAACTACCTAATAGTCAAATTTTTATTTAGTTCTTTTATTACTACAATTAAATACACAAGGTTGAGTTGGCAAAAAATCAACTCCAACCTACCCTTTATTAAGTTGCCCACAAATATTATTAAGTGTCACATCTATCAAGATCGTCCAACAATTGTAATGGCATAGTGGCTCAAGTTTACCCATAACCGGGGGCACGGCTAATCATGATTAGTTTTTAATACTCTGCAGAGTTTAGTACGCTTTACCCACTGGACCCAATCCGAAGATTGAGACGAAGTCTTTCAGAAGAGGTTCCCTTAACCACCTGACGGCCACATCCCACCTACATACGCTACATCTGTCGACACAGTCTGGGCAAGGGTTCCAACAACTGATCAACTAAGCCAGAGCCCATATAGCCAGTGGCCACACATGGAAGCTACTAGTCACTAAGTCTGTCTGGTTTTTTGAACCTGGGCGGCATTCCACTTAGGGTGCAATCTCATGGGCGCATGACCTTAGAAAAGGTGCAAGACCCCATGATGCCTTCCCTCAACACATAGCAATACCACTTCCGCCCAGAGGTGAATTAAATCCTTAATTACTACTCAATTTAGTTATATACGTATAATCCTCAGATAAACTCAATGTATACACGAACCACCCCCGTCTACAAAGCATAGCAAACTACAACTACCACGATTTGCAATGACTGGAAGATAGCTCAACAGCATATAACAAAATAATATAGTATTCCTATACATGCATAAATTCATAGTGTGATATAACTACATGCATAGAAAACAATAGGTAAAGGATGATCAACATGTAACTTCCCTTGGTTCTGGTTCAGAAGGTCACACTCCTGACAATAGTTCGCATCGCACTCCGGACAATCTATACGTTTCACATAATTCAACAAATCAATCACCGAAACACGAATAGAACCAAAATAAAAACCAACAGCAAGAAAACCAATTTTAGAACTAAACAACAGAAGCTTAACAACACCTAAATTGCACTACGGTCACAACGCAGAAAGAATCACTCGAATCCAATAAACGGTTTGAGAGTTATGGCCTCCGGAAGATTTACTTCAAATTCAAATGAATTCAAATTTGAAAAGTGCAAACATGTGCAAAGTCGGTACTGTGATAATGTGATGATTTTTGTGAGTGCATAGCAAAAAGAATTACCTAAATTGGACTTATAGAATAGGAGTTATAGCTAATTGAAGTTTTGAGTGAAAACTGAAAAACAAAACAAAAACAGCAACATAAATCGCCTGGTCCTGTAGAGAACTCCTGTGCGTGTCCTGTAGCTAACTGCCATGTGGCGCTTGGCGACTGGTCGACGGCTGCTCTGCGCGTGTGCTCACCAGAACAGAGGAACGGCGGTGGCGGGTCGGGCGTCGGCGGCGGCGGTCCTCCGGTGGGTCTCCGGCAAAGACGAAGGGGCAATGGGCGATCCGACTCGGCCTTGGCATGCGTGCGCGCGTGCGGCACGCGGTGTCCGGCTCGATGGAGGGGACGAGCAGGGCGCAGGACCCGCTGTCAGCGGTTGGAGGCGAGGGGTGGATCGGGTGCGAGCGAGCGGGCGTACCGCTTCGCTAGGTTTAGCGGGCTACGGCTGTGTGCTGCTGCTGTGCTGGCTGGCTGGCTGGGCCTCGGCGATGGGCCGGTTGGCTAGCCAGCTGGCTGGCCCTGTTTTTTTATAAACAAAAACTGCAGCAGCAGAACAAAATAAATAAAATAAAATACACAATATAAATTCTAAATAAAATACCTAGACACACAGTCAAAAATCTATACTATTTATACAAACTATAGGAACACTAGTTCCTCACCTAATGAAATTTTAGAAATTCATTTTGATGCAAAAGGCCACACAGAACAGCAACAAAACAGTCAAATAAAAATACTTTGGAGACTAATAAAAATACCAGGACATATCGAATGAACTGGAAATAATATTCTTGACATTATGAACATTTTTAAACAGGGGAGAAGTCATGTTATCTCCACTCCAATAAATTGCCTTTAGTTCCATAATAAAAAGAATATTGCAGAAGAGCAAATAATGCATGGAAAATATGATATGCATATGTATGATCTAATAACATCCTAATTTAGGAAAAATGGGATGTTACAATATATGGGGAAACATCGATTACGCCAGTAAATCAATTACGCTCACCACCCCGGAAGGAAGAAGGATCAAGTATGTATCCCGGCATGTGCCAAAGAGGACTGAAGTGAATTCCTTATCAGGAGTTGTACATGAGGAAGTACCAGTGGTGAAGGATTACCCCGACGTATTTCCGGAAGAGTTGCCAGGCATGCATGCCACCGGATAGAGACATTGAGTTTTTGATTGAGCTTTTGCCAGGCACCGGACCAATATCAAATAGACCGCATCGGATGCCTGCAAATGATTTGGAGGAAATTAAGAAGCAGATTAAGTAGTTATTGGATAAGGGTTACATTCGACCAAGTTCGTCACCTTGGGGAGCCCCAGTACTTCTAGTGGAGATGAAGGATGGATCATTAAGGATGGTTGTTGATTATCATGCGTTGAATGAAGTGACGTTCAAGAACAAGTACCCACTGCCGATGATCAATGATTTGTTTCACCAGTTGCAAGGAGCAAAAATATATTCCAAGATCGATCTGCGATCAGGATACCATCAGCTGAAGATTAGAGAGCAGGATATACCTAAGAAATCTTTTACCATAAGGTACGGGCTATATGAGTATATCGTTATGTCATTTGGTCTGACTAACACGCCTGCCTATTTCATGAACATGATGAACAAGGTGTTTATGGAGTTTTTGGATAGGTTCTTCACGGTGTTCATTGATGATATATTGGTCTACTCAAAGAATGAAGAGGAGCATAAGGAGCATTTGCGTTTGGTTCTTGGGAAGCTCAGGGAACATCAGTTATATGCCAAGTTCAGCAAGTGTGAATTTTGGTTGAAGGAAGTTGGATTTCTCGGACATGTTATATCCGGAGAAGGAATAGCATTAGACCCCACCAAAGCTGTTTCTGTGACTAAATGAGTAGCACCCACATCAGTTGGAGAGATTACGAGTTTTCTCGGACTCGTAGGATATTATCGGAGGTTCAATGAGAATTTCTCCAGAATTGCAAAGCCCGTGACAGAGTTGTTGAAGAAGGACACCAAGTTCAAATGGACTGAGGAGTGTGAAGCTAGTTTTCAGGAGTTGAAGAAATGTTTGGTTACAGCCCCAGTGTTGATTCTCCCAGACCAACGAAAGGTTTATCAAGTGTATTGCGACGCTCCTCGTCGAGAACTTGGAGCAGTGCTTATGCAGGAGGGAAGAGTTGTTTCATATGCCTCACGACAGCTTAAACCTCATGAGCAAAATTATGCTACACACGATTTGGTGTTAGCAGCCGTAGTGCATGCGTTGAAGACATGGAGACATTTCCTCATCGGAAACCACTGTGAGGTATACACGGATCACAACGGTTTGAAATATATCTTCACGCAGAAGGAGTTGAATCTCAGGCAAAGGAGATGGTTGGAGCTCATTAAGGATTATGATATGAAATTGCATTATCATCCCGGAAAGGCTAATGTAGTAGCCGATGCATTGAGTCGCAAAAGTTATGTCAATACGCTCATGACCGGAGGATTACCCAAGGAGTTAGCAGAGGATCTTCACGAGCTATGTTTGGAAATAGTTCCGAGAGGTTACGTAGCAGCATTGGCAATTCATTCCACTTTGATGGACAAGACCAGAGAAGCCCAGAAGACTGACAAGGAGATTGCCAAGATAAAGGAAAGGATGAGTAAAGGAAAGGCTAAAGGATTTCGTGAGGATGAGCATGATACCTTATGGTTTGAGGATCGCGTATATGTGCCTAATGACCCCGAGATCAGGAAGTTGATTCTGCAGGAGGCCCACGATTCGCCGTATTCGACTCACCCAGGAAACACCAAGATGTATCTGGAGTTGAAGGAAAGTTTTTGGTGGACAGGAATGAAGAAGGATATTGCTGAGTATGTAGCAGTATGTGATGTATGTCAAAGAGTTAGGCCAGAGCATCAGAAGCCAGTAGGATTGCTATAGCCATTGCAGATACCCGAATGGAAGTGCGACAAGCTTCGCATGGATTTTATCAGGGATTACCCAGGACTCATTCAGGCTATGACTCTATATGGGTTGTAGTCGGTCGATTGACGAAAGTAGCTCATTTCATCCCTGTGAAGACCACCTATACAAGTGCTAAGTTGGCAAAGATATACATGACCAGGGTCGTGTGTCTGCATGGAGTTCCTAGGACCATTGTATCAGATAGAGGAACCCAGTTTACCTCAAAGTTCTGGAAGCAGTTGCATGAGTCTTTGGGTACCAGGCTAGAGTTTAGTACAGCCTTTCATCCACAGACAGATGGACAAACTGAGAGAGTCAATCAGATTCTGGAGGACATGTTGAGGGCTTGTGTGCTAGACTATGGATCTAGTTGGGACGACAACTTGCCGTATGCAGAGTTCTCTTATAACAAGAGTTACCAAGCCAGTTTGAAGATGGCCCCTTTCGAAGCCTTGTACGGAAGGAGGTGCAGGACACTGTTATTGTGGGATGAAGTTGGAGACTGTCAGTTGTTTGGACCAGATTTGATTAAGGAGTCTGAAGAAAAGGTTAACCTGATTCGCGACAGACTCAAGCTAGCCCAGTCCAGGCAGAAGAGTTATGCAGATTCTAAATGCAAGGAGAAAGTTTACGAAGTTGGAGACAGAGTATACCTTCATGTGTCCCCACTTCGAGGAGTTAAGCGTTTTGGAGTTAAGGGAAAGCTAGCACCACGTTTTGTGGGACCATATCGAGTTTTGGAATGCATGGGAGAAGTAGCTTACAAGATGGAATAGCCAGAAGGATTGTCAGGAGTTCACGATGTGTTTCACGTTTCCCAGTTGAAGAAGTGCCACGCAGAGATGGCCGATATTCCTCTGAGAGATATAGTGCCACTGGAAGCGATTCAGCTGGATAGTGATTTGATCTACGAAGAGAAACAAGTGAAGATTCTCGAGTTTGCCAGCTGAGTCACACGCAACAAGGTTATCAAGTTTGGCAAAGTTCAGTGGAGCCACCATACCAAGGATGAAGCCACTTGGGAACGAGAGGAAGACCTACAGAAGGACCACCCACACCTGTTTTCTAGCCAACCCGAATCTCGAGGGCGAGATTCATCTTAAGGTGGGTAGGTTACATAGGTCATCATATGCATAGGTCATCATATGCATATCATATTTTAATTGCACTTTGGTTGATCCTAGAAATTCTAAACAACTAAAGGACCCACGGAGAGAGTTGGGATTTTGTTCTTTTCATATTTGATTTTTCTCAAATTTGAAAAGGGGATCATTTTGGTTTTAATCATTTTCTCTCTGAATATTTCCAATATTAAAATAAAAAGAGGGGATAAAATGACTTCTCCAAAATAAAAGAAATATTGGAGGAAAAATGTTAAAATCAAATAGTTATTTTATTTGAATTTTTATTGCTATTTTATTTGAATTAGAAAAATATGCATGTTTTCAAAATTGCATTTTTAGGCCAGAAAAATGTTCACTTTGTTCTAAATACTTTATTTAGACGGTGAAAATTGTTTTTGGCATTTTTTGAATTTTTTTATATTTTATTAGGATTTTTCTGTTTCGGCGAAATTATTTTTAAAAAAAGTTATCGCGGACCGCACTAGGCCAAGGGCCCAGCCGGCCCACCAGCGCCACCGCCTTCGCGCGAGCGTGCTCGAGCCGGACTCACGCTGGAGTCCGGGCTGTCACCGCCGCCGCCCGGGGTTGCCCCCTCCCCCAAGTCGGACTCCCCCCGACCCCATAAAAAAGTTGCGCCGCCCCGCCACCCTCTCCGCCAGCCACCACCGCCCGGGGTGGCCCAATCCTTTTTGTAGCAAAGGACAAGCCTGGACAAACTCTTATAATAGGAAAAGCGCTCCCGAGGACACATGGGAATATCGTCAAGCTAGTTTTCATCACGCCCATATGATTCGCGTTTGGTACTTTGATAATTTGATATGTGGGTGGATTGGTGCTTGGGTACTGCCCTTAATTGGACAAGCATCCCACTTATGATTAACCTCTATTGCAAGCATCCACAACTACAACAAAAGTATTAAGGTAAACCTAACCATAGGATGAAAGATATGGATCCATATCAGCCCCTTACGAAGCAACGCATAACCTAGGATTTAAGCTTCTGTCACTCTAGCAACCCATCTACTTATTACTTCCCAATTCCTTCCTCTAGGCCCAAATAATGGTGAAGTGTTATGTAGTCGACGTTCACGTAACACCACTAGAGGTTGGACAACATACATCTTATCAAAATATCAAACGAATACCAAATTCACATGACTACTAATAGCAAGACTTCTCCCTTGTCCTCAGGAACAAACATAACTACTCACAAAGCATATTCATGTTCATAATCAGAGGGGTAATATTGTGCATAAAGGATCTGAACATATGATCTTCCACCAAATAAACCAACTAGCATCAACTACAAGGAGTAATCAACACTACTAGCAACCTATTAGCACCAATCCCAGACTTGGAGACAAGAATTGGATACAAGAGATGAACTAGGGTTTGGAGATGAGATGGTGCTGGTGAAGATGTTGATGGAGATTGCCCTCTCCCGATGAGGGGAGCGTTGGTGATGACATGGTGATGATTTCCCCCTCCTAGAGGGAAGTGTCCCCAGCAGAACAGCTCTGCCGGAGCCCTAGATTGGTTCCGCCAAGGTTCCGCCTCATGGTGGCGGAGTCTTGTCCCGAAAGGTTCTCTGCTATTTTTTTCTCATCGAAAGACTTCATATGGGAGAAGATGGGCGTCGGAGAGCCACCAGGGGGCCCACGAGGTAGGGGGTGCCCCCACCCTCGTGAGCAGGGTGTGGCCCCCCTGGCCTTCATCTTTAGTGATGATTTTTCTTTATTTATTTTAAGGTGTTCCGTGGAGTTTCAGGACTTTTGGAGTTGCACAGAATAGTCCTTCAATATTTGCTCCTTTTCCAGCCCAGAATTCCAGCTGCCGGTGAGGGAGTCCCGGACTAGGGGGTGTTCGGATAGCCGAACTATCATCTTCGGCCGGACTCCTAGACTATGAAGATACAAGATTGAAGACTTCATCCCGTGTCCGGATGGGACTTTCCTTGGCGTGGAAGGCAAGGTTGGCGATACGAATATGTAGATCTACTACCATTGTAACCGACTCTGTGTAACCCTAACCCTCTTCGGTGCCTATATAAACCGGAGGGTTTTAGTCCATAGGAAAAACAACAATCATACCATAGGCTAGCTTCTAGGGTTTAGCCTCTTTGATCTTGTGGTAGATCTACTCTTGTACTACCCATATCATCAATATCAATCAAGCAGGAGTAGGGTTTTACCTCCATCGAGAGGGCCCGGACCTGGGTAAAAACATCGTGTCCCTTGTCTCCTGTTACCATCCGCCTAGACGCACAGTTCAGGACCCCCTACCCGAGATCCGCCGGTTTTGACACCGACATTGGTGCTTTCATTGAGAGTTCCTCTGTGTCGTCATCTTCAGGCCCGATGGCTCCTTCGATCACCAACAACGATGCGGTCCAGGGTGAGACTTTTCTCCCCGAACAGATCTTTGTATTCGGCGGCTTTGCACTGCGGGCCAATTCGCTTTGCCATCTGGAGCAAATTGAAAGCTACGCCCCTGGCCATCAGGTCAGATTTGGAAGTTTGAACTATACAGCTGACGTCCGCGGAGACTTGATCTTCGACGAGTTCGAGCCACGGCCAAGCGCGCCGCATTTTCATGATGGGCATGATCTAGCTCTGCTGCCGGACAGTGCCCTGGAGGCCGCACAAGTATCCGCTCCGACCCTTAGCTCGGAGCCGACTGCGCCGATTGAGGATGGGTGGCTGGACACCTCCTCGGGGGCTGCTATCTCTACGGTGATTGAGCCAAACACCAACCCTGTCCTTTGCGAAGCTCGTGACTCCAAGGTGCCAGACTCCTCTCCAGACTCCGAACCTTCTGCGCCCCTCCCAATCGAATCTGATTGGGCGTCGATCATGGAGTTCACGGCTGCGGACATCTTTCTGCACTCGCCCTTTGGCGACATCCTGAATTCGCTAAAGTTTCTCTCTTTATCAGGAGAGCCCTGGCCGGATTATGGTCGGGACGGTTGGGATGCGGACGACGAAGAAATTCGAAGCCCACCCACCACCCACTTCGTAGCCACTGTTGAAAGTTTAAACGACATGCTCGACTTTGATTCTGAAGACATCGACGGTATGGACGATGATGCAGAAGACAAACATGAACCAGCACCCATAGGGCACTGGACAGCCACCTCATCTCACGATGTATACATGGTGGACACACCTAAAGGAAGCGACAACGAGGAACAACGGGACGCCACGAGGGATCATTTCCTCGAAAAGTAGTCAAAACGGCGACGTAAGCACCGCTCAAAATCCCGCCTCGACACAGAACGCAGCCATACAGACCCAACCATAGAGCAGGGCGAACCGGTGGACGACGGACATGCTATTAAGAAACCGTCCGAACAGGACAATCCGGATAAACAACCCGTCCCCGGTGAAGATAACAGTCCGGACGATCTCACGCCGGACAAGTTACCGGAGCAGAAGAACCTCCACAAAAGGCTCGTCGCCACTACACGTAGCCTGAAGAAGCAGAAGCGGAAGCTCAAAACAACGGAAGATGCGCTCAGAATCAGATGGAGCAAAGTACTCAACACCGCAGACAAATACGGCGACAGTCACCGAACAAAGAGCTACCCGAAGCGAAAACTACTGCCAGAATTTGATGATGAGGCTGTAGAGCCACCACAATCAAAGAACAAGGAGACCACCCGGTCGGATAGACGACCCCATGGCAAACATAGAGCGGCAAACGGCGCCGCACACAAGCCGGCACGCAATCCGCACATGGATTTGCATCAAAAATATGGCCCAGTTAGATCCATCTACGGGCCAAGAAAGCAAGCTCTAGTAAGCAATGCAACACATCAAGTATCCGAATATTACGGTACACCTAAATATAGGGGTGCCGCACATCCCCTATGTTTCACCGATGAGGTTCTGGATCATGAATTTCCAGCGGGATTCAAGCCCGTAAACATAGAGGCATATGACAGAACAACAGACCCTGGAGTCTGGATTGAGGATTACATCCTCCACATACACATGGCTAGAGGAGATGACTTCCACGCCATAAAATACTTACCCCTCAAGCTCAAAGGGCCAGCCCGACATTGGCTCAAAAGCCTCCCCGAAAACACCATTGGAAGTTGGGAAGAGCTCGAGGATACTTTTCGGGCAAATTTTCAATGGACCTATGTCCGACCTCCAGATGCAGACGATTTAAGTCACATAACTCAACAACCTGGAGAGTCAGCCCGAAAATTCTGGAACAGATTCCTTACTAAAAAGAACCAAATAGTCGACTGTTCGGACGCCGAAGCCTTAGCAGCTTTCAAACACAACGTCCGAGACGAATGGCTCGCCAGACACCTCGGCCAAGAAAAGCCAAGAACAATGACCGCATTAACAAGCCTCATGACCCGCTTTTGCGCGGGAGAGGATAGCTAGCTGGCAAGATGCAGTACCAGCGACCCAAGTACATCCGAAGTCAGGGATGGAAGCGGAAAACCGCGACGCAGCAAGGACCAGCGCCGGACCAAGGGCAACAGCCCGAAGAGCACGACAGTCAACGCCAGATTCAAAAGCTCACGACAGAATCATAAATAACTGCCCCCTAAGGATAACAGGGATGAGCTATCTAACTTAAACAAAATCTTGGACAAGGTATGCCAAATCCACAGTACTCCCGGGAAGCCTGCAAATCATACCCACAGAGATTGTTGGGTCTTCAAGCAGTCCGGCAAACTCAACGCTGAACACAAGGGGCTCGACACACCAAGCGAGGATGATGACGAACCCCACAAGCAGAGCACCGGAAAACAAAAGAATTTCCCACAAGAAGTCAAAACAGTAAACTCACTTTATGCGACAAAAGGGAAAAACAAAACGGCGCCCATAGAGATACGCGCCATACAGCCTATCCCAGAGGACTCCCGCCACTGGTTGTCAAAACCAATTACCTTCGACCATCAGGATTACTCTAGAAGTATCCGGAATGCAGGATGGCCTACCTTGATATTAGATCCGATAATCGACGGACTCCAATTTACACAAGTCCTAATGGACGGCGGCAGTGATCTAAACCTGCTATATCAGGACACAATCCGCAAAATGGGGATAGATCCAACCAAAATTCGCCATAGCAACACCTCCTTTCAAGGGGTAATGCCAGGCCGATATGCCCATTGTACGGGCTCTCTACGGCTAGAAGTTGTGTTCGGCTCACCCGACAACTTCCGCCGTGAAAAGCTAACCTTCCACCTCGCCCCATTTACTAGTAGCTATCAAGCACTATTGGGGCGCGAAGCTTTCGCCCACTTTAACACAATATCGCATTATGCATCCCTCACACTTAAAATGTCCGGTCCACGAGGCATCATCTCCTTAAAGGGAAATATCTAGTGTTCCTCGAGCGCGGAAGATTGTGTGACAGCCTTGACAGCCACACACTAAACCGGCTTCACTAATTCAAGCACCCAAACAGGTCGTTCAGACCCCGGACACGGCTAGACGAGTCCGGCGTAAACATACAGGGGCTTACCAGCCGCACACCCTCGCACTAGGGGCTCCGCGCATATACAACAAGAGACAATAAAGCTCAATTTTATTTTTTGAAACATACTTTGTTTATTTAATATAACATACATTTTCGCACGATATTTTTCAACTAAGTTCCTCTCTTTTACAGATGAACACCGTGCGACACCCGTCCAGGATACGGCACAACGGAGACACAGGCGCAGACATGCAGCAGGGACCCGTTGCAAGGATTCTTTTCAGATTAAGACCCTGCGTAAACCTTTTTTACTGTCTCTTGTTGATACACATCCCCTGGTTTCTAACCAAGGAGGAGGCTGGCGTTTTGGCATTGGCCACGTCAGAATTTTGCGCGTACCTGGACACCAGGGGCTTATTACCAAGGGCGTTGTTTGGCCCGTTTTCATAAAGACCGAATACCTTAGGGAGTGTTCGGCGTCTCGAGTTAGGCCTTATATGCATCAGCTCCGAATCATGTCTTTGGTCAAATGTTGGCTTTGCCCGGCTCCTGTGTTTTGCTACCTTACATTCCGCTCTATCGGCTAACGCGGCACCAGTAGAACTACTGCGATTGTGCCCCGGTTCGGCCAGGCGAGCACCTCAGTAGAGAAAGCCGAAAACTGACTGTCATGATATAGCGTGAGACTGGTCAACCACTCGATGACCCGCCGGAATCTATAGGATTCCTCCGCATTGACAAAGGGCCGTTTCCCGGTCAGGCACATACACGCCCCGAATTCGGGTGAGCGCAGTGCCCCTAGGGGCTATATAGTAGCCCCATTGTCAAACTCCTATGGCTAAGTGAAAGTGATAAAGCATTATAGTCCGGTTGCCTAGTTTGCTACGCTACCACCTCCTTTATAGGACCAAGATGTTGGATCAAGTGTGAAAATGCGCCTTTTGCAAACACCCCCGCATTATATGCATGGGGGCTGAAGCCGAAGACTGCCATCTTTCAGGTTATATACGCATATACATTAACGGCCGCACATGAGGTATTTTAATTCTTGAAAGCACAAGTATAAAAAGCTTCTATATTTCATCGAAACATTGTTTCACAATAATACATGTTATTCGAACATAATATCCTTCGAGCACTGCGTCTCTATTAAACGAGCGCCCGGCAGAACTTCCTGAAAATAGTGTTCGACAGGTACTCGGCTTCCGTCCGAATGTTGGGTTGCAACATCGGTGGCCTTCATCTTCGCCCAGTATGTCCTGACACGGGCAAGAGCCATCCGCGCACCCTCTATGCATGCTGACCTCCTCATTGCATTGATATGCGGCACCGCACCAAGGAACTGTTGCACCAAGCCGAAATAACTCTTTGGCTCAGGCCTCTTCGGCCACAAAAGACTCACGACATCCTTCATGGCAAGTCCGAATAACCTATTCAGCTCCGCCCATTCGGCCAAGCGATCGGTTAATGGAAGTGGGCGCTCTGGATTATGGAACTGCGACCAAAAAACCTTTCCCGTTTCGTGATCCTCTTGATCTCGGAAGTGTTCCGCCGCATCCGCCGCACTTGCCGCCAAGTCCAGATAAGCATCTTCCGCACTCCACAACCGGTCCAACTGAGCATAATTAGGGTCCAGGAATTTCCTCCGTAGCAGAAAGGGCTTTCCAGCCGCGATATTTCCGGCCTGACGCAGCTCCTCCTTCATAGCTCATTGCAGAGCGAGCATCTTTGGCCTCGGCAATGGCCTTCTTCAGGTCCTCTCGTACCGCCCGATCTTCTTTTTCAAGAAGCTTGCAGCGTTCGGCAGCATTCTTCAACTCCACGGCCATCTCGTCCATCTCCTTCTTGCTTCGGAAGTGAGCAGCCTCTTCGGCTTTTAGCTCTTCGGCCACCTTTAAGGCAGCCGCGTCACTCTTTCTGGCCTGCTCCTTGGCTTGGGTGAGCTCCGCCCGCACGTTTTCCATGGCAGCGGCACCATCTGCGTCAAGCATACTGGTTGTAAGGCACGGGCGTCAAGCTCCCTTACCAGGTGTCCGCGGGGAAATTACATACCTTTTGACTCATCAAGTCGCCTATTGCCAAGCGCGATGTCGACATCCGCCACGTCAAATTGCCGCTTTAATTCGGCAAAACCATCAGTCCGGCTGATAGAGGCGAGGGTGTCCCGATCTTTCGATGAGATGATAACTATCGATTTGGTGGAGACGACTTTGATGATCCGACTACAAACGTGCACGACGTTGCGCCTTAGCAATCGCTAAACCAATCTCCTGAGGTTACTGACGATGCCGGAAGCACGGTCAGCCTGACCACGAAGGTCTATTCCTGCAAGCAATCGAAGAACGAGCAAGAATATGATAAAGCAATCTGAATATATTGCGAGTATATATGAAGTATTGATAATGGTGGGGATCCGTAAGCGGTCTTGGTCTGGTCGTTGGACACAAACGAAGTACACGAAGTTGCAATGGCTAACTTTTAACTAAACAAATCCCCAGCGAAAAGCTACTAGATGGATCTACTTATATAGGATCAAGGGGTGGCGGCCTAGGAGGTGGGAGGACATCCCAAGGCAGCCTAAAACTAACCCTAGGTCGTACAAGGCCAATGGGCCCAAGTGGAGGTGATGCAACACCTTTGGACTTGTTGTTTGACTCGGATTCTGCTGCAGCGTCTGATTGTTTTGTCTATATCTCAATGCTCCGGATGAATTTGAAGGTGAATCCAATTGGGCTAGAAAGAGCACAAAATCTAGAATCCAAGAAAAAAAGAATCACCCAATTCGGAGTCCGTATGAAAACGTTGTTGGCGTTTTGAGTCAGGTATGTCTGTGCAGTCCGAATCTGAATCCAGAACGTGAGAGACTTGGACTCTATCTTCTCTTGGCCCAAAAGTGACGTGAGAGGACTTTTTGAACACAACCTAAACTTCTCCTTTTCCCTTGTCTTCATATGTGGATTGTACAAATGTCCCATACACCTGCAATTAGACAAAACACAAAAGTGTGTGAAGTATTTTTGTTCTGGATAACATAAATAGATTATTGAATAGTTTGCATTAGAAATCACCTGACAGATATGCATGTATGCAATATTTTTGGTCATATCTAAGGTAGTCATGTCCTCATCATCCTCCCCTTTTTGAAAACAAAGCCGTCCTCGGCATTGCTTAATCTGAAATGTGGCTAACAAAAGAGACAAGGTGTACATGTTGTATATGTATATGTCATCCATTTTAACTTCCCTTGATTTTTGCACATATGTCACATGTATACATGAGTAACTTTCATTGTTCATAAAATCTAAAGCCAAAAAATTATCACAAGAAGTAGAAGGCATGAAAATATTGGAACTCAGTTTGCACATATAAGTGAAGCTCTTATTCTCTTCAAAAGATTGGCAATGTTCATCATTAAACCATCCTAACTTCGATGAATAAACCTTACTTGCATCAAATTTACATGCTACAACATGCTTAAATAAGCAAACATGCAATAAGTCATTGGACACAGAGTCATCATCAAGATTAGAGGTCATATCAAAATGATTAAACATTGGTTCTTTTGCGTCAACAGTTAATTCAATGGGTGCACTCAAAATTGTTGATATTTCAGTTGTTTGATCACATGACGCATTCATGACAGTAAAAAGAGTCTCTAAAATAGGTGGTGTGCTCACATCAATAGGTAACTCAACACATGATGCATTCAAGTTAACTAGGCATGCTTCATTCTCATGTGAAGTTATATCATCAAGACCTTTACTGTTACCTCGCAGAGATGTAGCTGATGTAGGTACGGACGTTGACAATGTACCATAATCTTGAGATGATATCGCGCTCACAATCCGAGGTGGGGCTGCTCTAGTAGGTGCAATAGTGGAGTAACCAACCGGCGGTGGTGATCATGAACTGGAATAGTAGTTGTTGTAGTCAGCCAATGCATCCTCCTGTATTTGTCTCTCAAAGGTACAAGCACGGACATACATACCAGTAATGCAACGAGGAATATACTGAAATCTTGCCTGAATATCATGGTTCAAACCACCAAAAAATCTATTCATTGTATCATCCTCAGATTCTTATATGTCACAATGATGCATATAAGATTTGAACTCTTGGTAGTAAGCATGAACAGTGTTACTGCCTTGTTTTAATTGCTCCAATTTGCGACGCAATTCACGACGATAGTAAGGAGGAAAAATTGTTGTCTCATTACAGCTTTCAAAGCTTTTCAAGTTGTGGGTAGGTTATCAATGTTTTTCTTACAATGTACACTCCACCAAACAGAAGCAAAACCAGTCAATGCTCTAATGGTAGCTCATACTCTCTCAAGTTCAGAAAAATCATGGTGACTAAAAACTTGTTCTACTTCAAGCTCCCAAGCTAGATAAATAGCAGGATTAAATCTACCCTCAAATGATGGTAAAGAGATAACCTGACCATATGCTTGTGTGTGTTGTCCCAACTCTCGTGATGATGAAGATGTGTCCGTTATCCAAGAACTTCTATCTCTGAAACCTGTCATGATTAGTAGAAACAAGAACCAAAATTCGAGAATAATGTTCCTATGAACTACTAGGATGTGGTTGTAAAGTGCTCACAGTAAAGCAAATATCAATATCTTACAAGTTCTTACCATGCGGCAGGTGGTGACAGGCAACCAGCGGTGTCAAATAACTCCGAAGATTGTGTAAAACGATTGCCAGTGGAACGTATGTATACACGGTGTAGAAATATGTGGAGCTGGGTTGGCTATATATGGTAGCAAAAGATTAGCAATAATCAATTCAGAGATGCAATGTTGAATAAACACTCAACAACGGTACTGTGCTGGTCCTAGGCTAGACCAAACTAGAGACGCGAGCCTAGAACACTAATGAGGTCACTTCGTAGCACAACTAGCATCAATAAAGGATATGAAGTAGCTCTGGACAGCAAGATATAAGTGAAGATCACAATAGCAGTAGACCTATTTAGAAGCTGATGTTGAGGTGCCAAATACTGAACTAGCTTCTGCAACTATTTAGATGCGGCTCATCGCTAGCTTTCATTTGAGTACTCGCGGAGCCAAAACAGACTTCATATGAAGAAGTTATGCCTGTTTTACTGAACAGTGCACAAAACAGATTCCAATCCGAATTCAACTACGAGATTGAGTCTAGATAGATCCGAATTTTGTTTTTTTTTCTCGTCTCTTTTTTTTCTCACACTTTTTTTTCTTTTCCTTTCTTTTTTTTTTCTCTGACTTTTTTTTACTTTTTTTTCTCTCTTTTTTTTCTCTATCTTTTTTTTCTCTCTCCCTCTTTCCAAAACAAACTAGATAAGATGTAGAGTGGATCAAGCGAAGATGGGAACGATCTCAACTATGATTATGACAATGAACGGTGGGTAGCACGTGGAGGAAATTGATGGATGGGTGGTGGACAGCGGAAGGGATAATGATGCAGCGGCGACGTGACTAATGTGAACAGAACTCGAAACTCTAAACGACCTAGACAATAAGACCAGCAACTCGACACGACGATGCAACCGATAATTCAACTATGCAAGCAATGAAAAGAAAATTGCAAAGGCTCAGACTGGCTTGGACAAAGGATGAATAGATCTAACTCTTTTTTGTGGATTTTTCTTGGACAATAGGTAAGAAAATAAATCTAATCTAGGAAAACTGGAAATTCTCACCGAGCAACCTGAAAACTGATACCACTTGATAGAGGCGAGGGTGTCACGATCTTTTGATGAGATGGTAACTATCGATTTGGTGGAGACGACTTTGACGATCCGACTACAAACGTGCACGACGTTGCGCCTTAGCAATCGCTAAACCAATCTCCTGAGGTTACTGACGATGCCGGAAGCACGGTCAGCCTGACCACGAAGGTCTATTCCTACAAGCAATCGAAGAACGAGCAAGAATATGATAAAGAAATTTGAATATTGCAAATATATATGAGGTATTGATAATGGTGGGGATCCGGAAGCGGTCTTGGTCTGGTCGTTGGACACAAACGAAGTACACGAAGTTGCAATGGCTAACTTTTAACTAAACAAATCCCCAGGAAAAAGCTACTAGATGGATATACTTATATAGGAGCAAGGGATGGCGGCCAAGGAGGTGGGAGGACGTCCCAAGGCAGCCTAAAACTAACCGTAGGTCGTACAAGGCTCATGGGACCAAGTGGAGGTGATGCAACATCTTTGGGCTTGTAGTTTGACTCGGATTCTGCTGCAACGTCAGATTGTTTCGTCCGTAACTCAATGCTCCGGACGAATTTGAAGGTGAATCCAATTGGGTTGGAAAGAGCACGAAACCTAGCAATCGCTAAACCAACTTCGAGAGGTTATTGACCACGCCGGAGCACAATCAACCTGACCACGAAGGTCTATTCCTGCAAACAATCGAAGAACAAGCAAGAATATGATAAAAGCAATCTGAATATATTGCGAGTATATATGAAGTATTGATAAAGGTGGGGATCCGTAAGTGGTCTTGGTCTGGTCGTTGGACACAAACGAAGTACACGAAGTTGCAATGGCTAACTTTTAACTAAACAAATCCCCAGCGAAAAGCTACTAGATGGATCTACTTATATAGGATCAAGGGGTGGCGGCCTAGGAGGTGGGAGGACATCCCAAGGCAGCCTAAAACTAACCCTAGGTCGTACAAGGCCAATGGGCCCAAGTGGAGGTGATGCAACACCTTTGGACTTGTTGTTTGACTCGGATTCTGCTGCAGCGTCTGATTATTTCGTCTATATCTCAACGCTCCGGATGAATTTGAAGGTGAATCCAATTGGGCTAGAAAGAGCACAAAATCTAGAATCCAAGAAAAAAGAATCACCCAATTCGGAGTCCATATGAAAAAGTTGTTGGCGTTTTGAGTCAGGTATGTCTGTGCAGTCCGAATCTGAATCCAGAACGTGAGAGACTTGGACTCTATCTTCTCTTGGCCCAAAAGTGACGTGAGAGGACTTTTTGAACACAACCTAAACTTCTCCTTTTCCCTTGTCTTCATATGTTGATTGTACAAATGTCCCATACACCTGCAATTAGACAAAACACAAAAGTGTGTGAAGTATTTTTGTTCTGGATAACATAAATAGATTATTGAATAGTTTGCATTAGAAATCACCTGACAAATATGCATGTATGCAATATTTTTGGTCGTATCCAAGGTAGTCATGTCCTCATCACCGGCCAGCCACCGGACCCTTCGCCACCTGCATAGGAAGGGCGACACATTATACCTGGGATTATGATGCTCGGCGCGCTGTCATTTTTGACAACACACCGAGCCTCAGGGGCTACTATCTACACAGGGCGCATTTTATATGCGAAACTGTCAGAAGGTACATCATTTTGCGTATCTCAAAACCTGTCAGTAAACTTCTGACGGCTTCATGCAATCCGCTCTCAGCGGATGAAATCCTTTCAATCACCATACACATTAACGCACTGTGATCTTCTGAGATAAACGCTCGCCCGAGCAGATCCTTCAGCTCCTCCGACCGCACACCATATGGTGCCGGACTCGTCCGATGGCCTTTTTCGAAGGCCGGACGCGGAGGGCTTTGAGGGGACATACGACTACCTTCCGGCCCTGCCGGATTTAGAAAAACCCTCCATGACGACACCTCAGGGTCGCCCGCCTCGTAAGACGGTATGGCAGGGGAGGCGTTTCGCTCTCTATCATCTCCGTACGAAGATCCCCTGAAGATGAGCTCTGCTGAGAAGGGCTGAGATCCGAACTACAAGGTAAAATTTTGGTTATCAGACATAGGGTAGGGATATCCTTTATTTTAATAAAAACTCCCCTTTTTACTTACGGCTCGGTGGAGGGCTGATCCCCTTGGGGGCATAATGCGGCCGAGGCATCTCTCGGCGCCGGACCCTCTGACGAAGATTTCTTCCCTCGCTTTGAGACCATGATCTCCAGGTCTTCGGAGGCGGTCCTCTTCTTCCCTTGGATGGAGGGATTCTTGATCCCTCCTTTCCTGGAAGCCTCCTTCGCGGAGGCGGTAGCTTCCTTGTTCCCCCCTTCACCTTCTTCCGAAGGCGCAACTTCCAGCATCCTGGTTAACACGGGATCCGGCGTGGTCTTAGGGAGGGGGGTCGGACACCTGATTAACTTTGCTTTCGCTATCAACTCCTGTTCAAGGGTTAGCTCTTTTAAAGGGCAGTTTGTAATAAATATAGGATAGCGTGTCCGGGTACAGGGCTACTTACTTGAGTATCCGGGCGATTGCAGCTCAGACCTGCATCCTCGGTCAAGTCCGGACACATCTCTTGTGATCCGAAGAAAAGCTTGTACATCTCCACGGGCGTCGCGCCCATAAAATGTTGGAGAGCTCGTGGTCCCTCCGGGTTAAATTCCCATAGGCGGAGGGGGCGACGTCTGCAGGGCAGGATGCGACGAATCAGCATGACCTGCGCTACAACGACCAACGTGATTTCTCTCTCTAGGAGGTCTCGAATGCGGCCCTGCAGCAAGGGCACGTCCTTGGACGGCCCCCAGTCAAGCCCTTTATTGACCCATGACGCCAGCCGCGGTGGAGGACCCGAGCGAAAGGCAGGTGGCGCCACCCATTTGGTGCCCCTGGGAGCTGTGATATAAAACCACTCTTGTTGCCATAAACTGAGCTCCTCTTGAAAAGAGCCCTCGGGCCATGGAGCATCAGCATTCTTGCTTATAACAGCCCCTCTGCACTCTGCCTGTTGCCCCTTGACCATCTTCGGCTCCATGTTGAAGGTCTTGAGCCACAATCCAAAGTGAGGGCTAATGCGGAGGAAGGCTACGCACACGACTATGAATGATGAGATGTGGAGGATGGACTCCGGATCCAAGTCGTGAAATTCCAACCCATAGTAAAACATGAGCCCCCTCACGAAGGGGTCCGTCGGGAAGCTTAGCCCCCGAAGGAAGTGAGACGCGAACACCAGGCTTTCACCAAGCTTGGGAGTGGGAATAACCTGCCCTTGGGCAGGCAGCCAATGCGAAATTTTGCTGGTTAAATACCTGGCATCTCTTAACTTTAGCGCGTCTTCTTTCGTAATGGAGGAAGGCATCCACCGGCCTTGCAGGTCGGAGCCGGACATCATCGAGGGTCCGAAGTGCCTGAATCTGGAGCTTTGGGTGTTGGAACTTGAGGCGAGGGGCGGATTCGATTGAGAATAAATGAAAAGAGTGGAGCCTTGGTCTCTTTATAAAGAGGTTGAATACCAAGAGCCTCCCCCGCGACCGTTCGGGACTCACCTTCGATAGAGGAGACATCCAACGGGCATGGTTGGGTTACCGACGCCCGTATTGATGAGAATCCCAGAATAGGGGGACACGATCTCTGCTTTCACAAGACGTGCCAAGGAAACCGCCTCGCTAAACGCGCTGAGGTGGAACAGTAAAGACGATTCAAATAAAGGCTTGGCCGTGGTGTGATGTCACGCCACGGAATACTTCAGCTGATTGAACTTGTGTAAATATTATTCTCTCTACGGTGGTATGTGGAACTTATTTTGCAGAGCCGGACACTATCCTTGTGTTCAAAATCTTCTATGAAGTATTCGGAGGAGGAACCCGCCTTGCAATGCCGAAGACAATATGCACGTCGGACTCGTCGTCATTGAAGCCTGGTTCAGGGGCTATTGAGGGAGTCCCGGACTAGGGGGTGTCCGGATAGCCGAACTATCATCTTCGGCTAGACTCCTGGACTATGAAGATACAAGATTGAAGACTTCGTCCCGTGTCCGGATGGGACTTTCCTTGGCGTGGAAGGCAAGGTTGGCGATATGGATATGTAGATCTCCTACCATTGTAACCGACTATGTGTAACCCTGACCCTCTTTGGTGCCTATATAAACCGGAGGGTTTTAGTCCATAGGAAAAACAACAATCATACCATAGGCTAGCTTCTAGGGTTTAGCCTCTTTGATCTCGTGGTAGATCTACTCTTGTACTACCCATATCATCAATATCAATGAAGCAGGAGTAGGGTTTTACCTCCATCGAGAGGGCCCGAACCTGGGTAAAAACGTCGTGTCCCTTGTCTCTTGTTACCATCCGCCTAGATGCACAGTTCAGGACCCCCTACCCGAGATCCGCCGGTTTTGACACCAACAGCTGGCATTCTCCCTCTTCATGTAAACCTTGTAAAATAAAAGAGACTAGCCATAAGTAATGTGACATAACGTGAAATAACAGCCCATAATGCAATAAATATTGACATAAAAGCATGATGCAAAATGGACGTATCAACTCCCCCAAGCTTAGACCTCGCTTGTCCTCAAGCGAAAAGCCGATAACAATAAATATGTCCTCGTGTTTAGAGGTAGAGGCATCGATAAAAGTAAAATACGGACATGACGGCATCATGATTACTTCACAACAGCAACATATATAAATTTTGTCATATGATTACTCATGTTCAAGTGATGATCTTTTCACAAAGCCAAAATATGAATCAGAAACTTTATTGGGCACCAACAATTATAATCTCAGTCATTGAAGCAATTGCAATTTATCATAACATTGGAAAGAGTCTATGTCAGAGCTTAAAAGCAAGTCCACATACTCAACTATCACTTAGTCCTTCATAATTGCTAACACTCACGCGGTACTTGTGGTTACAGAGTTTTAATCGGACACAGAGAAAGATAGGGGCTTATAGTTTGCCCGCAACCTTTTACCTCAAGGGTAATGTCAACAATAATAATTCATGCTCCCCCACATCCAATTAGATATATATAGCATGTTATTTCCAACATGCTGAGCTTGCCAAAGATAAAATTAAAAGAAGGAAGGGTGAAGATCACCGTGACTGTCGCATAGGGTAGAGGATAATAATAAAAGACAGGCCCTTCGCAGAGGGAAGCAAAGGTTGTCATGCGCGTTTAAGGTTGATACACAAAATCTTAATGCAAAAGAACGTCACTTTACATTGCCCCTTGCATGTGAACCTTTATTATGCAGTCTGTCGCTTTTATTGCATCCACAACAAGTTCATGCAAAGTTTATTTTCTCCGCACTAATAAGTCATGCATATTTAGAGAGCAATTTTTATTGCTTGCACCGATGACAACTTACTTGAAGGATCTTACTCAATCCATATGTAGATATGATGGACTCTCATGGCAAAACTGGTTTGAGGTTATTTGGAAGCACAAGTAGTATTTCTACTTAGTGCTGAGAATTGGCTAGCATGAGGGGGAAAGGCAAACTCAACACGGTAGAGGAACCACGACAACATACTTTATCTCAGATATAAGAAAACATAACTCATTATGTTTTCTTCCTTGTCCAACATCAACTCTTTAGCATGTCATATTTTAATGAGTGCTCCCAATCATAAAAGATGTCAATGATAATATATCTATATGTGAAACCTCTCTTTCCTTATTACTTCCTATTAATTGCAACGATAACCAAAGCTATATTTGCGAACTCCCAACAACTTTAAATCATCATACTCTTTCTATGTGAAGTCATTACTTTCAATAAGATCAATATGAACTCTTGATTCTTTTTATTCTTTTTCTTCTAATCACCCAAGATCATGGCAAAATAATCAAGCCCTTGACTCAACACTGATCTTTATTATATAGCTCACGGACTCGATTTACAAAGAAGGATCATAAAGTAAAACTCAAAACTAGATCATGCCATGACTTTATTCTACTAAATCAAGATACTACTAATAGGAACGAACTAAGAAAAACGGTAAAGATAGGAGTTGTGATGGTGATACGATACCAGGGCACCTCCCCCAAGCTTGGTAGTTGCCAAGGGGAGTGCCCATACCCAGATGATTATGTCTTCTTCTTTGTTGTTGGCGTAATATTCTTGGCGATAATCCCCCTCAGAATACGGCTCTCCTCCTCGAGCTTATTGACCTACTGCTTGAGGTCCATTATTTCCTTGCGAAGCTTTCCTATAATGGCTAAAGCTCCTTGCACCCAAGGGTGTTGCATAGCTGCGGGAGAACCAGAGATACTTCTCATCATATTTTCATAGGAAAGATATTTAACATTGGAAGGGATAGCCGAGTTTGGAATAGCTGAGCTCTGTAATTCCCCTATCGTAAACCCAGCTCGGAGGCGAGAGGTGACTTCTTGATCTTCCATGGCATCTACCCTCATCAGGTCAGCCTCCATCTCTTCCTCTGTTGCTGGCCCAAAGTGGTCAGTGTCGCTGTTTGCCCTTGGTTCCGGTGCAGGGTTAGATACCCGGCTGATAGAGGCAAAGGTGTCCCGTCTTTCGATTAGATGATGGATATCGCTTTGGTGGCAGTCGACTTTGACGATCCGACTACGAACGTGCGAGGACGTCGTGCCTTAGCAATCGCTAAACCAACTCTGAGAGGTTATTGACCACACCGGAGCACGATCAACCTGACCACGAGGGTCTGTTTCCTGCGAGCAAACGAAGAACAAGCAAGAAACTGAGATTGCAATCTGGATATTGCGAATATAAGATGAAAGCTTTATTGATCAAGGTGGGGTTCTGTGACGCCTTTGTCTGGTCGTTGAACACAAACGAAGTACGCGAAGTTGCAGCTATGGCGAACTTTTAATCTAAACAAAACCCAAAGTCTAAACGATGCCCTAAGGGTTGTATATATGGAGGAAGAGGGGGGGGGGATTTCGTGACCCTTGGTGGAGGGGTCCGAAATCAACCCTATCTCTTGTTTCCCCACACATACGGACTCTAAAAATAGCTTATACTTATGTATTTCGAAATTACATGGGCCTGGCCCAATAATAAGGTGACGCAGCACCTATAATAGCCTCGGGACGAAATTTATGAAGTGGCATCTTGTATATTTCGTCCAAGGCTTCATGCACCCATTATGGTGGCTTCAAAGTCCTGAAATCATCACTTGTAACTCCGTTCTTGTTCCCCTTGCGCATGCCATCATCTCCATGCTTGTTCTTAATCCAATGTTCATCCTTCTCCAAGCTAGGCCCTTCATTTGTAAGCAAAACAAATGTATCCAATTTAGGCAGCATCATATTCTCATGAACATTAGAATCATTACCAAGAAACGAAAGTACCTGGTAATTTAGTTGGCGTGCGCGAGCTCTAGTAATTGGTCCAGTATGTATAGCAGCAGGGGCTGTGGGTGTAACAATGGTATTGATGTCCTCATCATCCTCCCCTTCTTGAAATGAAGTCGTCCTCGACGGAAGCTCATCTTCCTCACCCAAATAAGGCTTCAAATCTGCAATGTTAAAAGTGGGACTAACCCCAAAATCTGCAGGCAGCTCAAGTTTATATGCATTATCATTTATTTTCTCTAACACCTTAAAGGGACCATCAACACGTGGCATTAACTTTGATTTGCGCAAATCCGGAAATCTATCCTTACGCAAATGTAACCAAACAAGATCTCCAGGTGCAAACACAACATGTTTTCTACCCTTATCTCCAGCAAGTTTATATTTAGCATTCATACGCTCAATGTTTTCCTTAGTTAACTCATGCATTTTTAAAATCAATTCGGCACGTTGTTTAGCATCAAAATTATCCTTCTCCGAAGATGGAAGAGGCAACAAATCAATAGGTGCACGAGGTAGGAAACCATACACAACTTCAAAAGGGCACATCTTAGTAGTAGAATGCAATGAACAATTATAAGCAAATTCAATATGAGGCAAGCATTCCTCCCACATTTTCTTATTATTCTTCAAAACAGCCCTAAGCATAGTAGACAATGTTCTATTGACTACTTCAGTTTGTCCATCAGTTTGGGGGTGACAAGTAGTACTAAAAAGCAGTTTAGTCCCCAACTTAGCCCATAAACATCTCCAAAAGTGGCTAAGAAATTTAGTATCACGATCTGAAACAATAGTATTTGGCACACCATGCAAGCGAATAATTTCACGAAAAAACAAATCAGCAACATTAACAGCATCATCGCTTTTATGACATGGTATAAAGTGTGCCATTTTCGAGAATCTATCCACGACAACAAATATGCTATCCCTCCCCTTCTTTGTTCGAGGTAAACCTAAAACAAAGTCCATAGATATATCCTCCCAAGGAACACTAGGTACAGGCAAAGGCATATATAAACCATGAGGATTGAGTCGTGACTTAGCTTTTTGACATGTAGTGCAGCGAGCAATAAAACGCTCAACATCCCGTCTCATCTTTGGCCAAAAGAAATGTGTAGCAAGTACGTCCTCCGTCTTCTTCACGCCAAAGTGTCCCATTAATCCTCCTCCATGCGCCTCCTGCAGCAACAAAAGACGAACGGAGCTAGCTGGAATGCATAGCTTGTTAGCACGAAACAAAAATCCATCGTTAACGACGAACTTGTTCCACATTCTTCCTTCTTTACAATTCTGCATTACATCTTTAAAATCAGCATCACGCACATATTGATCTTTGATGGTCTCCAAACCAAATATTTTGAAGTCAAGTTGTGAAAGCATAGTATAGCGGCGAGACAATGCATCAACAATAACATTTTCTTTTCCCTTCTTGTGTTTAATGACATAAGGAAAAGTCTCAATGAATTCAACCCATTTAGCATGTCTATGATTCAGTTTAGCTTGACTTTTAATATGTTTCAAAGATTCATGATCAGAATGTATAACAAATTCTTTGGGCCATAAATAATGTTGCCATGTTTCTAAAGTCCGAACAAGAGCATATAATTCTTTATCATAAGTAGAATAATTCAGACTAGGCCCACTCAATTTTTCAGAAAAGTATGCAACAGGTTTGCCATCTTGTAATAACACACCGCCTAATCCAATTCCACTAGCATCACATTCAAGCTCAAAAGTCTTATTAAAATCAGGAAGTTGGAGTAAAAGAGCATGTGTCAACTTATCTTTCAATACCGAGAAGGCTTCTTCCTGTGCGGTACCCCAAAGAAAAGGCACATCTTTCTTTGTAAGCTCATTGAGAGGTGCAGCAATGGTGCTGAAATCTCTCACAAAACGCCTATAGAATCCAGCGAGGCCAAGAAAACTCCTCACTTGTGTGACCGTTTTGGGTTGCGGCCAACTCTCAATAGCTTCAATCTTGGCTTTATCAACTTCAATTCCCTATGGAGTAACAACATAGCCAAGAAAAGATACTCGATCGGTGCAAAAGGTGCACTTCCCAAGGTTACCAAACAAACGTGCATCACGTAGAGCAATAAAAACAGCACGTAAATGTTCCAAATGTTCTTCCAAAGATCTGCTATAAATCAATATGTCATCAAAGTAAACTACCACAAATCGTCCAATGAAAGCACGTAAAACTTCGTTCATTAATCTCATGAAAGTACAAGGTGCATTAGTTAACCCAAAAGGCATGACTAACCACTCATATAATCCAAACTTAGTTTTAAATGCTGTTTTCCATTCATCTCCCAATTTCATACGAATTTGATGGTATCCACTATGCAAATCAACTTTGGAGAATATTGTAGAGCCACTCAATTCATCAAGCATATCATCTAGCCTAGGAATAGGATGACGATAACGAATAGTAATATTATTGATGCCTCTACAATCAACACACATACGTGATGTACCATCCTTTTTCGGCACTAGAATAATAGGAACAGCACAAGGACTAAGGGATTCAAGTATATAACCTTTGTCGAGAAGCTCTTGTACTTGACACATAATCTCCTTCGTCTCCTCTGGATTGGTACGGTATGGTGCACGGCTTGGTAGTGAAGCACCGGGAATTAAGTCAATCTGATGCTCAATCCCTCGAATAGGCGGTAATCCCGGTGGCACGTCTTGTGGAAAGACGTCAGCGAACTCCTGCAAAATGTTAGTGACAGCAGGAGGCAAAGAGGAAGGCACGTCCTCGAATGAAAATAATGCCTCTTTGCACACAAAAGCATAGCAAACAGACTTGCTGAAATCTAGCTCATCAATATCAGATTTGGTGGCAAATAAACATGCACTTTTCAATTTAATTTCAGAAGCAACACTAGATGGTTTATTATTAGGCTTCATTTGTTGCTCAAATTCTTTTGCCACAATCTGATTTTCACTCTTATTCTTCTCCTGTTTTGCTTTATTAGCTCTATTAATATCATCTTGCAAAATGGAATCAGGAGTCATAGGAAGCAAAGTAATATTTTTATCCTTATGAACAAGAGTATAGTGATTGTTTCTACCATGGTGTACAGAATTTTTATCAAATTGCCATGGTCTACCAAGTAATAAGGAACATGCTTGCATAGGTACCACATCACAATCAACATAATCAGCATATGTAGAGATACTAAAATGCACACGAACAGTACGTGTTACCTTAACCTTGCCGCTGTTGTTGAACCATTGGATGTAGTAAGGATGTGGATGTGGTCTTGTGGTGAGAGAAAGCTTCTCCACCATCTCCATGCTAGCCAAGTTGTTGCAGCTCCCTCCATCTATGATGAGGCGCACAGAACGTTCTTTCACAACTCCCTTCGTATGGAACAAATTGTGCCTCTAATTTTGCTCAGCTTCTGTGACCTGCACACTCAAAACACGTTGAGCAACTAAACATTCATACCTGTCAGCGTCTTCAGGAGCCATGTATTGCGTCTCATGATCAGAATCATCTCCACCATGTTCTTCACGTGTAATAAGAGCCAAAGTCTCCTCATCATAGTCACTAGCGGACTCATATCCACCATCCGCGGTAGCAATCATCACATGCGGAGATTCGCATTCTCTCGCATAATGACCTCCTCCCTTACAACGATGACAAATAATATCACTTGTGTGCCCTGTTGATGCCATGGAAGAAGCAGAACTCTGTGCAGGCCCAGCAGGTGCGCTCTTGGCAGATAATGGTGGTTGTGCCTGTTTTCTTGTATCACGACTGGAGGAGACACCTGATTGAGGTGCTGGTGCAGTTGAAGTAGAAGATGCACGCGGTGTTCATGATGAAGGTCGGCCTGCAGAAAAGTTAGTTCGCACCAATGCTTGTCGATCCTGCACTTCACGTTCAGCTTTACAAGCAAGATGGAATAAACGAGTGATATTAGTATACTCCTTATAGTCTAGAATGGTCTGAATCTCTCTATTTAATCCACCCAGAAAACGTGCAAGCATAGCTTCATTCTCCTCAACAATACCACATCTAATCATGCCAGTTTGTAATTCCTGATAATATTCTTCTACAGAATTTTTTCCTTGTCTTAAGCGCTATAATTTCTGAAGCAATTCACGTTGATAATATGGTGGAACCCAACGAGTATGCATAGCAGTTTTCAAAGCAGCCCAAGTAGTTGGAATAGGATATAATCTACAATGTTCAAACCACCATACACATGCAAAACTAGTGAAAGCACAAACAGCAGCGGCAACTCGTCTCTCCTCGGGATATTGTAAACATGTAAATCGTTGTTCAGTTTCTAACTCCCAAGTAAGATATATATCAGGAACATATCTACCCTCGAAAGGTGGAATATTCAATTTCAGTTTAGGATGATGGTAATGATCTCGTACCTGAGGGAAAGCCCTAACATTGTGATTATTTGCATGTGGACGACCTGGTGGTTGTGGTGCAGGTGGTTGCACGTAGTTCTGATTTTGAGCAACCTCATCCTCGTAATCTCCCACATAATCATCCTCCTCCACATCAGCAGCAGGAGCCACAGAAGTATCAACAGCAGCACCAACAGTTTGGCCAAACGCAAGAGGAACATGGCTCGCTCGGCGGAGATCTGTTTCATGACGTGGAGGTAGTCGTTGTTGTTGTTGTTGGAGAGGTGCGTTAGGTGCAGCGGGTGGTGGTGGTGGAAGACGCGCGAGCAATTCATTAAACTTGTTATCGAGCTTTGTTTTGAACGTCTTCTCCATGCCATCTATCTTCTCCATGGCCTCTTCAAATCTGTTTAGCACATCTTGCACCTGTCCACTCATCATTTGCTGAAATTTATCATGCAAATCCTTATTCGTCATGTTCTCCCAGTCAGTCTCGTCGGCTTGTGATCCTGGCATGGTTAGCAGCAATAGAAACACACAAGAATATGATCCTACAGACTACTAACAAGAGGTGGTGGTGGGTGTCACAAATCCGTCAAGCAAATCTCAAATTCTTACCAGTTCTTACCCAGCGGCAGGCGGTGATCGGCAACCGTTGTTGTCAAAAACTCTCAAAGCTTGGATACAGCGATTACCAGGGAGAGTCAAACGCACGACGTAGATGTATGTGGAGCTGGGAAGGCTTATAATATGGTAGCAAAAAGGGTCAGCAATAATCAATTCAGAGATGCAAAGTTGAATAAACGCTCAACGACGGTACTGTGCTGGTCCTAGGCTAGACTGTGCTAGAGACGCGAGCCTAGAACACCAACAAAATCATGGCGCGGCACGTAAACAAGGGAAAAGCACACTCTGGATTTTTTTTGCGCTGTTTTTTTTGCGCTGTTTTTTTTTTTTTTGCAAAAAATCACTATAATGGCGAGTGTCTCAAAACTCTTCCTAGGTCAAACTGACAGGATGGGCACGGAATTTTTTTGACCAATCTTTTTTTTTCGACTGCCCGGACCCAAAAACTGGAAACGGGTCAAAAAAAACTTCCTATAATGGCACCTGTCTCAAAACACTCAGAAACACCTAAAAATAGGATAGCCAGAATTTTTTTCGAAAAATGCGTTTTTGAAAAATTTTGGGCCTAAACGGAGGGTGGTTTCCGGACTCTTTTTTTTCGAAACCTACTCCGGCAAGGAAACACGAATCGGAATCTAGATGGATCTCGAAAACAAACCTAATATGACAAGAACTCGGATTGGTGGTGGATATATGGTAGTAGATGGCAGCGGTGGTGGTATATGACAGCGGTGGTGGTAAATGGCAGGGGCGATGATGATGGTGCGGCGGCGGCGTGACAACTTATGACCAGAACTCAAAACTCTAAAAGACTAGACTCTAAGACCAGCAACTAGACACGACGATGCAACCGCAAATTCAACAAAGCAAAACCCTAAAAAGATTATGCAAAGGCTCAGATTGGTTCGGATATGATGAACTAACACTAATTTTTTTGTGGCTTTTTCGTGGACTGTAGGTATGAAGAACAGACTCGGTCTAAACTACGAAAAACTGTAAAATCTCATCGAGCAACCTGGAAATCTGATACCACTTAATAGAGGCAAAGGTGTCCTGTCTTTCGATGAGATGATGGATATCGCTTTGGTGGCAGTCGACTTTGACGATCCGACTACGAACGTGCGAGGACGTCGCGCCTTAGCAATCGCTAAACTAACTCCGAGAGGTTATTGACCACGCCGGAGCACGATCAACCTGACCACGAGGGTCTGTTTCCTGCGAGCAAACAAAGAACAAGCAAGAAACTGAGATTGCAATCTGGATATTGCGAATATAAGATGAAAGCTTTATTGATCAAGGTGGTGTTCTGTGACGCCTTTGTCTGGTCGTTGAACACAAACGAAGTACGCGAAGTTGCAGCTATGGCGAACTTTTAATCTAAACAAAACCCAAAGTCTAAACGATGCCCTAAGGGCTGTATATATGGAGGAAGAGGGGGGGGGAATTTCGTGACCCTTGGTGGAGGGGTCCGAAATCAACCCTATCTCTTGTTTCCCCACACATACGGACTCTAAAAATAGCCTATACTTATGTATTTCGAAATTACATGGGCCTGGCCCAATAATAAGGTGACGCGGCACCTATAATAGCCTCGGGACGAAATTTATGAAGTGGCATCTTGTATATTTTGTCCAAGGCTTCATGCACCCATTATGGTGGCTTCAAAGTCCTGAAATCATCACTTGTAACTCCGTTCTTGTTCCCCTTGCGCATGCCATCATCTCCATGCTTGTTCTTAATCCAATGTTCATCCTTCTCCAAGCTAGGCCCTTCATTTGTAAGCAAAACAAATGTATCCAATTTAGGCAGCATCATATTCTCATGAACATTAGAATCATTACCAAGAAACGAAAGTACCTGGTAATTTAGTTGGCGTGCGCGACTCTAGTAATTGGTCCAGTATGTATAGCAGGAGGGGCTGTGGGTGTAACAATGGTATTGATGTCCTCATCACCGGCTCTCCCCGACTGACTCTTGAGAAGATATCTTGCTCTTATCTGCAGCAGCACAGCTCGAAACGAAAACAGAGGATATTTGCATGATACGAGAGTCAAAACCTTCGGGAGTATATATAATGAATTTTTACCGACCAAAATATGTATCGTGCAAGGAAACGGAGTCCGGAGGGCACACGAGGTGCTCACGAGGTAGGGGGGCACGCCCAGGGTGGTAGGGCGCGCCCTCCACCCTCGTGGAGGCCTCGTGTCCTCCCCGGACTGCTTCTTATTTTTCTATTTTCCTGAATATTCCAAAACAGAGAAATATTGCCTTCAAAATTGTTTTGGAGTCGGTTTACTTACCGTACCACATACCTATTCCTTTTCGGAGTCTGGAACGTTCTAGAAAGTGTCCCTTATGCATTCCTCCGGGGTTACGGTTTCAATAACATTAGTTTCAACATTTATAGGATTACCTGAGATATAGTGTTTGATTCTTTGACCGTTCACCACCTTCGGATTTATGCCTACGAAGTTGTTGATTTTTATAGCACTGGAACGATAGACCTCCTCGATAACGTAAGGACCTTCCCATTTCGAGAGAAGTTTTCCTGCAAAAAAATCTCAAACGAGAGTTGTATAGCAATACATAATCACCTACATTAAACTCACGCTTTTGTATCCTTTTATCATGCCACCTTTTAACTTTTATTTTCAACAGCTTGGCATTTTCATAAGCTTGGGTTCTCCATTCATCAAGAGAGCTAATATCAAACAATCTCTTCTCACCGGCAAGTTTGAAATCATAGTTGAGCTCTTTGATAGCCCAATATGCCTTATGTTCTAGTTCGAGAGGTAAATGACATGCTTTTCCATAAACCATCTTATACGGAGACATACCCATAGGATTTTTATATGCAGTTCTATAGGCCCATAATGCATCATCCAGTTTTTGGGACCAATTCTTTCTAGAGCTATTGATAGTCTTTTGCAAAATTAATTTGAGCTCTCTATTACTCAATTCTACCTGACCACTAGACTGAGGGTGATATGGAGATGCAATCCTATGATTAGTGTCGTATTTAGCAAGCATCTTACGGAAAGCACCATGAATAAAGTGTGAACCACCATCAGTCATTAAGTATCTAGGGACTCCAAACCTCAGAAAAATAACTTCCTTAAGCATTTTAATAGAAGTGTTATGATCAGCACTACTAGTTGGAATAGCTTCTACCCACTTAGTAACGTAATCAACAGCAACTAAGATATGAGTGTAACCATTAGAGGCAGGAAAAGGTCCCATATAATCAGTGCCGCAAACAACAAATGGCTCAATAACAAGTGAATAATTTATAGGATTTCTTGACGTCTACTGATATTACCAATTCTTTGGCATTCATCACAAGACAAAACAAACTTACGGGCATCCTTGAAGAGAGTAGGCCAATAAAAACGGGATTGCAATGCCTTATGTGCAGTTCTATCTCCAGCGTGGTGTCCTCCATAGGCTTCGGAGTGACACTTGCGTAGGATCTGTTCCTGTTCGTGCTCAGGTACACAATGTCTAATAACACCATCTACTCCTTCTTTATAAAGATGTGGGTCATCCCAAAAGTAATGTCGCAAGTCATAGAAAAACTTTTTCTTTTGTTGGTATGTGAAGCTAGGCGGTATAAATTTAGCAACAATATAATTAGCATAATCAGCATACCAAGGAGTGCTACGAGAAGTACTTTTGACATTTAGTTGCTCATCAGGAAAGCTATCATCAATAGGTAGTGGGTCATCAAGAACATTCTCTAGCCTAGACAAGTTGTTAGCAACGGGGTTCTCAGCTCCTTTTCTATCAACAATATGTAAATCAAATTCTTGAAGCAAGAGAACCCATCTGATGAGTCTTGGTTTTGCATCTTTCTTTTCCATAAGATATTTAATAGCAGCATGATCTGTATGAATAGTTACTCTAGAATCAACAATATAGGGTCTAAATTTATCACAAGCAAATACAACCGCTAAAAGTTCCTTTTCGGTAGTAGCATAATTTCTTTGAGCATTGTCTAGAGTCTTACTAGCATAATGGATAACATTCAATTTCTTATCAACTCTTTGCCCTAGAACAACACCTACAGCATAATCACTAGCATCACACATAATTTCAAAGGGTAAATTCCAATCAGGTGGCTGAACAACAGGTGTAGAGACTAATGCTTTCTTATGTATTTCAAATGCTTCTACACAATCATCATCAAAGACAAATGGTACATGTTTTTGTAATAAATTAGTCAGAGGCCGAGAGAGTTTTGAGAAGTCCTTGATGAACCTCCTATAAAATCCAACGTGACCAAGGAAACTTCTTATACCTTTGATGTCCTTGGGACATGGCATCTTTTCAATAGCATCAATCTTGGCTTTATAAACTTCAATACCTCTTTCAGAAACTTTGTGCCCCAAGACAATTCCTTCATTAACCATAAAGTGGCATTTTTCCCAATTCAAGACAAGATTATTTTCTTCACATCTCTGCAAAACTCAAGCAAGATTGCTCAAGCAATCATCAAAAGAGGAACCATAGACGGAAAAGTCGTCCATGGAAACCTCACAAATTTTCTCAGAGAAGTCAGAGAATATAGCCATCATGCATCTTTGAAGGTAGCAGGTGCATTACATAAACCAAAAGGCATACGTCTATAAGCAAAAGTACCAAAAGGGCATGTAAAAGTAGTCTTTGATTGATCTTTAGCCGACACAGGTATTTGTGAAAAAACAGAATAACCATCTAGAAAGCAATAGTGTGTATGTTTGGATAATCTTTCTAGCATTTGATCAATAAAAGGTAAGGGGTAACGATCTTTCTTAGTAGCCTTATTTAATTTGCGAAAATCAATTACCATCCTATAACCTGTGATAATTCTTTGCGGAATCAATTCATCTTTATCATTAGGGACAACAGTAATGCCTCCCTTCTTAGGGACACAATGGACAGGACTTACCCACTAACTATCAGCAACGGGATAAATTATACCTGCCTCCAGAAGCTTGGGTTTTTCTTTTCTTACTACTTCTTTCATTTTAGGATTCAAACGACGTTGAGGATCACAAACTGGTTTGGCATCAGCTTCCAAATTTATTTTATGTTGGCATAGAGTGGGACTGATGCCCTTAAGATCATCCAGAGTATATCCAATAGCTGCACGATGCTTCTTTAGAGTTTTCAATAATCTTTCTTCTTCATGCTCTGAAAGGTTAGTGCTAATAATAACAGGATATATTTTCTTTTCATCAAGATAAGCATATTTAAGATTATCAGGCAACGGTTTAACTTCAAAGACGGGATCACCCTTGGGTGGAGGCGGATCCTCTAGGATTTGAACAGGCAAATTGTGTTGCAGAATAGGTTCCTGTTTAAAGAATACTTCATCTATTTCCCTTCTTTCATTCATGAACATATCATTTTCATGGTCTAGCAAATAATGTTCTGAAGGATCACTAGGAGGTACAGCAATAGAAGCAAGACCAATAATTTCATCCTTACTAGGCAATTCTTCCTCACGATGTTGTTTACTAAATTTAGAGAAATTAAACTCATGGACCATATCGTCCAAGCCAACAGTAATAACATTCTTTTTGCAATCAATCGTAGCATTAACAGTACACAAGAAGGGTCTACCAAATATAATGGGACAAAAGCTATCTTGTGGAGAACCAAGAACAAGAAAATCAGCGGGATATTTGGTTTTCCCACACAAGACTTCAACATCTCTAGCAATTCCCATTGGAGATATAGTATCTCTATTTGCTAGTTTAATTGTAACATCAATACCTTCTAACTCAGCAGGTGCAATCTCATGCATAATTTCTTTGTATAAGCCAATGGGTATAACACTAGCACTAGCACCCATATCACATAAGCCATGATAACAATGAACTCCTATTTTAACAGAAATAACAGGCACGCCTACCACATGTCTATGTTTATCTCTATCACAGGGTTTAGCAATTCTAGCAGTTTCACCAGTGAATTGAATAACATGCCCATCAATATTATCAGACAAGAGATCTCTAACAATAGCAATATTGGGTTCTACTTTGACTTGCTCAGGAGGTGTATAAGTCCTAATATTGCTTTTACGAACAACAATTGAAGCTTTAGCATGATCCTTCATTCTAACAGGAAAAGGAGGTTTCTCAACATAAGAAGTAGGAACAATAGGATCATTGTAAGTGACAGTCTTTTCTTCAACTTTAACACGTGCAGCTACTTTTACTTCTATGGGAGGATGATATTTAAACCACTTCTCCTTGGGGAGATCAACATAAGTAGCAAAAGATTCACAGAAAGAAGCTACTATCTCAGAGTCAAGTCCATATTCAGTGCTAAACTTACGGAAAATATCGGTATCAATAAAAGATTTAACACAATCAAACTTAGGTGTCATACGTGACTCCTTACCTTCGTCGAGGTGCCAATCTTCAGAGTTGCATTAAATTCTATCCAATAAATTCCATCCAAATTCAATAGACTTCATCATAAAGAAGTATCGAGCATGTTGCGATTATTTTCAGAAAGCCGAGCATAAAAATTCTGGAGAATTGTCAATTTTGAGAGCTCATGTTTGGGGCATGAGTATAAGCCTCCCCCAAGCTTGAGCGATGCTTTCTCCTTCGCGAGGCCAAAAATTATATATATAATTGCGATCACGATGAACAAGATGCATAGGGTAATACTTGTGATGAAATTCCAATTTCACTCTTTTATAGTTCCATGATCTCGTATCATCACATAGCCTATACCATGTCAATGCGTCTCCCTCCAAAGATAAAGGGAAGGCCTTCTTCTTAACGGCATCATCAGGTACACCTGCAAGGTTAAATAGTCCACAAATATCATCCACAAAGCGTAAATGTTCATGAGGATGCTTTGTCCCATTTCCTGTGAAAGTGTTAGCTAGCAGTTTTTCCATCATACCCGAAGGGATCTGAAAAGCAGTTTCATCATCAATAGGTTCAGTAGGTTCAGTAGGTTGAGGAGCAACTCTTGGCTCAACTGGACGGGGTGAAGATATCCCAAACAAGCCCCTCAAGCAATTACTTTCCATAGTAACAAGTGCCAGAAAATTTCAGCACACTAAATAAATTTTTCCTTACCAAATTCCACCTACCAAAGGCGGTTCACTCCCCGGCAACGGCGCCAGAAAAGAGTCTTGATGACCCACAAGTATAGGGGATCTATCGTAGTCCTTTCGATAAGTAAGAGTGTCGAACCCAACGAGGAGCAGAAGGAAATGATAAGCGGTTTTCAGCAAGGTATTCTCTGCAAGTAGTGAAATAAGTGGTAACAGATAGTTTTGTGATAAGATAAATGGTAACTAGCAACAAGTAACAAAAGTAAATAAAGTGCAGCAAGGTGGCCCAACCCTTTTTGTAGCAAAGGACAAGCCTGGGCAAACTCTTATAATAGGAAAAGCGCTCCCGAGGACACATGGGAATATCGTCAAGCTAGTTTTCATCACGCTCATATGATTCGGGTTCGATACTTTGATAATTTGATATGTGGGTGGACCGGTGCTTGGGTACTTCCCTTACTTGGACAAGCATCCCACTTATGATTAACTTCTATTGCAAGCATCCGCAACTACTACAAAAGTATTAAGGTAAACCTAACCATAGCATGAAACATATGGATCCAAATCAGCCCCTTACGAAGCAACACATAAACTAGGGTTTAAGCTTCTGTCACTCTAGCAACCCATCATCTACTTATTACTTCCCAATGCCTTGCTCTAGGCCCAAATAATGGTGAAGTGTTATGTAGTCGACGTTCACATAACACCACTCGAGGTTGGACAACATACATCTTATCAAAATATCAAACGAATACCAAATTCACATGACTACTAATAGCAAGACTTCTCCCTTGTCCTCAAGAACAAACGTAACTACTCACAAAGCATATTCATGCTCATAATCAGAGGGGTACTATTGTGCATAAAGGATCTGAACATATGATCTTCCACCAAATAAATCAACTAGCATCAACTACAAGGAGTAATCAACACTACTAGCAACCTACTAGCACCAATCCCGGACTTGGAGACAAGAATTGGATACAAGAGATGAACTAGGGTTTGGAGATGAGATGGTGCTGGTGAAGATGTTGATGCAGATTGCCCTCTCCTAATGAGAGGAGCGTTGGTGATGATGATGGTGATGATTTCCCCCTCCCGGAGGGAAGTGTCCCCGGCAGAACAGCTCTACCGGAGCCCTAGATTGGTTCCGCCAAGGTTCCGCCTTGTGGCGGCGGAGTCTCGTCCCGAAAGGTTCTCTGCTAATTTTTTCTCATCGAAAGACTTCATATGGGAGAAGATGGGTGTCGGAGAGCCACCAGGGGGCCCACGAGGTAGGGGGGCGCGCTCGGGGGGAGGGCACGCCCCCACCCTCGTGAGCAGGGTGTGGGCCCCCTGGCCTTCATCTTTGGCGACGATTTTTCTTTATTTATTTTAAGGTGTTCCGTGGAGTTTTAGGACTTTTGGAGTTGCACAGAATAGTCCTTCAATATTTGCTCCTTTTCCAGCCCAGAATTCCAGCTGCCGGCATTCTCCCTCTTCATGTAAACCTTGTAAAATAAAAGAGAATAGCCATAAGTAATGTGACATAATGTGAAATAACAACCCATAATGCAATAAATATTGACATAAAAGCATGATGCAAAATGGACGTATCACCACCCCACGCCGCCGCCGACGCCCCTTCCTGCCGAAACCCCGCCGGAGGTTGCCGCTGTCGCCGTTTCGTTTTTTCTGGTTTAGTCAAAAACCGTCGGGTTTTTTGAAATAGATCGGTTCTGTTTTTTTTCGGTTTAGTTGTTTAGCGGACGTTCGTCCATTCATTCATTTTAACGAACGTTGTTCAGCGATTAGGCTCTGTTAACGAACGTTCGTTCATTAGTCTGTTCGTTTAGTTTTTTTTTCATGGTTTTATCTGCGATTATTTCGATCGCGATTTCTGCCCCGATCTTCGATCTATATAACTTTTTGCTCGTTTATCCAAATTAGATGAAACCTGCACCGAAATCTTCGTCTCGGAGCCCTCTTTCTGTTTAACCAACTTGAACATGATTTTGGTACTGTAAAATTTGACTCTAGTCCATATTAGTAAATGAACCTTGTTTTGTTCGTTTCTTGAGTTTCGTTGCTCCGTTTGAGTTGATTCTTTTTGCAAAGCATAGCTCTTTAGTTGCACTTTCTGTTTGGATCTTCTTATTTGAGTTTTACCCGTGCTTCTTGCTTGAGTGCTTATGTATGCTATTTTTTGTTTGTGATAGAATTTCCGGAGTGCGAAGGGTGCTACTACGAGTCTCTAGGTTTTGCAGATCATCGAAAAGGCAAGTAGCACTTTGATCATATCTTTTATTACCCAGTTTTTATGCATTAGTTCCAATCCTCAAACACTGCATGATTAGGATGTGATTAACTTGTGGGTTTGGGAAGTAGATGATGAGGTAGAACCTATTGCCCTTTTATTATCAAACCTTTGGGAGTTACTTCTACGTTATGCTCAGGATTCCTATGCTATGCTCGTAGACGTGGATTGATTGAGTGTATCCATGACAGATGGAGAGTTGTTAATTAATGGTTAACTTAAGGTGGCTACTTAAATACACATATGGGTGGATTGGTTGCGTACACCTGGAGAATCAAGTGTTGTCCTAGGATATCCCGGAGTACCCGTATGATCATCCTACGGTTCGCCTCCCAGGCTCAAAGGGATCATGAGATTATTCATGCTAGAAACTTCCGTGTGCAGCCACAAGCTATTATAGGCTCTAGCATAGTTGAGTAGGTTGCACGACCTCTTTCAGTGATGGGCTAGCAGATGTAGGGGAAAGTAGGTGTAACTGTCCATCCAAAGTAAAGAGTTAATGTTTCTGAAAGACTGTGTCTCGGTCATCTGTTTCTCAAACACCATGCAGTGCGAGAAATCTAACGGAGGAGATCGAGTCTTGTGGGGAAAAGTGCACAAACCTCTGCAGAGTGTATGAACTAATCATGGTTAGTCGTGTCCCCGGTTATGGACATCTTGAGTATCTGGTTCTTGGATTATCATGTTGATCTCATCACTCTAAATTAAATTGTTGGGTTAATTGATATTGCTTAATTGGGATTGAGTTGGAGGAACCTTCTCAATGTTTAACAACCACCATGATAGTTAAATAAAATTTATTCCATTGTTGTAGCAAAACGTTGGCTTTATGCAAAACTTTAACCATGGAGCTTTCCACCAGCCATATATGCATGTAGTGATAGCATTTATTCTATTCATTGCTCTTTTGTGTTACACTGCTAGCATATTCCATGTGTTGACCCGTTTCGGGCTGCAACATATCATCTTGTAGACTTTTCAGACGACAAGTAAGGTGCCATAGGTCGTTATCTTTCACTCAGCTATGCCGTTGGAGTTGATGGACTCACTTTATCTTACAAGCCTTCCATTGTTATCTTATTTAGATGGCCTTAAGCCATATTATTGTAATAAGTTCTCTTTTGAGACATTTCGATGTAATAAGTGTGTGATTAAGACTCTGTTATAAATCCTCAAGTACTGTGCGTGTCAGCATTACCGATCCAGGGATGACACTGATGCAGAGAGACTAGACTGTTTGAGGTCTGGTCGCTACACGTCATCTGCGAACCCGAAGTCAAACAGGACTCTCCCCATCATCGGGAGGCCCGACTCGCCTCTGTGTGTCAACTTCGAACTAACGAGGTCTGCGTTCATTGGGCTCGATCAAGTGGTTATCAGCGAGTCTGGCTCCGCAGATCCGCAGACTCCTATCCAGCTTTCGCTCTTAAATGAAACGTTGGACTTAATACAATCTCTTGACATCACGGAAGTATCACCTCCTAACTACAACCAGCTTGGGCTGGGGGCTGAGAGCAGAGAATTTTACGTCCCACCCTCCACCCACTTAATAGCCACTGTCGAGGATCTAACCGACATGGTAGGCTACGCCTCCGAAGACGTCGATGGCATGGACGATGATGTTGATGATGAACCAGGCCAAAACCCTCCTATCATCGGGTGTTGGACGACCACTTCTACCTACGACGTATACATGGTGGATACACCTGAGAAGAAGGACGACGATGGCACTCAAGATCCAGACAAGGATAAGCCCGTCGATGAACCACCAAAGCGCCGGCGTCACCGACGCCACTCACGATCGCGTCGGGCAAGGGAAAGTAATACCGGCATCGGAGATAATGACACTCCAGACAATGCCAAGGACCCCGACCAACCCGTCGAACCCGTGTCCGAGCAAGATGAAAGGGAAGAGGGTCAATACAGCCTCGAACACGCTGATCACGAAGATTCGGAAGATAGTAACTACTTACCTGTCTCCCTAGAGGATATTAGCCTTGGTGACGAAGATTTTGTCGTCCTAGAGGAACCCCTCGAACAAGAATGCTTCAAGCGACAGCTCATCGCCACCGCGTGGAGCCTGGTAAAGAAACAACAACAACTTCAAGCCGAACATGATACACTCAACAACAGATGGACCGAGGTCCTAGCCACTGAAGAGTACGGCTTCGAGAGACTAGTAAGGAGTTACCCCAAACTCAGGTTGCTGCTACAATTCGACGACAAAGCCTTTGATCCAATACTATTAAAATACAATTATGCTAATCAACCAGACCGACCACCACGTGGATGGGACAAAATGGCTCATCACATCGAACATTAGCTCGCGCCCCCTCGCCGTAGAGGCAAGGAGACAGCGGCTCCGAGCTACACGTACGACTTACGTTAGGACCTGGCCAATAAAGCCGGCCAGAGTAGATCGATCTACGGATCCATAAGACGTGCACCAGCATGAGATGACGGCCATCAAGCCTGGCATGATGAGCATAATCAAGTTCGGGGTCAGCACCGAACACAGATGTCATCCGAACTCTGACGCGATGTCGCCCGGCATAGAGGTGCCGCACACCCTATGTGCTTTACCGATGAGGTAACGGAGGACCAATTTCTAGAAGGGTTTAAACCCGTGAACATCAAGCAGTACGATGGAACGACGGATCTTGCCGTATGTATTGAAGATTTTCTTCTCCACATTCACATGGCTCACGGAGATGACCTCCACGCCATTAAATACCTCCCACTAAAGCTGAAGGGACCAGCACGGCATTGGTTGAATAGCCTCCCAGAGAACTCCATTGGGAGCTGGGAAGATTTTGAAGATGCTTTCAGGGCACTTATGTCCGGCCACCAGATGCTGATGACCTAAGTCACATTGCCCAGCAACCTGGAGAGTCAGCTCGCAAACTCTGGAACCAATTCCTAATTAAAAAGAACCAAATCATGGAGTGTCCGAACGACGAAGCCTTAACAGCCTTCAAACACAGCATCCGTAATGAATGGATCGCCTGACACCTCGGGTAGGAAAAACCGAAGACCATGGCAGCTCTTACTGCACTTATGGCCCGCTTCTGTGCGGGCGAAGATAGTTGGTTGGCTCATAGAAGCAATAGTTCCAGCGACCCCGGCACTTCTAAGGCCAGGGATGGCAATGGTAGACCACGATGCAACAAAAACAAGCGTCGGAACAATAACGATGAAACAGAGGATACGACAGTAAATGCCGGATTCAGTGGTTCTAAACCCAGTCAACAGAAGAAGCCATTCAACGGCAATAGGGACGGTCCATCCAACTTGCACAAAATACTAGAGATACCTTACCAGATTCATGGCACCCCTGACAAGTCTGCCAACCACACCAATAGAAATTGCTGGGTTTTCGAGCAGACCGTAAATTAAATACCAAACATAAGGGGAAAGGACCTCCAAGCGAGGACGATGATGAGCCCTGTCAGCTGAACACAGAGGGATAGAAGCAGTTTCCCCCTGAGATGAAAACAGTGAACATGATCTATGTCACCCACATCCCCAAGAGGGTGTGCAAACGCGCACTAAGGGACGTTTACGCTGTAGAGCCTGTCGCCCCAAAATACAACCCTTGATCGGCTTGTCTGATCACCTTTGATCGCAGGGACCACCCGACCAGTATCTGTCATGGAGGTTCGGTGGCCCTGGTACTCGATCCTATAATCGATGGATACCATCTCACTAGAGGCCTTATGGACGGCGGCAGCAACCTCAACTCGATCTATCAAGATACTGTCCGTAAAATGGGTATCGACCCGTCAAGAATTAACTCTAGTAACACTACCTTTAAAGGAGTGATACCCAGCATAGAGGCCCGCTGCACGGGCTCCTTAACACTGGAAGTAGGATTCGGCTCTCTGGATAACTTCCAAAGCGAAGAATTGATCTTCGACATCGTCCCTTTTCACAGCGGTTATCATGCATTGCTTGGGCGAACTACTTTCGCCCGCTGCACTATGCTTACTTGAAGATCAAAATGCCTCGACGTCTTCACATTAAATGGAGACATGGAGTGCTTCCTCCGTACTGAGGAGCACACCATAGTCGTAGCAGCCGAGGTACAGAGCGACCTCATCAAGCCGAACAATTTATCTATCATCAAGAACCATGACATTGCTAAGCAAGTCCAATCCGCATCACAGTGCGATAGCTCCATGGTTCCGGACCTGGAATAGCAGTTTAGCCTCCGCCGACTGCCCCATAAGGTTGCGGCATACATACCGCACGTACATAATTATGCACTTAAAATACCTTGGGCAGCGCAAGAGGCACACTACATAAAAGGTCTATAATACTGCTTGACCCTATTCGGACCTCAAATATTCTTCCGCTGTAGGTTCGTTAAAGAACCGGCCTGAGCTACGGTTGTATGGGGGCTCCTCTCTAGGTCCCTCTTCTTCGCAGATAACCATCAACTCCTCCTCTTAAAGGACTCCATACCAAGGGGAAACGACATAGACGTGCGGTAGGGCACCATTGGGATCTTCAAACCACTACTTCTAGGCCCTGTGTAAACCTTTCCCTTGTGTAAACTTTGGGCATGTAACATGGCCTCGATATTCATGGCATTATCTGCAACAAACATGTCTAGAAGCATTAATCAGGGTAAAAAAGAAGCAGTTGATTACCACTTTTGTTTGGAACTCATTCATTTTATACTATCATATGTATTCCGTCCCTACGTCAGACTGCCAAACATGCTTTAGTACAGCCTTAACAACGGGGGTTGTATTCGGCCCTGCACATTTTAAGTCCGGACACCTATAGGGAACTCTTCAGCGTCGCGGATATTGCATTATATGCATCGCCTCCGAATCATGTCTTTGGTCCATAGTTTGGTTGCCCAGCTCCGTGTTTACCACCTTATGTTCTGCTCGTTCGGTTAAGGTAGTAAAGGGAGAACTACTACGATTGTATTTCTGGTTCGTCCGGTCAAGTACCTCAGTAGAGAAAGCCAAAAACTGATTGTCATGATAAGCGAGAGCCGGTCGGCGATCCAGCGACTTAGTATTATACTACAAATAGTTAGCGATTCACACCGTGTTATACAGAGGGCTGGTCTTTGTCCAACCGCGTGGAAAAGGCACCGCAGTCTAGATAGCCGCACACGCACTAGGGGCTAGTACTTAGCTCCACATTTAAAACTCCTATGGCTAAGTGAAGGTAATAAAGCTGCATAGTCCTATTGCTTGGTTCACCCTGCGGACACGTCCTTTACAGACCAAGACATTGGATAAAGTTTGGTCACGCATTATGTAGAACACCGCTGTAGCATCTACATGGGGGTTAAAGCCGACGACTGGCAACTTTCAGTAGTATAACAATAAACGTCCGTACAGGAGGAAAAATTAATGGAAACAAAAGGCGCAAGCATAGATATCTCACAACACGAGTTCATAACATGGTTTGTACAACCTGAACGCATTCAATAAAATATCACGTCCTTTCAACATTGGCCCTCTACTACTTGGGCTCCTTCTAGGACGTCATCGGAGTACCTCTCCGGCTTTGGATGATCTTTGCCTTCGGGCGCACCTACGGTCGCCACTTCGGTGACCTTCATCCTCGCCCATCGCATCTTGATGCGGGAAGGCCATCTGGGCACACTCTATGCAGGCCTAACGCTTTATAGCATCGATCCATGGCCGCATCGACAAGCCGCTTCGCTAGGCCGAAGTAGCTGCTGGGAATAGGCTCGGTTGGCCAGAGTTGGAGTACTAGATCCTTCATGGCCAAGTCGGACACCCTATGCAGCTCCATCAGCTGCTTCAACTGGTCATTCAGAGGCGTTGGGTGCTCTAGCACGAGGAATTGCGACCAGAACAACTTCTCAGTCGAGTTCCCCTCCTGGGATCGGAAGATCCGCAAACGCGCCTGGAGAACTCCACACTCGGGTAAGCAAGGTTTCCTCTTACCTCCAAAGCTACTCTGCAAAAGAAAGGCCTTACCAGCCGCTATCTATCTTGCTTGATGGATCTCCTCGCGAGCACTCTGGGACTCGATCCATGCCTCTTTGGCATCCTGGAGAGCCTTGGCAAGCTCGGATGACTGGTGTGAAGTATTCTGCTTGAAGGTATCGTATTTGCTGATGGCATCCTTCACCTCCTGCTCGACTTCGGCCACCCGAGCTTCATGTTGGCAGCAGGCAGTTTGCTCGGCCTAAGGCTCTGCAGCCGCTTTGTCAGCGGCTGCCTTGTTTACCTCTGCCTCCTTCTTGGCTTAGGCGAAGGAACCCTTGAGGGTCTCGACCTCGGTTGCGCCATCTATGATCATAATCAAAAAATTCCATGAGTTAACCTCTCAATATACATATCACTTCTTATATGAAAATAAGTTCCTTCTTAAATATTTTCCGCATACCACGCGTTTCCTCGAACCGCTTGTTGATGTGGTCGAGCTCCTCACCGTCCACTCGGAGCTTCCGATTGAGGTTGTAAACCTCTGCGGCATGGGCAATAACCGCCAACATGGACGTCTGTTATGAAAGTAGCACAGTATGTTACTATCAGGATTATTATGTGGATCCACTGTTCGCATTTTTTTCTAAACCGGATAGAGCCTCAGGGGCTACTGTCTATATACAGGTTTATCCTTTCATATGAAAAGTTTTTAGAACATTACGTGCATACCTCAAAGGCTGTCAGTAGGCTGTAGAAGGCTTCGTTCAGTCCACTTTTAGTAGACAGACCATTTTCCATAACCGCACCCATTAGGGTGCGGTGCTCCTCCACGACGGAAGCACTTTGTTATGCTTCCTCCGGAGCATGAGACGCCTCCAGATTATTGGAGGCTATTGATGGAGCTGTTGCTCCTCCCCCCTCTTTCGAAGGGGGCCGCTTATCCGATCCTGGAGCCGCGTTGGTCTCTAGAACGGTGTTCGGTGGGGGCCCGGATTGTTGGGGCACCCGACCATAGGTTTTCATGGGGGTCGCCTCCCCTAGGTCTTCGGCAGCCGAGGTGTTAACCTCAGGTGCTCTCCCGATAGCCTCGTTCGCCCCTCCTCGTCCAGGAGAAGTCCTACTGGATGACACTTCGGTGTCCTCCACCGCGATAGCTGAAGGGGCTTGCGACGGCGTGTCACTCTCCTCCTATTTGGGCGGCAGGGAATTCCCCTCTGATAATGGAGTGTGCGGGACCTCACGGGGAGGGCTGAAAGGCAAATAACAAAACAACTTACATAACGGAGGCAAGAAGACTTAAGAAGAACAATAAGTTTATGAATACTTACAATTCGCCCAGGGGCTTCACCCTCGGAGGTCTCTCGGGGACTTGTTTGGACTCTGAGTCCGAACTTCCATGAGGGCCAGCTTCCCTCTTTTTGGCGCCTCCCCTCCGGGTATTCGGAGGCCGTCCTCTTCTTCCTCCGCACCATATGGGGGGAGTCGCTTTCCACCTCCTCTTCCTCTTCTTCCTCGTCTCCCTCGTGGGAGGAAAGGACTTCGGTCTCTCTGGACACAGTGTCTGAAGGACCATTGCGGCGGGGGCCACCCTTGGCCTCCTTTATCTTCCTTCTCCAGTGCCTAATAAGGTGCAGGGACCAGCATCTCCATTAGCTGGGGTGTGGCTGGGTTCTCCAGCAGCGGTGCCGGACGGTTGATCTGCTCCGTCTTTGCCGTACAACCCTGTACAGAAAGCAGGCGATATGATATCTTTTATAATTTAAGCACTCACCAGATAGGTCTTTGGAAAGATTATGTTTACCGCTGAGGCCAGATTCTCGATGTCTAGTCCGATGTCCTCGGTTTTCATCGACCAACTTTTCTTGGCCTTGAAGAGCAGCTTGAATATATCTTCATGCGTGGTGCCAAAGAAGCGCTTCATGGACCATGGCTCCTCCAGATTAAACTGCCACATGGGGGAGGCCCAAAGTTGGGAGGGAAGGATGCAACGGAAGAGCGTCACTTGAACCACGTTTATGAGTCCAATATTCGCACCCAACATGTTAAAGATGCGTTTCTGTAGCACTCCGTTTGGGACCCCCAATCCAGGCCCTTGGCGGTCCATGAGGTGAGTCTCGTGGGGGGTCCGGATCTGAAGTCAGGCATGGCCGCCCACTTGGTGTTGCGGGGTTCGGCGATGTAGAACCACTCCTACTGCCACACCTTGACAGTCTCAATGAATGCCCGTTTGGGCCAGACGGCATTGGAGAGACGGCATTGGGGGCCCCGCCATAGTCCGCGCACTGTTCGTCGACTATCTTCGGCTTCAGATTGAAAACCTTGAGCCGTGGGCCAAGGTGTGGCGGGATGCAGAGCAGAGCCTCACACACGAATATGTACACTGATACGTGGAGGAAGGAATTTGGGGCTAGATCATCGAAATCTAGCCAGTAGTAGAACATGAGGCCTCGGGCGAAGGGATGGAGGGGAAACCCTAGCCCTCAGAGGAAATGGGGGACGAACACGACCCTCTCGCTGGGCCTCGGAGTAGGGACAACCTGGTCCTTATCTAGAAGCCTATGCGCGATATCCGTGGACAGATAGCCCGCGCTCCGAAGATCCTTAACGGCCTTTTTGGTGACAGAGGAGGCCTCCCATTTGCCCTTGGAGTCGGACCTAGCCATTGCTGGGGAGGGTGGAGACAGGAAAGATCGAAGTTTTGGGGTGCTAGAGCTTGGAGATTGGAAAGCAGAAGCTAGAGGAAGGCATGGGGAAAAATGAGGGATCTTTGTCGTCTTATAGACGGTGAAAATGCCAACCGTCCCCCTCTCAAGCCATAAACCTCTCCTGTTCCCAACGAGATCGTGCATAAGGCGCGGCTGGGTTACCCAAATCTCATTGATGAGAATCACGTAATGAGAGGGCGCGATATATGCTTTTGACAAGATGTGCCAATGGAGGCTCGACCTCGAAACACGAAACAGGAGGCGTGAAAATGGTTTGAAATATTGAAGAGTCAAGTGTGACGCTTCGCCGAATAAAGTTGTCAGTAAAAGACACTGTTCCTGTTTTGACATCTTGCCTTCATGGCTAAGGGTTGTATTGATTATGCAGAGCCGGACACAGTTCCTTTATAAGGGAAGCTAACTTACAATATTTAGGAGAAGGAACCCGACTTGCAATGGCGAAGACAATTCGCGTGCCGAACACATCATCATCAAAGACTGGTTCATGGGCTACTGAGGGAGTCCTGGATTAGGGGGTCCTCGGGTATCCTGTCTATTTGATATGGGCCGGACTGATGGGCCATAAAGATAAAGCAGAAGACCATCCCCCGTGTCTGGGTAGGACTCCTATGTGCGTGGACGGCAAGATTGGTGTCCGGATATTCTATTTCCTTTCCTTGTAAACCGGCTCTGTACAACCCTAGCCCCCTCCAGTGTATATATAAACCGGAGGGTTTAGTCCGTAGGGGCTATCAGAATAATCATAGGGTAGACAGCTAGGGTTTAGTCATTACGATCTCGAGGTAGATCAACTCTTGTAACCCCTATACTCATCGAATACAATCAAGCAGGACATAGGGTTTTACCTCCTTTAAGAGGGCCCGAACCTGGGTAAACATTGTGTTCCATTGTCCCTTGTTACCATTGATCCTCAGACTCATAGCTTGGCCCCCCTACCCGAGATCTGCCGGTTTTGACACTGACACCGACACCGACCAACCCGAGCACGCCGGCTCCCGACAGTCCAACACGGTGGAGCACGCCGCCATTTGATGCATTGCCTACGTGTCCTTCCTTTTGAATGCTGAACTTTTGAGTATGATTGATTGCCCAACTGTGGCATGGTGATCGCCGAACTTAGTGGCAGCTGTTGATTATCGAACTTGTGGCATTTTCTTGGGTTGCGGGAAATGTCAAGTTTGAATTTATACGCGTCTTGGGCCCGAAACCTGGGGGCGTGGCTGGGAACTGGATTGCCCCAGGTCCAATAAAGCGTCTGCCGAAGGGCCAAACCATAATCAGCGGGTTAGCTAGGGGCTGAATGAGTGGAGATGCTCTTGCGATTTCAATAGAAAAGAAGCAACAGAGTTCTTCAACTATTTGTTGTTAGGTAAGACACCCTCTTCCTACTCCACAAACATCAGAAGTCTCGTGAATGCAAGCTCAGGTAAAATGAAGTTGGGACACATGAAGTCACATGATTTCCACGTAATGTTGACACAAATCCTCCCGATGTTCATCAAGAATCTGATGGACACAGATATAAGAAACACACTCATTGAGATCTGTGATTTCACTGGTACGTGTTGGTGCTATACAACAAGTTTAAAACCCCTTTCCGCGACGGCATTTGGAACCATCACCTAGTGAGTGTGGGTGATTGGGGGTGTTTCCCCCACAACACAGAAACCATCGAGGATAGGGAGCCTTCATGCATACAGTTGCCCCTCTATAACCGTTTACGTTGTCTCGCATATATGAAACAATTCATCCTTGCTACTGGTTTGTGCTGGCATTGCCATCACAGTCGGAGTTTTGTGGTTTTTACCTAAACCCAGGCAGATTCTAGGCACGGGAGTATTTTAGGCACGGCTCTACGTTTACGATGCCTGGCACATCACAAACAGTTCATGACTATAAACCGTGTAAGCTAGGTAGACATTCACAAACATTTAGTTTTCCCGCACTGTATGCGATAGTGTCTGACATCACACAAGCTTTGCAAGCAGCAATTGTGTGCATTGTTACACACGTTTCCACTCCGTGAACCATGTCGGATTATGATTTATATCGCACACGTTGTGCTTTATTAACCGTGTGCGCCGTAATGACCCGCACACTGTAGTTTCGCCCTAATGTAATTGTTGCTATTTAAAATTGTACCAAATTTAAACTTGAAAGTAGGCTATAGCTTTATTCATATCCATCAGGTTCAAACAACCAATGCAATATTCAATTCACAGGTACATATGTTTAAGAATTACATAAGCACCAAATAAAGAATGATGAACCAGGGTTCTATACTTGTACTATTACAGATGGTAAAGAAAGAGGCGACAGACATTCTAGTTGCTGAACAAGGTGAAGCGGAATGGACTTATTATGCTCTTCTGGATGCAGAAGGAACGCACGAGTCTAGTCCAACCCCCTGTGATTGTCGTCCGCTAATCATGTAGTTTGAGAGGTAATCTTGATTAAACTGCCTCAGGATCCACTGCAAAGGAAAAAAGATTCAAACATTGTCATCAAACACAACTCATTACGGGCAGTAAAAACACGGCTACAGGGTTCTTGCTTACCATCCAACAGTTCACTTTTGTCTTGCATAAAGTGTAAACATATAGTTCAATTAACATCTTTTGACCCATTTTAATAATAATCTTTATCACCTTCCTCACTTGATGCTCGTTCATGAATATCTCATTACCACATACGCAGAAAGGGTCGAAGTGTGGATTTTTGGCAATGACATGTGTACCTAAAAGCACCAAGTTAATATTAGAAGCTAAACAACAATTACAAAATGATGTAGTACAACACTCCCTCCATCCCATTATATAATATTTTATACACGTATATATAGACATCATCAAAACATTAAGGTAACACGAACATTAAGGTAACACTCTTCCTTGTTGCAATGTAGCCTGGGATTGCATATTTAGTCATTCATTACAATGCATGTTGCAATGTAGCCTCAAATATATTAAATATGGCCTAGTTAACCTACTGATAAATGGGTTACAGATATATTTAGTGAAATGTCCGATTCGACGATTAATCCCTTATCAGCCCCCAAGCTATACGGTACCAGCTACCGAGATCCTGAATAGTGAGTACATATAAGCAATTCGATGAACCTAACCTCGATGGAAAAAACAGCACTGTTCTCAACGTTGTCATGTATGAGTACATATAAAGGCATGTTAAGCACAACAGGCTAAACATCAACCAAATATATCCATGGTAGACAACATAATCTACAAATGATAGCTTTAGTGTGCAGGCTTAAGCACGCTAGTTAAGCAAAACAAGAAGTGGAAAGGTGTGTTAACTGCATCAGGCATAACATTTACAAACAAGCAAATAGTCATCAAATTGGTATTGTGCAGGTCTAAAGTACACTACTTATTGTTAAAAACACGAAAAGGCATGTTAACTACAATATCCTTAACAAGAACCAAATATCGTAATTCATAGTGGTATTGTTGAAACTGTTATTGATGAAATTGAATTGCACGGCAAATAGTTGCACATATAGAGCATCACATTGTGAAGAACTGAAATAAACAAGGCATAAGGCCATCTCTAGCCGATCCTTTAAAAGTTAAAGGACTAAAACAATTGGTGGATATATATATATATACTCCAGCATTTTTTGGCCGTTTCTAGTCGATCGCCTAAACTTAATGTTGTAAACATCAATTTGATCGAGTTCAAAGCAGGTTCAACCGAAAGTAGCATGGATTCAAACAGAAACATAGATAAATTTGCATAACTGAACATAAAACATAAATTTAAACTAAGCTAAACTACTTTCGGTCGAAGTATAGGTCGAGCTAATCCTTCCTCGTCAGGTACGGTGTGCCACGAGTCGGGTCCGGGCCGGGTCCGTCATCGGGGTCATTGGGGAAGGCACTCCTCCACTCGTCAATGTTGATCTCCTCGTCCTCGCAGCCCACCTGGACGCCCTCCACGCTGCCGTCCTCGCCGCCTTCGACCTTGTCATCGGAGGAGAGCGTGATAACCTCGCCGCCCTCCGTGTTGCCGTCCTTGCCGCCTTCGACCTCGTCATTGGAGGAGAGCGCGATAATCTTGCCGTCGTCCGTGTCGCCGTCCTCACTGCCTTTTATCTCGTCATTGGAGGAGAGCGCGATAACCTCGCCGCCCTCCATGCCGGCAAAGATCGCCCGCACTGCCTCCACGACCTCCGGGTGCTGCTGGCGGAGCTCTTGCATGTAGGCCTCGTCGGCGGCCTCGGCCTCGAGGCGCTCCCACACCTCGCGGTCCTCCCACGCCATAGCCGAGCTCACTACCCCTGGCTCCGGCGGAACGAGGTGGACCGGACGTGTGCTGAAGGGGAAGTTGAGCTTAGCCACTGCGCCGTGGTAGAGGACCTGCCAGCGGACGTACTCCATGGCCGCGAGCTCGGCCGTGTGGAAGCTACCGAGCCACCGGCGGGTGTGTGTCTCCAGATCTGTAATCTCAGTGACCCACGTCCCCCACTGCCGCTGCCAGACCCCGAGGTAGGACCTCGTCGGCTGCCGGGTCCGAGGGACGACGGGGAAGTCCTCGAACAGGCGTGGGGGCGCGGCAGCTGGTGGATCGGGGGATCGGCGAC